>NW_019154091.1:32609066-33017495 GCF_002288905.1 Enhydra lutris kenyoni | reverse complement strand
ACAGTGGGTTGAGCCGCTGCCTTCGGCTCAGGTCATGATCTCAGGGTCCTGGGATCGAGTCCCGCATCGGGCTCTCTGCTCAGCAGGGAGCCTGCTTCCTCCTCTCTCTCTGCCTGCCTCTGTGCCTACTTGTGATCTCTGTCTGTCAAATGAATAAATAAAAAATCTTTAAAAAAAAAAAAAAAACAATTCTCTTGAGTTTTCTAGGTAACAGATTCTGACAGTTTTGTTTTCTTGCTTTTATTGTTTTATAATGGCGAGCATTTGCAGAAGAATGGCAAATAGGAGTGCTGATAGAGGAAGCCTTTGTCTTTCATAATTTCAAAATAAGAAATGTCTGTGTTTAGTCACTAAGCATGATATTGGTAGATGGTTTGGGATAGAATTTTCATTATAATTTTAAAGAACCACCTTCCTAATCTTCATTTGCTGACAGTTTTTTAAAATCAAATTAGAGTTTTCTATTTAGCACTTTTGAGATTATTTTTCTTCTTTAACCTTTTGGTGTAGATGCTTTATATTTCCTATTATTAGTCATGCTTGGAATGAACTTATTGGGTCATTTGCATTTTTTAGTATATTAAATTCAATCAGCTATCAATAATTCTTTGCATATAGGATTTATTAGATGTTCTCATAGTCATTATTTCCTAGGTAGCTTGAAATAACATTTTCTTTGCTCCAAGATTATTTTGGAGGGGCTTAAAAAATATATTATTGTTATTTCCAAGTAGTTGAGATTTGTCTGAAATTCTGTTATAACAACTTAGATATTAAGAAAATCTTTGTTTGTAGAAAAGATGTATATTATTTTAGAGTGTGCTATTTACTGTGTTAGCAAATTAACTCCCAGATCCTAGTGGTTTTACACATCAAACATTCATTCTTAGTCACGCTACATGTTGAATGGCAGTTTGGTAAGGAGCTCTACTCCAAGAACTCAGGCTGATGGATGTCGGTCTCTTGGTACTGCTATCTCAACTTGTGATCTCAGCCTTCCCTGTACCATTGAAGAGAGTGAATGGAGAACTCACTCTTTCTTTTGAAATCTTTTTTTTTTTTTTAAGATTTTATTTATTTATTTGACAGACAGAGATCACAAGTAGGCAGAGAGAGAGAGAGGGGGAAGCAGGCTCCCCGCTCAGCAGAGAGCCCGATGTGGGGCTCGATCCCAGGACCCTGGGATCATGACCTGAGCTGAAGGCAGAGGCTTTAACCCACTGAGCCACCCAGGCGCCCCTCTTTTGAAATCTTTAACTCAAAACAACACATGCCACTTTCAGTCATCACCCATTCACTAGAAGTAGTCTAATGACCCACCCTAACTACAAAGTTTTGTGGCCAAGCAAGTGGAAATTCAGAGGACAGTAAATGTCTGTCAAAATATCTATGACCCTAAATGGAGGATTGTCTCAGGCTATTATATTGAAATTATAATGAAGTTACATTAAATGTTAGAGTGAGTATTTGCAGAAATATTTTACTGAAAATGAGGAAGACAGGTGGGAGTCATCTAAAAGGCCAATGTGACTACAAAAAAAGGTCCCTTGTGAGTTATCAGACATTTTAAAATATGAAAGAAAGGATGGAATAACAAGGACTGGAGTTGTTCTATTACCTGAAACAACCAAATGGACAAAATATATGAAAAAGTGATTTTTAAGAAATTGGACATTAGGCAACTAAAGATGGAGTTGATTTTTCTTTTTTTGAAGGGAAGAAATGAGAAGAAAGCTTTATTTTTTTTACTTTTTAAAAAATCTTTTATTAACATATAATATATTATCTATTTCAAGGGTACAGGTCTGTGAATCATTAGTTTTACACAATTCATAACACTCACTATAGCACATATCCTGCCCAGTGTCCATCACCCACCTACCCCGTCCCTCCCACCCTCCTCCACTCCAGCAACCCTCAGTTTATTTCCTGAGATTAAGAATCTCTTATGGTGTTTCTCCCTCCCTCGTCCCACCTTGTTTCATTTTTCCCTCCCTTCCCCGCACAGCTCCCTGCCCTGCCTCTCAAATTCCTTATATCAGGGAGATCATATGATAATTTTCTTTCTCTGACTGACTTATTTTGCTTAGCATAATACCTTCTATTTCCATCCATGTCATTGCAAATGATAAGATTTTGGCTTTTTGATGGCTTCATAGTATTCCACAGTAGATATATACCATGTCTTCTTTATCCATTCATCTGTTGATGGACATCTAGGTTTTTTCCATAGTTTGGCTATCATGGACATTGTTGCTATAAACATTTGTGTGCACATGCCCCTTCAGATCACTACATTTGTATCTTTAGGGTAAATACCCAGTAGTGCGATTGCTGGATTGTAGGGTAGCCCTATTTTCAACTTCTTGAAGAACCTCCATACAGTTTTCCAGAGTGGCTGCACCAGCTTACATTCCCACCAACAGTGTAGGAGGGTTCCCCTTTCTCCACATCCTTGTCAACACCTATTGTTTCCTGACTTGTTAATTTTAGCCATTCTCACTGGTGTGAGGTGGTATCTCATTGTGGTTTTGATTTGTATTTCCCTGATGCTGAGTGATGTGGAACACTTTTTCATGTGTCTGTTGGCCATCTGAAAATCTTCTTTGCAGAAATGTCTGTTCATGTCTTCTGCCCATTTCTTGACTAGATTATTTGTTCTTTGTGTGTTGAATTTGATAAGTTCTTTGTAGATTTTGGATACTAGCCCTTTAACTGATATGTCATTTGCAAATATCTTCTCCCATTCTGCTGGTTGTCTTTTGGTTTTGTTGACTATTTCCTTTGCTGTGCAAAAGCTTTTGATCTTGATGAAGTCCCAATAGTTCATGTTTGCCCTTGCTTCCCTTGCCTTTGGCAATGTTTCTGGGAAGAACTTGATGTGGCTGAGGTCAAAGAGTTTGCTGCCTGTGTTCTGCTCAAGGATTTTGATGGATTCCTGTCTCATATTGATGTCTTTCATCCATTTTAAGTCTATTCTTGTGTGTAGTATAAGGAAATAGTCCAGTTTAATTCTTTTGCTTGTGGCTGTCCAATTTTTCCAACAGCATCTTTGTTCCATTGGACATTCTTTCCTGCTTTGTCAAAGATTAGTTGGCCATAGAGTTGAAGGTCCATTTCAGGGCTCTCTATTCTGTTCCATTGGTCCATGTGTCTGTTTTTGTGCCAGTACCATGCTGTCTTGATAATGACAGCTTTGTAATAGAGCTTGAAGTCTGGAATTGTGATGCCACCAACTTTGGTTTTCTTTTTCAACATTCCTCTGGCTCGTTGGGGTCTTTTCTGGTTCCATGTAAATTTTAGGATTATTTGTTCCCTTTCTTTGAAAAAAAGTTGATGGTATTTGGATAGGGATTGCATTAAATGTGTAGATTGCTCTAGGTAGCATATACATTTTCACAATATTTGTTCTTCCAATCCATGAGCATGGAATGTTTTTCCATTTCTTTGTGTCTTCCTCAATTTCCTTTATGAGTACTTTTTAGTTTTCTGATTAATCCAGATTCTTTGCCTCTTTGGCTAGATTTATTCCTAGGTATCTTATAGTTTTTGGTGCAATTGTAAATGCACCTTAATTTCTCTTCCTTCTGTCTTGTTTTTCATGTATAGAATGCAACTGATTTCTGTGCATTGATTTTATATCCTGACACTTTACTGAATTCCTGTATGAGTTCTAGTAGTTTTGGAGTAGTCTTTTGGGTTTTCCAAATAAAGTAGGATAGAGTTGATTTTACTTTATATTCTCTGTGATTATAGAGAATGATGATTGATGGCCTGACCAGAAGTGTAGACTAAACATTGGTAGGAAAGAACTGAAACCCTATTGAGATTATCAGAGTTCACTTTCAAGTAAGTTTAACCTTTGGGGACTCACTGAATTAATTGTCAAAGTACTAGTACTATGGATTAGAACTGATCTTTAAAAAATCTTGTAGAATAGGAGAGATTCTGGGTATCTGGAAACTGGTAAATGTTCCCTTGAGTTTTACAAAAGCAAAAAAAAAAAAAAAAGGTAGAATTTGCATGATATACTAGTGATAAAGGAGGTATATAGATTCCCACCTGATTAAATGAGTGTCCCCAAATTTTCATGGTGTAATGGTGATAAAGGAGATACGTGGATTCCCATATGATTAAATTAGTGATCCCAAATGTTGGTCTCTGGTGGACTGGTATAGAATTCAGTCTTCAATTTATCCTGTTCAAAATATGAGCTACAAGCTAAGATAATGAAATTTAATGAGAATATATGTGCTAATGGAAAGAAATCCTCTAAATAATATAAATTACTTATATTACTTTATAATTTATAATTTATAAAGTACTGAATAATTACTTATATTACTATATAAATTACTTATATATATAACAGGACTGGGGATGGAAGTATAAACTACAAAATGCTTTAGAAAAATTAGTGTTTCTTATTCAAACTTAAGTGTGAAAGGGCAGAGATTGTTTAAGTAGCAAGAAAAATCATTTTAGAAATCTATCTGAGAGTTACAAATAAACAATTCCAACTTAGAATGGGAAAGGGACTGCAAGAATATCTTGTCTAAGCCTTCGTTGTACAGTTGTCAAAACAGACATCAAGAGAGGTGATGCGCCTTCCCAGCCTCCCAACAAGTGAGCTGCATGATTTAATTTTACATCATCTGTCATTGGCCCCTCTCTCTCTCTCTCTCTCTCACCATCTCTCATGATCTACCTACCCTTCAGGGAAAGGCTGAGGTTTCCTCTGCTAAACATAATGTGTTCTTCAGAGGAAAAATACAGTGAACATCTTAGATTGAAACATGGATTTCTACCTTTGGATTTCCAATTGGATTTAGGATTTCTATAAGAGACCTAAATCAAAGACTGGCCCTGTTGGTCTGACAGTTGGTGTTACTTGATCTCACATTTGTGACACTTTTGGCTCTTCCAAAGGAGAAAGACCATTATTCCTGCCTCATGCGGAAAAGGTGTTTTCCTTTCCAGATAGACTCATCATCTGCCCAACTTACTTCTCTTACCTCAGGTCCAATAACTGGCTGATTCCTCATATTAAACTGATTCCTCATATTAATTCCTCATATTAAACTGATAACTGTTGAACTAGTATGTACCTTTATACTTGAAACAGAAACCACAATTTCAGAGCTTGAGTAACTTCGAGGATGATGATGATGATGATGGTGGTGGTGGTGATGGTGGTGGTGGAGGATAATTGAAACCCAGAGAAGTGACTGCCACAAAGTGACACAGATATTTCTAGATAAAGTGGAAACACAATCCAGGTTCTTCTGTCTCCCAATACTATGCTTTTCCTATTGAACTATATTCCTTCTATAAACTACGATACTGCACATGAACTAACAATGGGGAGGAAGGGTGTTTGGGAAGGATGATGAATAGTAGGAAAAAGTCAGAAAACACAATTAACAATGGCTGCCACAGAATCAGGAAGTAGGGATACACATTACCTATAGTCTAAATGGGGGGAATAATAGTCAATGGCTCATAATACCATAAACCAGGAAATCCTAAAAGAGCACAGCTATTTCAATTATAAAGGATATGAGGTGGTTTTTTCCCCTCAGAGGAGGGCTATCAGTCTCCTCTAAGCTAAGCTACTCTATATAAGAACCTCTGCGGTGTTTTGTAGTTGCCCCATTATTTAAGTAAATCAAATCAATTTTCTACACTCATGGAAGATCTCCTCTTAGGAGAAATGTACTGCAGGCATAAGGCGTAATGATTTTTCACAATTGTCATATAAAGTTCTATCTTTTATATACATACCAAGGTTATAAAGTAGAAGTAAACATGGATATAGGACCACATTAATTCAACGTGATTCGTGTAGAGATAATGACATTAGATAAGAGATACAAGTCCTCTCTATAATGACATGATGCTCTAAAATTATTATTTCCAAATATCTGGGATTATCCTTAAAAAGGAATACTTTCATAAGTTGGATTTTTGGCTGAGATTCCTTAAGTTCATAAATGATTCAACATGGAATGTTTCTGAAAAGATTTAGTAAAGATGTAGATGGCATTTCCATTTATGCTATATTTTCATTAGCTCTAGAGTGGTTTAACTGTCTTCAAAATGATGGACTTCAATATATTACTTGTTTACCACTTTATTTTGCACAGAAACTAAGGAGGAAAAACTATATTATTCAATATAAGCTTAGAGATAAAACAGCTGTTTTCTCACTCATCACATGTGAAGGTGTGGGTTAAACTGGGAATTGAGTAGTAATGTAGATGTGAAGGGAACTCCTGAGTTCCTTGTACATTACCTGTACTGAAGAAATATCTTGCCATGTTCAAGGACCCATGAACTTTCCTATGTGGAAAGAGATGTGTAAAGTAAACAGCATTAGACTTGGGATTCTAGCCCTTATTAACAGTGTGATGTGATGTAGTCACTTAACTTTTAAGAGATTTAATTTTCACATCTATAAATTGATGATAATGATATTTCCCTGGCTCTATCAGAGGGTAGTTATGAGGATCAAAGGAGATAATGTCCATGAAGGTACCTAAAGTACAAAGAACTATGTAATTGCATTTGTGTGTGATGGGAAGACCTAGCTGGATGTACTACTAGGGGCGAGGTTGGGAATTCAGAAGTACGGAAGTAAGAGAACTGACAGGAAGCCCTGGTTGTTTATTCGGTTATGCTCTCTCACCTCCAAGTGTCTGTGGATGTGTGTGTGCATACATGTGTGTGTATACATCTTTATCTTATCCTCAAAAGGGCCAGAAGTAAGGCATCCTAGTAACAATCACCACACCTGGGACCCAAATTTTGGCTTCTATTACCATTTTTCCACTGAAAGCAGCCAAGGTACCTTGGAGAAAGACTGATTTCAGGGATGGGGCAGGGAAAATAACCTATGGGCCTAGTACATCTTGTGTGAGAAGTTAAGGGAGTGCTCAAAAATTATGGAGCGTGGAAAAAGACACAAAAGCAGTTTAAAGGACTTCCACGGGCCTAATCTGGGGAAACAGAGCATCGAAATAATTAAGGATAATGATGAATTATTCATCACTGAAAACTCATGAGTTCATACAGCTAATAGGTAAATAGAAGAATGGAGAAGAAGGAAGGAAAATGGTATAAAGCCCTTTATTGAGAAAATCAATAAAATATAAATTGTGGCTAAATAAAAATCTTGTATTCATGTTAAATTTCTAGAATTTGATAACTGCACTGTGGTTTATATAAGAATCTATTCTGTTAGAAAAAACACACGGGAGTAGGGAGAGATATAAGGGCATGCTGTGTACAGTCTACTCTCTAATAGTCCAGAAACATATATAAGAGCCCGGAGTCTTATATTAGACAACTATGGGACATGGATTTGCTTCCTGGGTTTAGCACTTATTATCTGTTTTAATTTTTTCCCTATCACTGTCTTCTTTTATATCCTAAGTACAAAAGGACAGGTGAGTTTGTTCTAGCCATAAAAGGTTTAGAGAGGCTATATAGACAAAATATTATCTTTAAGTAAACCTTTTAAAGTATAACATTCACACAGAAAAAAAGGACACACATAATGTGTAACTCAGTGAATTACTACAAAATGAACACATTCATGTATCACAGTGTCTGTATCAAAGAATAGAATATTGCTGGCTCCAGGAAGTACATCTCATGTTCCTTCTAATTTCTACCCCCACCAGAAAAATCACTACACTGATTTCTAGTAGTGTAGTTTAGTGTTGTCTGTTTTGAAATTTATATAAACCATCAGCTTTTTTTTCCTCTCCACATTACGTTTGCAATTTCCATGTTGTGTGTATTTGTAGTTCATTTATTTTCATTGTTATAGAGCGTTCTATTTAAGAACAAGCCACAATTCATTTTTCTGACCATGGATATCTGGATTGTTTGCAGTTTGAGACTGATATAAATAATGTGACTAAAGACGTTATTGTACATGTCTTTTGGTAAACATGCATGCATTTATTTAAGTTTTATATCTAGGAATGAAATTGCTGAGTCATAGGATACATACATATTCAGTTTTAAGAGAAGCTGCCAAACAGTTTTCTAAACTAGCTGAACCAATTTACACTCTTCTCTAATAGGATATGAAAATTCCAATTGCTCCAAATCCTTATTAATACTTGGTATCTTCTATATTATGCTTTTGCCATTTTGGTGGGTGTATTACTTTTCCATAACTGGGTAACAAATTATCACAAACTTAGTTCCTTAAAACAATCCAAATTTATTATATCACAGTTTCTGTGCATTCAGAGTACAATTTAACTGAGTGCTCAGAGTTTCACAAGGTTGCAACTGAGACATCAGCCAAGCTGCATTCTCATCTGGAGGCTTGACTAGACCAGAATTTGCTTCCAAGCTTATTCAAGTTACTGGAAGAATTCCTTTCCTTCCTGCAATATGACTGAGAGCCCTAGTTTTTTTGTTGGCTGTGGTCTGGAGGCTGCTTTCAAGCCCTAGAAGTTGTTCACAATAACTAGATGCCCCCCTTGGTTCCCTGCTACATAGGCTTCTCTAACTCAGCTACTTACTTTATTAAGTTCCCAACATGACTTCCAGTATTCTAACACAGGCATGTTTTGAAGATATTGCAGGTTCAGTTCCAGACCACTGCAATAAAGGGAATATTGCAATAAAGGGAGTCAAAGGAGTTTTTGGTTTCCCAGTGCATTTAAAACTTATGTTTTTACTATAGTATAGGTGATTAAGTATGCAATAGCATTAGGTCTAAAAAATGTACACATCTTAATTAGGAAATACTTTGTTACTAAAAAATGTTAACAATTATCTGAGCTTTCAGCAAGATATAATCTTTCTGGTGGTGGAAGTTCTTCTCTTCATGTTGGTGGCTGCTGATCGATCAGGATGCTGAAGGTTGGGGTAGCTATGGCAATTTCTTAGAACAATGAAGCTTGCTGCATTGACTGACTCTTTCACAATTTCTCTGTAACCTGTCATGCTGTTTGATAGCATTTTATCCACTGTAGAACTTCTTTGAAAATTGGAGTGAATCTTCTCAAAACCTGCCCCTGCTTTATCAACTAAGCTTATGTAATATCTTAAATTGTTTGTTGTCATTTTGACAATCTTCACAGCATTTCACCAGGTGTAGATTGCATCTCAGGGAATCACTTTCTTTGCTCATCCATGAAAAGCAATTCCTCATCTATTCAAGTTTTGTCATGAGATTGTAGCAATTCAGTCACATCTTTAAGCCCCACTTCTAATTCCAGTTCTCCCATCTCTGCCAAATCTGCAGTTATTTCCTCCGCTGAGGTCTTAAACCCCTCAAAGTCATCCAACTTTTTCAAAGCTCCTATTCATGTGGATATTTTGACCTCCTCCCATGAATCAGAAATGTTCTTGCTGGCGTCTAGACTGGTGAGTCCTTTCCAGAAGGTTTTCAGTTTCCCCAGATCCATCAGAGGAATCACTCTCTATGGCAGTGATAGCCTTATTAAATGTATTTCTTCAATAACAAGACTTGGAAGTTGAACTACTCCATGGGCTATAGGACGTTGTGTTAGCAGCATGAAAACAGGAGTCATCTTTTCCCCTCTCCATCAAAGCTCTTGGGTGGCCACATATATTGTCCATGAACAGTAATCTTTTGAAAGCAATCTTTTTTTTCTGAGCAGTAGTTCTCAACAGTAGGCTTTAAATATTCAGCAAATCATGCTATAAACATATGTGCTGTCTTTGAGGCTTTGTTCCATTTACAGACCATAGAAAGAATATATTTAACATAATTCTTAAGAGCCCTAGGATGTTCAGAATGGTAAATGAACATTGGCTTCAACTTAGAGTCATTAGTTGCATTGACCCCTAAAAGAGACTCAGCCTGTCCTTTGAAGCTTTGAAGCCAGGCACTGACTTCACCTCTCTAGCTATGAAAGTCCTAGATGGCATCTCCTTCCAATAGAAGCCTGTTTTTTCTACATTGAAAATCTGTTGTTTAGTGTAGCCATCTTCGTTGATTATCCTAGCTAGAGCTTCTGGATAACTCCAGAAGCTTCTACAGCAGCCCTTGCTGCTTCACCTTGCCTTTTCGTGTTATACACATGGCTTCTTTCCTTAAACCTCATGAACAACCTCTGCTAGCTTCAAACTTTTCTTCTGCAGCTTCCTTGTCTCTCTCAACCTTCGTTGAATTGAAGAGAGTTAGAGTCTTGTTCTGGATTAGGTTTTGGCTTAAGGGAGTGTTGTGCCTGGCTTGATCTTCTATTCAGACTGCTCAAACTTTCTCCAGATCATCAATAAGGCTGTTTTACTATCTTATCACTCATGTGTTCATTGGAGTAGCACTTTTAATTTCCTTGAGGAACTTGTCCTTTGCATTCACAATTTGGCTAATTCTTCAGTAGAGGAGGCCCAGCTTTCAACCTATGTCAGTGTTGCCAAAGTGTGACACAAAGATACAAACTGAGCAAATGCTGTTGGAAAAATAGTGCTGACCTGCTTGACACAGAGTTGCCATAAATCTTCAATTTGTGAAAAAAAAAGTGCAATATCTGCAAAGCACAACAAAATGAAATAATAAAATGAGGCATGTCTACAAAGGGTCTTATAAAACATGGTGTAATAACAGGGATGATTTCCACCATCTTTGCCATATTCTATCAGTTAGAAGCATATCATGAGTCCTCTTTGCAGTCAAGGGGAAAGAGTTGTACAATGATGTACACGGCAGGAGGTCAGAATCATTGGGGGTCATCTTAGAGTCCATCAGCCACAGTGAGTATATTGTGGTATTACACTATAATTTCATTTTTAAAAAAATATTTATTTATTTATAACAGATAGAGAGAGAGAGAGAGAGAGGCAGAGGGAGAAGCAGAGCCTGATGCCGGACTCCATCCCAGGATCCTGGGATCATGACCTGAGCCAAAGGCAGACGCTTATCCGACTGAGCCACACGGGCACCCTATAATTTCATTTTCATTCATTCTTTTTTTTTTTAAAGATTTTATTTATTTATTCGACAGACAGAGATCACAAGTAGGCAGAGAGGCAGGCAGAGAGAGAGGTGGAAGCAGGCTCCCTGCTGAGCAGAACCCCCCCCCCCCCCCGCCCAATGTGGGGCTCGATCTCAGGACCCTGGGATCATGACCTGAGCTGAAGGCAGAGGCTTTAACACACTGAACCACCCAGACTCCCCGTCACTGGAAGACAATTTTCTCTCTAAAATTAACAGAATAAGAAAACAATATTTCCTTAAGAAGTTTATTCTAAAATATCCAAATAATTTTTCTTGTCCATCTTATGAATTAAATTCTCCATCTGACTCTACAGTTTAGAAATGGGTTCAAAGCATAGACTTCAGCTTTCCTGTCTTAGGTAAAGCCTAGCTTTAATACAGGTTTGGCATTCTGCTGGCTCTGATATCCATACCATTTCTATTGGACACAAAGGACAGAAACCCGAGTCATAGCCTGAGACAAACCAGAGATTTTGGATACATTACTGAAATATAAGGAATTCTTATTCAGTTGTCTGGAAATAGGACTTGGCCTCTTCTTTCTTGCTTGCTTCCTCTAAACAGCATGAAACATCACTCTGCACTATTAAGCAGTGGCAATTTCACTCTAGGGGAGGCATTTCAGGAGTGAATGCTGTGATCGCTGAGATTTGCTTATCCCTTTTAACTTTATAAAGTGGCTGGAACTTTCCCCAGGAGGAAGATACTGATTAACTATCAAATGTCATTATGGTTAATATGCTTGTCGAATCACATATAATGGAATCATCAACACTGACCGCAAAGAAAAAAAAAAAAGGGATCATTACACCTTCAAGATTAAGAATTTATAAATCACCCAGCTAATGAGAACTGCATTTTTAAATGTTTTATTCACTGTAGAGAACACTGTCACAGATGAATTTTTGAATGAAATTATACCAAAGAGATTTGAGAAAATAATTGAGTGAGTTTAAAGACTCAATACTTTCCTCAATCCAGAAAGAACAGAAGCTCCTCTATCTTAGTGATTTTTTTTTATTCCAATGATCTTTTAATCTTTTGGAAACTTACTAACTGAAATGTATAGGATGGAAATGTATAGAAGGAACTTGTTGGGAAAAATCCCCCCAAATATAGCAATATACCCATAGGAGAGTGATTGCATCTAACACAGAAATGTTACAGAGATAATTCTACCGGGAGCTGTCTCTGAGTCATCTTTATAAGACTAAAAAGAAATACATTCAGATTTGAATTCCCTCGCAAGGAAGTAGAAAATGTATGCCAAAATATTCAGAACTCTGAAAGCAACACCTGAAAATTATTTATAATGAATAAAATTCAACTATCATGAGCACTGAATTAGAATTTCTGCTGAACAGAAAAATTTTTATTCTTTAAATCTAATTTTATAAGTAAAAGGCAATGGTTTATCCATGCAACAAGTTGGAGGAGTGGCAGGAGTGATACAAATTCTAGTCTATTTATTATAAAACTCATGTAGCCAATCAATTCTGGATTGTGTATTTTTAGCATTTTACTTTTCTAAAAAACTTTTTTGAAGAAAGGTCCTTGGAAATAATTTTTTAAATGCATTTATTCTGTTCTGTTAGGATATGCAAAAGCTAAAATTTCCCCTTGAAATAAAACTCTCAAGCAAGACTACAGTGGTAAAACAAACAATTTTGACTTGACTGGAAAAAAAAAATCACATGTATAGGGAATAAGGTAAATACTAAATAACCAAATATAAACATCTCTTTTAAAATAATGATGATTTTTATTAACCCTGGCATAATATACTAGGCATTCTGCTCTGATATGGTGTCAGAAAACAGAGCCTGGGAATTTGAAATCTCTTGTTTTCTCATCAACGGCAAACTAATGTTGTAGATGACCCAATATGCCAGGATTATATATATTCTCACCTGTTTAAAAAATATGTATATAATAAATATATTTCTAAAGTATATATATAATATATACACTCATCTAATCTTATCAATAATTTTGCAAGATAAATATTATCACCATTTGCCAGAGGAAGAAACCAAGACTTGTGAAGTTCCAGAGTCACATAACCAGTCAATGATAGAGCTAGAATTCAAACCCAGCTGTGAATGATTCTAAAGCACGTTGCATTCTCGTGCTCAGAAAAGTCTTTATTTTATTGGCATGCATCAGGTGAGGCCCCTGTAGAGGTAATCCTCCCCCAGAAACCTGTCGATCATCACCCTATTACCAGAAGCCCTTGAGATTGGCTTAAACCAATGAGTTTAAATTCCAACATTGTTACTGAAGTGTACTCAGGGTGAGGTCAAGTTTGCAAGGTCCCTGAGGCTGGGCTATGGCAGAAGATAATGTGCCAACCTGGCTTTGAGAAGACTCTCTGCATTCTGCTCCAATTTCTCTTACCCCTCTTTAAACATGGTGTGAGATAATGGAAAATATATATTTTTGTCTTTGCCCCAGTTTGCTGGCACAGTGCTCCTGAAACCTTTGTAATTTCCTGGATGATAGGATTGTCTTTTGTTTTAAAGAGGCTCCTGAACATCTCCTGGATGATGACTCATCACCAGAATGACCAAGACATGATTAGCAGCTTGGAATTTTTTAACCACCCCCCTCCTCCAACTTCAGCCACATTCTCTAGAGAAAGGAAAAAGCCGGAAAATTGAGTTAATGACTGATCATGCCTCCATAAAGGCCTCCATAAAATGATCATGCCTCCATGAAGCCTCCATAAAATCCCAAAAGTCTAGGATTTGAGACCTTCCAGGTGGGTAAATACATGATGCATACTGGAATTGTGATGTACCCCAACTCCATGGGGACAGAAGCTCTTGGGCTCAGGACCCTCCCAGACCTCATTCTTGGTATTTCTTTATCTGGCTATTTATCTGTATCCTTCAATAAGCTGGTAAAAGTGTTTCCCTGAGTTCTATGAGCGACTCTAGCAAATTAATCAAACCTGAGGAGGGGGGGGGTCATTGGAATACCCAATTTATAGTCCGGTGGTCAGAAGCACAAGTGATCACCTGGGCTTTCAACTGGCATTTGAAGTGGGGATTGGAAGACTGTCTTGTGAGTCTGAGCCTGTACCTTTGACACAATCCAAGTAGATTGTGTCAGAATTGAGTTGAATTGTAGGACAACCAACGGCTTGTGCTGTGGGGGGTGGGGGGGAAACCCAAATGTTTGGTGACCAGAATGCCAGAAGTGAAGTGTTCTGTGTGAACTGTAAAGGGGACACACAGGATAAAGAAACACAGTAGGGAAGAACTTGGCTTCTCCTACAAAGAAGGTGGAAAACTGTAGGTTTTCCTTTATACCAGGTTCTTCATCAGTCATGAGAAGAATGTCCTCACTTGGTCCGGCCTCTCTCAACACTTTCCTCTTTTGCTTCCACTTCTTCTAGAACTAATGTGTGAAATTCAGGTAAGAGAGATTCCAAGATTCTTAAGTATTTTTTTATCTTTGGACTTTAGCAGTTTATGATGTGTCAAGAGGTAGTTTTCTTTATATTTGTGTTGCTTTGGATTTGCTGAAATTCTTGAGTCTGCAGATTAATATTTTTAACAGTTTTAAAAAATGCACAAATATTTCTCCAAATATTGCTACTGCCACCTTCTCTTTGTTAGATCTTCTGGCCTACTCCTGCCTATCTCTTTTACTCTTTGTTCTCTTTTTTAAAAAATTGCTCTTTGTACTTAATTTTGCACATTTTCAACCGACTGGTCTTTTTGAGTTTGCAAATCTCATCTTTTGTTGTATACGATATGCTTATTAAAAAAAAAAACTTTATGGAGCTGTAATTCACATGCCACAAAACTCACCCATTCAAAGGGGATTAGCTAGGGAGAGAATGTCCTTTGGGAAGAGTGTCCAGGATCAAGCCATATTCATGGGCATAATTGGAGGCCTAGATCAGCAAGTGAGTCATGCCCAGTGACCCATCCCTGTTCTCATGTACAGAGTTGACATGGTTTTTGTGCCTTTCCTAGTACCTTTACCTTTCTGGTCCACCAAATTTCTCCTTTCCAGACAATGCCTGCTTTACACTCTAAATTGATCCCTACACCTGCCTTTTGCTTCAACAAAAGGTACTTTCCCAGATCCTTTTCCACCAAGGATCTTAAATAACTAGCAAAGCTGATAACTGCTTGACATTCACGTATAATGTGTTACTCTGCTCTGGAGTGTTGAGAACTCAACAGAAGATCCCTAGAGATGAAATAACATACGTTAGTACATTTTCTCAACAAGAGATTCTTGGACCATTCTCACTAGGAGTGAGTGTAAAAATGCAGATGCCTGGCTCTCATTCTTACCCTACTGAATTAGACCCTTTACTTTTATAAGCTCTCCAGCTGTTTCTTATGGACCCTAGCTACTGAAAATGAATGGCTTCACCCATTAGTATGAATCTCAAATATCATGATGGACTTCAAGTCCAGAGCAGAGTGGCACAATGTTACTGGCCAGTGTTTCCAAGTGTCTCAGCTGTGCCTTTTCAGCGACACTAAGGTACCCTGACCAATTTCAGCTTTAAGCAAAACCAACCTAGCTTTAAGTAGGACAATATTTGTGTAGAATGTACACAAAATCCAATTTGGTGTGGACTCCTGAGTGACAGATATGGAAGCAAATGAAGATAGTCATGTATATTTGAGGGGTAGAAGGAATCTGCAACACCAGACTTCTATTCTGGGCCAAAACAAATATGGAAAGAAGCTTGGAAGTGATTAATTTAAAATGACACAATCCATTCCACGCCTGAGTCAAGAGCACTGATGCAGCGGCTAGAGGACATCATGCTCCCGATGAGTGGAGCGGGAGCAAGGCTGTTGGTAGCTTTGGGCCTCCAAAGATTTTTCTGTACTGCTCCTTCATGCTGCTCTTCACCCGCAGCCTGGAATTCCCTTAGGAGAAATGAAAATGAATCTTAGCATGACATAAGCACTATCTCCTGATTTGCTGACCTCTAGTTAGATGTATCTAAAACCTGTGTGAGGTGTGCTTGCCTGTTGGAAGGGCTTTTAAAAAGATAAGGCCTGAAAAAACTACTCTCATCAGCTCATACGATCAGCCTTCCCTATTACTCTGCCTCTTTGCTTCCTGTGTCTTAAAGATGCAATTTCTGAACAGACAATTTTGTTGCACTCGTTGATAAGCTAGTAGCTGAGAAATAATGGAAAGTTATTATTGCTATAACCTTTTTCATAATTTATTTTTCAAAATTGTGGTCATTATAGCATAAACACTGAAACATTAAAAAAATAGAGAATGCTTTCAACCTCTTAGGAAAAAATAGGATAATATATTTATGACCTTAGGATAGGAAAGAATTTCAAAGAGGCACAAAAAGCCTAACTGATAAAAGAAAAGCCTAATAAATTGGATCATATCAAAATTTAAAACTTCAGCATGATAAAAGACACAATAAACAAAGTTAAAGGCAAGTGACAGACTGGAGGTGATGTTTGCAATACATAGAGCAAAAGTTTAGTATTCAGGATATATAAAAACAGCCTATAGTTCAATAAGAAAAAGAAAAAGAATCCAGTAGAAAATGCACAAAAACTACTCACAGGCAATTCACAGAAGATGAAATTCAAATGACCAATAAACATGAGGAAATGAAAAAAAAAACAGCTTAGATCCACTGGCATTGAAGAAAATGAGATAAAATCCATAATATATGATTTTTTCATCTATCAAATTAGAAAAAATAAAAACATCTGAATAGATCACACGTGATTTTGTAATTATAAACTATAGAAATGAGCACAGTTAGTGTAAGCAGAAAAAGAATGTATTAAAGTAGCTGACAGTTACTGATTGCTCACTATATGCAAACACAATTCTAAATGACTTATATGTATTTACTCATGAAATCCTCACAACAACTCTTTGAGGTAGGTACAGTTATTTCACACCTGTTATGGAACAGGAAGCAGGGACTCTGAGAGGTTCATTTACCTCACGTTCCACAGATCATCTAAAAAGAATGGCTTTTTACATAGGGAGTGTTTCCAAGGCCTACCCTGTTTGGAGATGCATTCAATTACCTATTTAAAAACTCAGTCTGGGGCGCCTGTGTGGCTCAGAAGGGTTAAAGCCTCTGCCTTGGGCACAGGTCATGATCCCAGGGTCCTGGGATCGAGCCCCGTATCGGGCTTTCTGGTCAGCAGGGAGCCTGCTTCCTCCTCTCTCTCTGCCTGCCTCTCTGCCTACTTGTGATCTCTGTCTGTCCAATAAATTAATAAAATCTTTAAAAAAAAATGGTTAAAAACGAAAACAAAAACAAAAACAAAAAACCTCAGAGTCTGAGGGAGGACCAGGAGTCATGACCCAGATCACACTGCTCTGGGCCACTGAAACTCCACAACTGTTTAGAAATCCTAAATACTGACCACCGCTTGTGTTACCAATACCAGTAAAGAATGTTGCTTCTAGAACCTCTGTTTCTGAGGCGTCTGAAAAACGGATGTAGCTGCTTCCAATAAGAGTGACATTAAAAGGAAACAGATCCAAAATGGAGTCACTTAACGCTAAACCCCAGCAAGACTGATACCTAAATTGACTATAGTTTCCACTTTACCTGGAAGTGGGGTTTCAAACCAATCAGTCTGGAATTTGCTGGTCAGCATTGTGAGGTAATCTACATGATAAGGCCTCCGGCTCTTCCTTCTAAGGGAAAGAGATGGTGCCTGAAACCATTTTTTTCTTTTTGTTTGCTAATAATTTCCTTACCCCACCCCCCCACCATTTTTGCCTATAAAAGCCTCCCAGTTTGCCCAGCTCAGAACACCCTTCTATTTGTTAGATGCTGCCTAATTCATGAATCATGAATAAAGCCAACTGGATCTTTAAATTTACTCAGTAGAGTAAATTTATTTACTTTCTTTTTTAACAGTGGATTTCAAGGAGCATCTATTTCCTGTTAAGTCCCTGGCTTTCCATTCCATTCCTAATCTGGTGTGGGTGAGTCTGAATGGCAAAGTCTAGGAAGGATGGAAAAGAGAGTATTGATGTCTATTGTGGGAGGTGGAGATTCGTGATTGGAGAGTCTCCAAATATAGAAGCATGTTCAGGGTGCTGGGTAGCCAAAAATTATGATACATGTTCACTACATTGACAATACCATCTGCCGGAGGGTATGCAGAGAAACAAGAATTCTGGGGTGGAGCTGTAATTTGTACAATTGGTATGGAGATCATTTTGGTAATTGCACCCACCTAACAGTATATTTTCTGGAGAGACTTCAACACATGTGCACAAGAAGGCATGTAAAAGATGTCACATGCAGCAATGCTTAAAATAGCAGCATATTAGAAATGTCCTAAGTTCTCATTAGTGAATAAGTGAATTGTGTGAGGAAATGAAATGCTACACAGCATTAAAAGTGAATGACCTATGGGCGCCTGGGTGGCTCAGTGGGTTAAGCCTCTGCCTTCAGCTCGGGTCATGGTCCCGGGGTCCTGGATCGAGCCCCGCATCGGGCTCTCTGCTCGGCAGGGGGCCTGCTCCCCCCCATCTCTCTGCCTGCCTCTCTGCCTACTTGTGATCTCTGTCTGTCAAATAAATAAATCAAATCTAAAAAAATAAAAATAAAAAGATTATAGAAATGTACTATAAATGTAGTGAGTATAAAAACATGGACTAAAGGATACACATCACATCCTTGATCAGTGAGGTAGAAATTGACTCTGGAAAGGAAAAGTGGAGATTTGGAACTTGGGGAGGGGAAGGGAGAGACAAAGGGAATTTTAACTTCATTTGAAATACTTTATTTCCTTTATCAACTTTTAAAATCTGAAACAAAAATGTGTTTTTAAAAAATATATATATTTTTTATTTGACAGAGAGCGATCACAAGTAGGCAGAGAGGCAGGCAGAGAGAGAGAGACGAGGAAGCAGGCTCCCTGCTGAGCAGAGAGCCTCATGTGGGGCTCGATCCCAGGACCCTGAGATCATGACCTGAGCTGAAGGCAGAGGCTTAACCCACTGAGCCACCCAGACACACCTGAAACAAAAAATGTTTAAATGTTAATAGCATCTGTTAATCTTTCAGTGATGAATACATAGAGGTTGTTTTTTTCCCCTCTATTTCTTAAAAGATTTTATTCATTCTGGAGACCTAGAGCAAGCAGGTGGGCTGCTGGGGGGAACCAGAGTGAGAGGGACAAGCAGACTCCACTCTGAGCACAGAGCCCAGTGTGAGGCTCCATCCAAGGACCCTGAGATCATGACCAAGAGTTGAACACTTAACTGACTGAGCCACACAGGTGCCCCATGTTTTTTCTATATTTTAATAACTTCCCCCCAAAATAGGAAAATCATGGTTATTCAAATATATTATTTGAGTTTTGGGGTCCTACAAATCTAATCCATTTTTACAGAAATTTTTTATTCTCTTTTATAGGCTTCTCTTTTGGACAAAGGACACAACTTTATTAGTAATGCTGAAGCTATATAATTCATTTGATTAACATTTCACTTTGATAACTACAGAGATTTGTACATTTTCCAGGTTATTTAATATTAAAGGTTTAGATATAATCTTTCTCAAGGGTATAAACTATATTTAACTCCTTTCTTTTTGTATAATCTGCCAAAAGTGATTTGTCGGCTGCCTTCTAGCTAATGAAGATAGAATCCATTTGGTAACAGAAACTAAAGCCATTTTTTTTTTTAATATGGAAAAAATACTTTCTGGAATTAGTTTTATTTCAATTGCAACAGCATCTAAATCAAACATTGTATCATTGAAGAGTCTATTTTAAACAGCAGAAAGTAAATAATATTTTTTTCTAAAATATATATTCAGAACGTCCTTGAAGCTACAGCGTTAAAGACAGATCTTGAGCTGTTTATCTCCTCTGTAGCTATTCTATTTTATTGACTAACTACTTTGAAGAATGTGAGATTTTAGTACAATCAACAGTCTCTAAATATAGAGAAATTTAGTCAATTGCTACTAGCTTTGGAACAGACAATATGTTAAACATGCAATCACTTAAGTTCTTTCAGGAAACTCACAAATATCTGCTAGATCCATCTTGAAGATTAGCCTATTGATGACTTAAAGGACCACACAGATAGAGGAGAAAATCTAATCTTCCCAAGAGAGGGTCAGACTACCAAACTAATTAATATCACCTTGATAACAGGAAGAGATTACAGTTTTCATGGCTTGAACTTTCTGAGAAGAAAACACAAAGTGGCCTTATTTAGGACCTACCCAGATTTGCTAACAGACATTTGTACAGAATATTTAAAACATATCTTCAAATGATATGAAAAGATTACATCAAAACACTTGTTCTCCATTTCTGCTGTTGTCAGTTCTAGATTTAATTGTTTTAACTGATAATAGTAAGAATTTAAGTTGAACACTAAAAAAAATATTGGGAGGAATGATAATGAAAAGCTGGGAACACAGATAAAGAGCTATTGGTTATACTAACTCTCTTCTGGAAGGTTTATAAAAACAAGATTGATAGTTATTATTCTGAGATGTCATGAGCCACAGAAAGGATAATTTAAAATGATCTTTGGCATAAAAAATGCATTGGAGGGGCACCTGGGTGGCTCAGTGGGTTGAGCCTCTGCCTTCAGCTCAGGTCATGATCTAGGGGTCCTGGGATTGAGCCCCACATCAGGTTCACTGCTCGGCATGGAGCCTGCTCCCCCATCTCTCTCTGCCTGCCTCTCTGCCTACTTGTGATCTCTCTCTCTCTCTCTCTCTGTGTCAAATAAATAAATAAAATCTTTTAAAAAATGCATCGAATTGGTAAATAGTGATTATCATTCCGCTTATGATAACGGTGATATCCTCCAATGATTACCTCTGGAGGATAAGAGGAGGTTGAAGGGAAGGTTATACAGGAGGCGTTTTCTATTCAATAATATTCTGTTTAAACCTGATGATAGTACATAGGTGCTATTTATAATATTCTTTACGCATTTTTGTCTCAAATGTTTCATAATCACGTTTAAAAGAAAGCTGGGTTTCAAGGTCCCGGAGAATCATGTGCTATTCTAGATGCCGTACTTGAAGAGAGATTTAGACAAACCAGAGAGTAGTTAGAAGGTAATGACCAAATAGTGATGAGAGCAGAGACCTGATATAAGGAAAAGTTGAATGGACTGGGAAGGTTTAGCCCAATTGAGAAGACTTAGAGGTGGGAAGAGTAGGACTTGGCACAACAAGGAACCTGACAGATGATAAAAAATATTTGAGTAACAGCACTATGCAAAAAGGAATAGACGTGTTCTGTACAACAACAAGGAGTTAAAAACAACAACAGCGGCAGCAGCAACAACCACAATAATATCATAAAACAGATTTAGTAGAATCCCAGTATACATTAGAGTTGTCTACAAATGGAGTGGCCCACATCTCCACATTGGTCATGTAAAACATGTCTTGGAGGACAACGTAAGATGATTGTCATCATATTAAATGCAAGCAAAGTTGAATGACTCCAGAGTTTTCCAATATAATTAGGTTTTTTAAATGGTAAGTTATGTAAGTTTCTCATCTGATCAGTACCTTTCCTGGTGGAGAAATTATTCAGAGTTGGCCAGGCTAGTCATTTCCACAGTATTGAGGGTCTAGAAATATGAATTACCCACCAGCAAGGTGCTAGGTGCCTGAGGACAAATGCAAGATCTGAGGGAATATGCTGGTCTAGCCAAATCAGATTATTCAGAGGAGTTGATATAGAATCAAACAGAAGCTGGGGAATAAAATTAGTTGAGTTGTTGATCCAAGTAGATGACATAAGACTAAGTCTAAAAAGTTCCATTCGTATTAGTCAATGAGCTCTTCTTGCTCATCTAATACTCAGCTGACTCAAACTCATTTAAAGGGTTCATGATAGGAAGAAGTAACCATTCTGGAGAGAGAAGCTGAACTAATTCACTAAATCACTAAAAAGTGGTATGACTTTATAAGGCAACCAATGCAGTATTTTATGGTATTTATGAGTCTTAACCTCAGCTTGAATCAAAGTCCCCCAATTATCAGCTGTTTGGCCTTGGCAACATTACTTTACTCATCTGGGCATTAACCGCCCTATCTGTAAAATAAAGATAGGTTATTTGAGAACATGTATATAATCCAACTGCCTAGTGCCTGGTACATAGTAAGGTCTCAATAAATGGATTCAAAACTAAGGTAGGGCAAGAAGGCATAATCAGCTTTATTTATTATTCTCAATGCCAGGTAAATACTAGGTGTTTAACCAATATTTGTACAGTAAATTAGCAAGAGGAATCTTAGGTGGCTCAGTTGGTTAAGCATCGACTTTGGCTCAGATCATGATCTGAGGGTCCTGGAATCGAGCCCCGCATCAGGCTCCCTGCTCAGTGAGGAGTCTGCTTCTCCTTCTCTTTCTGCTCCTCCCCCACAACTCGTATATGCTCTTTCTCTCTCACCCTCTCTCAAATAAATAAAATCTTAATGAAAATAACACTGAGAAGGCAGAGAGCTACAGATACACCCAGATATCTGAGCACCAAGAGATAGAAAATAAACAAAATGGCAATAGTGTTCTGTAAAGCCAGGGGTATCAGGTAGGGGAGGTAATGCAGGCAAAAAAAGTAACATTTTTATAGAAGGGTATCCCATCTATAGGATAGGGTGTGGCTAGGGAAAAAGCCTAAAGTTGAAAATGAAGAATGATGATGTTGCAGGAGTATTTGTGTTTGTGAGCAAGTCCAATGGTCCCATGACTCATGGCAGATATGGCAGGGAGAGAAATGCTGGAGGGTTTCAGATCAAGTGAGAGGTCACCAAACATCCTGGTGGACTACATCATAAATTTTAAGTTGTTCTGATGTACTAGATATATTTGGTCTGGATGTAGGGGTTTACCAATACTCCATGGTCTAAGGACCATTCCAGTGTAGAACTGGATCTTTGCCTCCTTAGTCACATTATCTTCACTGATTGCCCTGGGGTCAGAGGACTGACTAGCGTTGGGTCTTTCTTCTGTCCCCTGATACTCTGGCTTTCATAATGAAGTCAGGCAAGCCTATGTGTATAGCATGTAATGCAGATATCAGCATAAAGTGGTCCATTTGAATTGGCATGAACTGGGTTTACAGGTGTGCCTTAGTTATTCATGTTTGTCTAGGAGCATCATTCAGGGTTCCTTAGAAGAAGGTGTGCACATTTCAAAGGTGGCCATGACCCCTAACACCACTTGTTCTCACCCATAGTAATTGGCTTAGGCTGGGGTAAACTTCTAGAAGAATCATAGAGCAGAGGCCAGCAGAGCTTGGATCTGCTTCTGAAATGATATGCTTTCCTCCAAATAATGTTTGGTGTATGATGAAGGTAAAGAGTGAAAAACAAGAGTAGGTAAGGTTTAAAGCTGAGATGAATAAGATTTTAAATGACCCTGAGACCATGACCACCTCTAGGTACCAAGAAAACCCTTTTCCCCATGTAAAGAATTCCCAAGTATATTCAGGTTAGAGTGGTGGTTCTCAAATTTGACCATCTACCTGGATCATCTGTAGGACTTTTTAAACACAGATTGGTAGGCCCTGCCCACCAGTTTTTGATTAAATAGGTCTGAGGTGGGGTCTGAGAATGTGAATTTCTAACGGGTTCCTAAATGATGATGTTAGTGTGGGAATACACTTTGACAACCACTGGATTCAAGAAATGAGAGATAAATGACCAGGAAACCCTAGAAATCATGGATAACCAGAAAAAAAACTTGAAATAACCTGGAGTTCTTGATTTTGTTGGGGACCCACATATTAAATTAGTATTCATTTTCTCTGGCATCGTTGGATGCCAAATATGACCTAGCCACAACACTAGACCAAGACTCCTTTGAAAGTCATATTCATGACTTTAGACCAAATATGACCTAATATGACCTATCCCCAACACTAAACCAAGGGTTCTTTGAAAGTCATATTCATAAAGAAACCTTCTCATCCAGAAACTCATGGAGTATCCCCTTTATGACTCCTTGGAAAGCAGGGCTGTCATAACAGCTCAACAGTATCACCAAATACATGAACTGGTTTAGATGTTCCTGTAAAACTCTCATCACTTATTCTTCCTGTTTTGCCCAAACCTGTAGATTCCATAAATTCTTACTTTGTCAAGCCCAAGTTTTCACAGAGCTGGTCTATAGTAGGGATTAGTAAGAGTAATTAACTACCTCAAATGGTATTGTTAGGCATTAGTAATCCTAACAAAAGCCCAGTGCTTATAGAAGTTGAACTGAGGGACCACTATAAGAGTCAGTGCCTCAGAACTTGCAGAAGGTCTTCATTTTGAGCAATGAGAGTAAATAAGTCTGCTTCGCTGGAACCCAGGTGCTGGATCTAATGTTCTTATCGCACATTAGAACTCACTACACAAGAGCAGGTGCCCTGAATCTTAGTTGGTACAAACTTAGACAATGTTAATGAGTAGGGAGGAAGTGAAGTTGAGACTTAATAAAGGTATTACAAGGGCTGGTGGCAGAGTTTCAAGGTAAAGAAAAGGATGTATGGGGCCACAAGACATGGGTGTCTAGTTACTTATTTAACAAATATTTACATGCTAAACTCTTTTCTAGGAATTTAAAACACAGGAGCAAACAAGGCAAAGTTCTTGTCCTCAATTGGCTAACATCTTTAAGCATGAGAGGGTAGAGATAAAGGAGAATTTTGGTAATGGGTAAAGGACCCCATTAGTTTCCTGATATCTTGACAGGCTTTCCAGTACACAGCTCATGTTGGGGGATGGCATTTAGTAATGCACAGTAATAGCATTTAGTCAAGTGTGCTTCTTAACTTCCTGGGTAAGGACATGATTCATGAAGCTACACAATATCCTTGAATCTATCAGTCTTCAACTAAATGAAAGAGGAAGCCACTTTAAAATCCATGAAACACAAAAATCTCATTTTCTAGAAGGGTTCACTGTGGATATGGAGAGTGGGCCTAGAGGGTTGGGCAGAGCCAGAAGAGCAAGTGCATGGTGCAGGGGGCAAATATCATTGCTGTGTCCAACAGACTGAATGTATATCCAGCAAGAAAGATCAGAATTTGAACTAAAAATCAGGAATGGGCAGTAAAGTACCCAGTGGGGGTTGTATGATGAAGGACTGTGGAAAATAAATATTTATGCATAGGAATGAATATGCTAGGATATGTTCTGGATGAATTCCAGAGACCAAAGATAATACCCAAGATTAGCTTTTATAAGCTTTTAGTGCGTTCTTACATGGGCAGGAAAGATTCCTTTAAATAGGCTGGAATGGAGCAAGTATTCTCTGCCATATGCACTAGGAATAAAAGCAAACAGAACCAAGGTAGCAGAAAAGAAAATAGGGTTTAATTGCTGCACATAGAAATAGAATGAATATGTATTTATTGAACAATTAATATGTATAATAGGATTCTCCAGAGAAACAGAAACCAAGAGGATGTGTACACACACACACACACACACACAAAGGGATTTATTGACTCACACAATTATGGAAACATAATTATGGAAAGTCTCAAGATCTGCAGTCAGCAAGCTGGAGATCCAGGAGAGCCAATGGTTCAAGCCCAGAGGTTTGAGACCAGGAGAGCTGGTGGTATAACTCCAGTCCAAAGCCAACCAGCCTGAGATCCAAGAAAAACCAATGTTTCAGTTCAAATCCAAAGGCAGGAGAAGACCAGTTTGCCAGTTAAGTTCTGTTGAGTTCTGTCTTACTGCTGGGAGGGCCAGCCCTTTTCTTCTCTTCAGATCTTCACCTGATTGGATGAGGCCTACACACATTTAGGGAGAACAATCTGCTTTACTTGGTCTACCAGTTCAAATGTTAATCTCTTTTACAGACAGACCCAGAATAACATATCTCACAAATATCTAGGCACCCTGTGGCTCAGTCAAGTTGACACATAAGGTTAACCATCATATTACACTAGGATGACTTTGTGTCATTAAATCCTCCCAATATATAGACTCTTAGAATTACTACAATTTCTATAATAGAGTAACACCAGGTATCATAAGAAATAGACTTAAAAATTTAAAATAGCTTAATACTATAGAATTTAGTTTCTCACTCATGTATTAATACAAGGCAGAGTTCCTAATCAGCAGGCTGTTTTCCCTATTTGTGGTTCTGTTATCCTCTAAATCCTCATTGCTATTATCTGCATCTAGACAACGGAAGGGGAAAAGAAGGTACATCTACTTCTTAGAAGCCCTGGCCCAGAATGATCCTTATCATTTTCATAATTATTTCTTTGGGGATAACTAGTCATCTACCCATACTTTGATGTAAGAGGGACAGAGAAATGCTGTCCCTCTCTAGGACCAACTCCATGCTCCAAAAAGGGGAAGCTCAAACTTGTGTGCACCTAGATTTTGGCACAGTCTGCCCCTCTACCACTAAATATGCTCACCTTTCTTTGTATCCAGAGGACATGGTTAGTCTTCCCCAAGGAAATTATGAATCAGTACCATGTACTTTCTGCAACAAGCTCAAACTCCGTGATCTCTTGGTGATATATAGTCCTCTTCATTAGGTCTAATAATGGTCTTCTTTTGGTCTGGCAATCTATAAACTGGAAAAGAAAATATGCAACAGTAGAGTGGGGGTGGAATACATGCAACTGAAGTTCTCATTTGGATAAAGACAGAATGGGAAACACACAGCAGTGTTAGACCCATAGCAGGTATATAATCCTGCTGGGGAGGCAACTGTGAAGAGCTCCTACCTTGGGAATGGGGAAAGTTCCTTAATTAGATCTTAGGTCTGCTCTCAAGAAACAGAGGCTTTCACCTTTGGCTCCTTTTCTTCTGGAGGTTCTTCCCTGTCTATTATCCTCTATGCCCACATCTGAAATAAATGTTGGGGAATGTGCCATCTTGGGAGTTGGGGAGTTGTCCAGATTTCCCAGTCTTCTTCCTGTCCATGCAATTCATGCCCATGGCATTCATTTTTTTTTTTTTTAAGATTTTATTTATTTATTTGACAGACAGAGATCACAAGTAGGCAGAGAGGCAGGCAGAGAGAGAGTGGGAAGCAGGCTCTCCACTGAGCAGAGAGCCCGATGCGGGACTCCATCCCAGGACCCTGGGATCATGACCTGAGCCGAAGGTAGAGGCTCAACCCACTGAGCCACCCAGGCACCCCTGGCATTCATTTTTAAAGCTCAAATGGTCTTAGATTTGGGGGTAAGATTATCATTGCTTTCTTTTTTTCTTTTCTTTTTAAAAAATTTTATTTATTTATTTGAGAGAGAAAGAGAGCACAAGCAGGAGGAGAGGAAGAGGAAGAAAGAGAGGGAAAGGGAGAAGCAGACTCCCCACTGACCAAGGAGCCCGATGTGGGGCTCGATCCCAGGACCCAGAGACCATGGCCTGAGCCAAAGTCAGATGCTTAATCAACTGAGCCATAGGGTTACCATTTCTTTACATGAAAGTCAGCTATTGCTAAGTTTTGTTGTGGTAATAAGCAAAACCCAGTAACTGTCAACAATAAAAATTTATTTTTTGCTGATATTGTCAGCTCTAGCTTGGCAGAATTTTGTTCCGTATTACTTTATTCTAGGATCCAGGTTAGGGGATTAGCTCTTACCTGGAATTAGCAGAATCATGTAATGATTCCTAAGGCATATGATAGAACATGCTCACATTCATTATTTCTTTTTACATTCCAATGGCCAAAGTCTGATATTGATGAGATAGGGAAATATATTTCTCCCTCAGGGAGGTACTGCCAGTCTTAAGGCAGTGGAAATAGCCATAAAATCTTATTAGATGGTGGGAACAATAATACAATCTAGCAAGTCCCCCAGAAACTTTGTAGGCTTCAATTTCAAAACTATTTGCTTCCAGTTAGTTCCAAGTGTAACCACACCCAAGTTCTTTCCCGCAAGTAGCTCTCAACTCTGTTTATTTCTTAGCTCCTTTTTCCGGAAAACTTCCTCACTCAATTTGATGAGATTATCTTGAGGCCTCTGAAGCCATAGGCTTAAGTAAGGGTCAGTACACTCAATGGTATCTTTGCTGTAGAGCTAGTCACTATTTGACTGAGGATTCTTACTGAACTTTTGTCATTCGAGATCTATTTCCAATTTACTTCCTTTTAAGGTCTAGAAACATTCTTTAACATTGGAAAGCCTTATATTTTATCTTTTACTTCTTGCTCTCTAATCAGACATTCTTTGCTGGAGCTCATAAGTTTCTTGCAATATCTTACCAAAGGTAGCAATCAAGCAACTAATGCAACTGTCAATTCACACTAAGATTCTGGCTTTTTCCAATCTTTTCCCTTCCCTGCCTCCCACCCACACACTGAGAGCTGCAGACTCAGAAGGTACTTCGTCTTCTTTCCAAGCTATTGCAAATGACAGTTTTACCAAATGCTTTGCCATTTCATATCTCCATTATTCATCCTAGTATTAGGCATCTGCTTCCTCGGTGCCCACCACCTGCCCTTTAAGCTGATACCATACATTTTTAGGGTTTTGTTTTTTGGTTTGGGTTTGGGTTATGGTAACCTTGTACTTCAGTTTATCAGTTTTTGTTTGATAGGATGACGGGTGCTGCTACAAATAGATCTCCCTAAAAAATATATCAACTCAAACTAAATAGAAATTTATTTTTCATTTAAGTATTTCTCTCTCAAATCCAAAGTGGGTTTCCTATTAGGAGACTGTCTTCCGTGCAGGGATATAGGGATTTAAATTCCTTCAATATTGTGACTCCATAATCCTCTGGGATAGGAGTTAGCAAACTGTAGCCAGTGGACCCAGTGTGAACCGCTGCCTATGTTTGTAAATAAAATGTTAAATTGGAACACAGCCACGCCCATTCATTTCCATGTTGTCTATGGTTGCTTTCACATTGTAATACTAGAGTTGAATAGTTGTCACAGAAATATTATGGCCTCTAAAGCTCTGACTATTCACTGTCTGGTCTTCAAGAGATATAGTTTGCTGACACCTGCCTTAAGATTTAATCACCATCACCTGGATCTAGCTGGGAGAAGGTACAGTGCTTCTTAAAGCCCTGGCCCAGAAGTGCCACCCAAATCTTGCTCTCATGGACCACTCTCACATAGTCTCATAGCATTGTAAATGGGACTGAGAAATGTCCTCTCTGTCTGGGCAGTCCCTTTGCCACTTTCCAGCAACTCCATATGATGCAAAGGGGCATCAGAATTTTGGTAGACAGCTGGTCAACTCCATCATAATGCCCACCTTGTGGATTTTTAAAAATTAGGTATTTATAAGTTAGTAACTTGACTAATGTCTTTTAAAACCTGTTTTGAGGTACAATATCAAAATGGTTAACAATTCTGTCTCTAAAATCAGGAACACTTGAGTTTGAAGAGTAAATGCTCAATGAATGTTATCAAATATTCTTGCCTCCTGCCTCCATAGTACAGCAGAAGATTTTGCTAGACAAGTAAAAATTTACCTCCTGATCTGTAACTTGAAAGTTGTGGAACAATGATGTAGGAGTCTTTGAGGTTTCTTCTAATGCAGAAATTTTTTCATCCCATTATGTTTTACTTGAGCTCTACTGTGTACCTGGAAGTGAGGTAGGGAAGAGACAGAGATGAATAAGGCTGTGTTTCAGCTCTTGAGGAGCTAACAGTCTAAGCAGGGAAACAGACATGGTATCAGTGCCTATCTTTAGTACTTGGGGGTGGAAATACTGAACTAGAAATGTCCACAGAGATCTTAGAGCCCTGCTGACTCCTTGTCTGACAGCATTCCAGATGAACTCCTAAGCACCTAGACCCTGCTGTTTTATATCTTAATTCCTCCATCATTTGGGTCTTACCTTTGGAACATATTATTGATCTTTAGCTCTTGACTCCCTCTTTGTTTATAGTCTTTGCTCTAGGAATCTGTCTTTTCCCATATTTTTATTTTCCATGCTTATTTTACCCCAATTTTCTTCCCCACCCCCTGCCCGCATTTGAAAGTGATTGACAATGGATGCCTTATTCTAGAAAGTTTGTGAATGCCTGAAATCCTTTTAATTTCACTGGTCTTCTTCCCTTCAGTATGCCCTGGACCACAGTTTTGAAAACTGCTCTTTGGAACTCTGGGAAATCATGGATATGTTCTGTGGAATCTCAGTTTTTGGCAAAAGATTTTTAACTTTATGTTTTTGTTTCACTGATAAATTTAAAAATTAAGCTTTATTCTGGCTTATCAAAATGATAGCATCCTAACCAACTAATGCCTTGTAATTCTAATGCCTGAGCTTGTGTTTGTATTTATGATTGTGTTTGTATCAAATGGTATCAGAATGCTGACTTTCTGAAGGTTTCAAAGGCATAAAAATAGAGAGAAGTAGTGGAATTTGGTCACTGCATGGAATATGATGGTGTAGCCATGCAGAATTAAAAAAAAAAACCTATATTGTAACATCTGGTGTCATGCTTATTTTACACGTGGATATATTGTTGAGATACTAACTAGGAAAATTTCATTAACAATAAATATGCTATGAAGTATTCATTATTTCCATAGGTGGATTAAAGACCCATATACAGATTTTTAAATGCCACAATGTTTAAATTATCTTAAACAATTTACAGAGTTGACACATTATGAAAATTATTCTAGGACCATTCTTCCCTGGCAGAGTTTTGGTCCTACAGGAAGACTGTTTATCCTAAACTAAGAAACAAAATCATATTAAGGAAAACTCACATTTTTTTCTTGCACTAGTATTTTTGAAATCAAAATATAATTTTTGACTATATATAAAATCTGACCTGAGACTACATCCTTGTATATTAAAGCCTACATCAGCATTGCATTTCCAGTAAGACAACATCATGTATTAAATTAGTACTTAATTTGAATTTTAACTATCTTGTGATTTTGTTAATATTTAATTACTAAACTTGCTTTTGATTTGTAGTTGGGTAGGAGTAAGCCCATATTTCTTTTACATTCTCATTAAATATGTGCATATTTATTTTACATTATAATAAAATAATGTAAGGCAACATGGGGAGGGGAGTGTCTATGAGCTTGCCTTTCCCTTTTAAAAGAGAAAACACTACATTAAACTACATTCTCAGGAGCTAAACTTCTGGTCTTTGAATCAGTGTGGATTGCAAATGAAGGTTTGATGTAGGTGGGGCAAAATAGGCAAAAGAAGGACAATGTAGTAAGGTTTGAATGATACTAAGTAACACTTTACATTTAAATGAATTCATTAAATGAATACATTAAATGAATTCATTAGCTGATGTTTCAACTTTTTTGGATGATTAAAATGGTCCTGTAAAATATTGGTGATGACACATGGTGGGCTTCTTTAATGCTTTTACTTGACAAAATGCTACTAAAATTGTACCAGCTCATGACGTTCCGAAGCTAGGAATCTTGCTTGTCTTGGTCTAAGGCAGCCCACTGGAATCTGTGATCTTCTGTCTCCAGCGTTCTGGAAGTAGGATCACTCATTCAAGTCAGAACTTTTGACCTCCGGGGGGCTGCCTCAACCACGTAGGAGCTTAAAAACCAAACATCACAAGATAGTAGATTCCTTATTTGAAATTGGGACTAGTGGTTGGTCAGTTAATAGAAAAAAGTGGATTGAAACTGGGGTACTTAAAGTATGATATGCACACAGTACAATTATTTTTTCTCAATACAAATGAATATATCTTAATTCACCAATATTTTGATGTGGGGTCACAAAAGTATGGGCTCATCACTTGGTGTATAATTTACCTTTAATTTTAAATTCTTTCAAGTGGAGCAGAAATTTAAAGGCAGATGCCCTCAGTCTGACTGCAGAATCACGCCTGATCCCTTCACCCAGGTTTTCATGGTTGTTACTACTTACATCTATGCTAACAGGATTTTTTTTTAGTGGCTTGCCTTTATCAATAGTTTTTAAATCATTTTTTTTTTCATAGAAATGGCACCTTTTGTATCTATATTTTATTAGTGCCTATTTTTTTCATTTTTTCATAGAAATGTATCTGTATTTTATTAGTGCCTATTAGTGTATTTAAAATACATAATTGCAACAATAAGTAGAGTTAGATTAAAGAGCTTTGGGAACTGGCCTACCTAATTGTTGATAACCAAGCAGCTCAACTGCTGTGAGTAGGTGAGGGCATTTTGAAGAGTAGACTCTTGAAGCCCTGAATGTTGTAAGCATCAGTCAGCATGTTTTATAGACAGAATGGAGAGCATCTTCTACTTTGGCAACCTGACTGAAGTCAGTTAAAAAAACAAAAAACAAAAAACAAACTTCTGCACAATATAATTCATGTGAAAAAAGATTTAAGTACAAAATGCTATGGAAGCCCAAAGGAGGGAGCAACTAACTATGATTCTAGATCTTTTCAACACTTAAAAAAAAAAAAATGTTTTTTAAAAAATTAACTTTTTTTTCTTTAGAGATTTATTTATTTGTCAGAGAGAGAGTGAGAGAGAGCACTAACAGGTGGAACAGCAGGCAGAGGGAGAAGCAGGCTCCCCATTGACCAGGGAGTCCTATACAGGACTGGATCCCAGGACCCTGGGATCATGACCTGAGCCACAGGCAGACCCTTAACTGACTGAGCCACCCAGGCATCCCTTTTCAACCTTTTATCAAATAACAGCAGAAACCAAAAATAACTTTTTAAAAAATATTTTATTTATTTATTTGACAGAGATCAGAAGCAGGCAGAGAAACAGGCAGAGAGAGAGGAAGGGAAGCAGGCTCCCCGCCAAGCAGAGAGCCCGATGCGGGGCTCGATCCCAGAACCCTGAGATCATGACCTGAGCCAAAGGCAGAGGCTTTAAACCACTGAGCCACCCAGGCGCCCCCAAAAATAACTTTTTTAAAATTTATTTGAACATCTTCACTAATTAAGATATTAATAAGCCATTCTAACACAAAAATTTAATCTGAATTTGTATTTCCCCTTAAATTTGGAGGACAATACACACATGTTATAGTTTCTCTTATTGTTTTGAATTATCAATAAATAAATGTCAATTATTGTTTTTAATGATCTGACATCCTGTGTTGTGAAGAACCAGAATTCTCAGCAAAAGTATTTTATCCTCATAGGAAGGGCAAATTCTGGGCTCCAACCACATACGTCTAATTGTGATTGGTTTCTCTTGCTGGAGTATCCAGCTACCATTCTTTTTAGCCATCTTAGTCATCGATCAACTCTTTTCACTTTGTTCTCCCCTTCTGGCTCCAGTCATTGCTGGTCTCCTTCCTTACCAGAACTCCTAGGACACTGTGATATTTAATGATATCCTGTCTTGGATCACTCCCTGCCCATTTTATGTGTTTGCCTTTCTTTTTAGAGCTGACCACAAGTGTCTTGGCAAAGGACCTAATCTCCCCCTTTTACTGTTCACAGCATCCTTACATCACAGGTACAAAAAATTGCTTGTTGAGTTGAATTGAAACAGCAAACAGGCTGCCAAAGGAAGTGTAGGTATAGTTAATAAAGTGACTAGAATTTTCTATGCAGTTATTAAATATTTATTCTTTAGTAAATGCTGCGAAAGGTTAAGTGTAAATCGTCAACCCCTACCACAATCGAATAAACCAGTTCTCAATAGGACCACAGAGAAGTTGGTGAACTTCACAGTGGACTTACTGAAATAGAAAATGAGGTAGTTCACTGGGGCGCCTGGATGGCTCAGTGGGTTAAGCCGCTGCCTTCGGCTCAGGTCATGATCTCAGGGTCCTGGGATCGAGTCCCGAATCAGGCTCTGTGCTCAGCAGGGAGCCTGCTTCCCTCTCTCTCTCTCTCTCTGTCTGCCTCTCCGTCTTCTTGTGATCTCTCTCTAAAAAAAAAAAAAAAATCTTTAAAAAAAAAAAAAAAGAAAATGAGGTAGTTCACTTGTCTACATACTGGGTTAAGCGTCAAGAACAATTTGTATACTACTTCTACTGCATAAGCAAATGTGTGGAAAGCCGTTGTGTGATTGCTTATTTGGTTAAAATATTAAAAAGTGTTTAAAAACATTAAAAAGTGTTTGTTATCAGAAAAATGTTTATCATTATTATCACCACCACCACAACCATAATCAGAATATTAGAACATGAGATGATTATTTGCTTTCAATCTACAGCAGGAATACTTGAGCTTGGATTTAGGATTTGCAACAACCAAAACTCTAAGTAAAATTTTTGCAATGAAAAATTCTCTATACAAATTCCTCCTCCATCTGTTTCACTTGATTGCTGAAATGAAAAGGATTTTCCTCTAAAATTTTCTTTTGCTTCCTCTTCTTTCTTTCAGAAGCAATTTTCTCCTAGTGGGAACACTGTGTAATATAGCCTAACATATCTTCAATGCAAAATCCAGAATTTAATTAGACTTTCTGATAGAAAAGTTCATTTCTTCCCTTCTCTCTGTCACTCTGCAAAGCCTTCCTGTTTCTTAAGCCATTTCTAAGATGGCTGTCTTTTCAATATTTGAGTGTTCTAGCTCAAGGTCACTGGGCATGCTAATATACAAGGAGGACAAACATGCATTTTTCTTTTGGTTTTCCTTGTTCCATGTGGTAGGACTCAGAAACCAGCATGAGAATTTTATTTCCTGTTTCAGACTGAAGCTATTTGTTTTTCTTTTTCCTCCGGATAGAAGCACCTCTGGGGAAAACATTAGTATTAGTCTTTGCAGCAAGTGCACCATTGATTCTGTGATAGAGATGTCTTAATAAAGACACATGTGTTAGCATCCAGGAGGTTAATTTCCTCACTGTGAGTCCCCCTCATGCCACAGCTTTTGAGAAACCTTCTCTGATGGGGAGAACTTATTGGAGATTTGGGCAATCGGAAAGGGAGTACCTACAGGTGAGTACACGAGATGGTCCAGTGTAACCAAAAATAGAGCTAACGAGACTCCTATACAGAGGAGAGAAGGGAGAATTACTCAAAGACAACATCAGTGATTTGCAGGCTGGATTCTTCTTCACCTGACTTCCTGGTGCTGACCCATTGGTGCTTGGGAATCTGGATGTTGACTTCTGAGATACTGCGACTTATAAGAAAAATATTCATTTGCTCATTCAGATAACTTTTATGTATTTCTCACATATAGTTGGTCTTTGTCTACAATTCCTGGCTCACAGCTCCTAAAACACTCAAAATTCTCTGGGAAAAAAGCGATAATGATGTCTTTTGTTATGGTAATGAGACTTTTGGAAAGCCCTTTGGTAACTTAGGGATGAGGGGCTGGTTGATGGCAGAATGAACCAAGTCCCCCTCCCCCACCTCCAGGAGGGAAGAGGGGCTGGAGATTGAGTTCAAATACCAATGGCCAGTGATTTAGTCAAAGCCTCCATAAACAGGATTTGGAGAACTTCTGGATTGGTAAACGTGGAGATTTGGGGAGTGTGGCGCACCGAGGAGAATGTGGAAACTCCTTGCCCTTTCCCTATACCTTGTGCTTTGCATCTCTTCTGAAGTGATCTAGTACCGTGAGCCATTCTAGTAAGTTAATGAAACCTAAGGAGGGAATCTTGGGAACCTCAGACTTCTAGCCAGTTTGGTCTGAAGAACAGGTAACAATCGGGACTTTTGACTGGCATCTGAAGTGGGGCAGGGTGGGGGGGTAGTCTCATAAACCTTAGCCTATGGAATCTGATACTATCTCCAAGTAGATAATGTCATAATTGAGTTGAATTCTTGGACATCCTGCTGATATCCTAGAATTGCTTCATGTTGTAGGGGAAGCTCCCTCCATCCCCCTCACACACACTTACATGTGTACACACCATGCTTTCTTCTCTTTCCATGACCAAGAAATTCTAATCAGAAAATTTCAGAGACAATATCATCCACTCTTCACTTCTATTTTCCAATGGCTCTATAATTGTTGCAAGTTGGGTACTACACCTGAGTTAGTATGCAGAATATTTATACATGGGTCCTCTTAGGATCTATACTTGTTGCAAAAAGGGAAGGAGGTGGGATTTGGGCAGAAAGTGAAGTAGAGCTCTGATGCAGCTTGATGATCATCTAGGCTGACATCTGGGTCTAAAATGGCTGGTCTTGGCGATCCTGCAATGGGGCAAAAGGACCAGGTCTCTATATTCCCACCTTTAGCAGTCTTTGGATGTGGACTGTCTCACAAAGTTGTGACCTTAGGTGAGGTAGCTCTCTGCAGCTGTGCAATTCCTGAAGGAGCTGACAGCTGAAGGCTTCTGCCAGTGGTGCTTCTTGCTGCTAGGTCAAGTCCATTCTTGGAGGGAGATCTGGGGCCCATCCCGTGTCCACCACAATGATTATCATTTTCATGCTATGTCCTGTTTTGCTTAGGAACTTCTCACTTGATTCTTAAAAGCCTTTTCTTTTGAAAGTAAAAGAAAATTGAACATTATAATTTTTCTCTTTATAGTCATGTCATAACAAAATTTTTTTCAAAGCAGTATTAACATCTGTTAATAGCCAGAAGAACGGTCTCTATAAGAATATGCTTAACAAGGCAAAACTTGACTGAAGATCAGTATTTCAAGATAGTATAAAGAAACATTCTTTTTTACAGTCAAAATGATTTGACTTAATTTGAGTCTCAAATTTTTTATTTTGTTTACTTGCTGTTTTGCTATTCCCAAGGCCCCTATTTGGCTTAATTTTCATTCCAAACCATGAAAAAGTCCAGTTTTTGTGAGTTTGCCCTCACAAAATCTATGACAGAGCTGAGAGTCATGGTAAAATAATCTTCAGCCCAGAAAAAAAAAAAAAAAACTAATCTCCCCAAACAAGAACCTCAGATCTTTAGTTTAAAAGCATCACCTCACCCCAATACCATGTCTGACCTGATTGTGAGCAGATTCAATGTAGGTTTCAATTCCAGATGTCCTACTTGGTAGCAGAAAGAAGAGATTAGCCAATTGAATTACATTTTAATATTTTCTATCCATATGGAATACTTTGGGCCTAATAGCAGAGCATAAAAGCCCAACTCAGCTGAAATAGGAACTACCATTTGTTATTATCAATCCTGTGTGTCATCATTACCAGCCTCATATTTCAAGAGGACAGCTGGTACTTGCAAGGTCAATGACAGTTTTATATAAAAACCCCAAATGAAAGGACTACAGACATCAAAGATTTGGGACAATCATATAGAGAAAGACTGCCATATGCTAACTCATCCATTCCAAAAATCGGGTTTTTATTTTTGGTACCTATGATGGTGAGATGCAAGGAAATTGAAAAGGCAGATTTAGTAAAAGCTATCAATACCATACTCTCCAACGTAAGTCGAACATTCCATAAGAGAAGTTGCTAAGGAAAAATATGCCCAGATGATTGTTACTACTGAATATTCACTCCCTGTTGGTGAACTCATTTTGAGAAAGCTTGATGCTAATACAGAACCATTCAATTATACAGCAGGACAATAATGATCTCACAGACTGATGAAAACAAATCAAAATCAGCTCAGTGGTACCAAGAAATAGATGTGGACATGCTGTGCTAGGCTTTCAATGACCTTGGTGTATTTACATTAATGAAAGATACCAAGTGTTCAAAGCTTTTTGATTTTCAGAACTAAACAGGAATCAGCATTATGACAGCTATGCCTCTCTTCTTCTGGATTCAGACAAAGAGTGGAGTTATTGTGAGAAATTATCCAAATCAAGGATATTCAGCCCAGATAATGACAGCATTACTTCAAAGACCTTGATCCGGTTCATGAATGAAATGCAGGGATGCAGGCATTTGGAAGCAGTAGGAGGAGCCACAGGATCTTACCAATTATTTCAACTTTCCATGCTGCCACCCCACATGTTTACCTCCATTTTGAAATCATGAGTTGAAGCTGTTTGGAGAATATTGTAGAAGGAAAAGAGTGACTAAGCAGGGAGAATGGAGGACATTGCCAGGACCTATATTTGTACACAGAAAAAAATATGTAGTAAGCAAAATTTTATTTCAAGCCTCTCAACTTTCTCTATGGAATGTTTTCTTGCCTGGATATCTGGTCCCTACTTCTAGGCTTCATCAGCATTGGCGTTTATTCTTTTTGTTATCCAACTCTATGCTCTGGTTTGCTAGGAAATTGAAAGGACACACATACACAGAAGTCTGTTTTATTGGCAAAAGCAGTATTTTATATAAAACATTGAACAAAGTGAAAATTGAGTTATTCCCAACTCATGTCAGAGATTCAGCGGTCTAAAACCCAACTGATCCGTTTTGGGATTATGGCTACTTTATTGTTCACATTATGATTACCTCAGTCCCAAGTCATCACAACTAGGATATGTGAGCTCGTGGTAGAAGAGAGTTCTCCCGTGTGTGCGCTAATGGGCAGAATGCCTCAGTTACTGCAGATAGTTCCTCCTACCCCACAATTTCTTCCTACAGACCCCTTTTACATTCTCATCTCAAATTATCTTAGAGTAAATTTGGATGCCCTGCTTTGACATCTAACTCAAACCCAGTCCCAGCATGCACACCACACATTCCCAGCCATGAGATAGATACACACTTATTAGCTGAATATCTAGAAATTGTAAGATAAATTGCATGATCGTTTGTTTCTTCAGCCCTCCTATCTATCCAACACCAGAAATCAGTTCTTACTTGTGTCTCCTTATAAATTTTCAGGAAAAAAAATTCTATGATTGGTAATTGGAAATTAAATGTAAATTTGATACCATGTTATCTCTCTAAGGCATCTTTGCATTTTATTTTTTTTTTAAGATTTTATTTATTTATTTGAGAGAGCACAAGTAGGCAGAGAGGCAGGCAGAGAGAGAAGGGGGGAAGCAGGCTCCCCGCTGAGCAAAGAGCTGGACGTGGGGCTCCATCCCAGGACCCTGAGATCATGACCCAAGCCAAAGGCAGTGGCTTAACCCACTGAGCCACCCAGGTGCCCCGCATCTTTGCATTTTAAAAGCTTTGTTTCTCTTTAAGGAGTTACCTACGACCACAAGCAGGGAGTGAAGTATGTATGTGTGTGCACTCGGCAAGTTGTGGCTACATGTGCAGGGGAGGGTGGAGGAGGGGAAGGGAGGGAAGGGGTGCAGATGGAAAACCCTCCCCAAGTTCATGCAGATCTTACAGATGGTCCCGCTTATCCCAGACTTGGAACATTCATCTATGAATGAATGACAGTGTAAGTGTATGTTTACCGACAACAAACATGATGCCCATTTGTTGTTTTTCTTTTTTTCCTTAGGCATCGATGACTGTTTAACACATTACATACATTTTATCTACTTTATTGCCTCTGTTGCTGTTTGAATATATTCCCATTACCTAGACCAGTACCTGATGTGTAGTAGATACTCAGAAATTTTTAATGAATTATTTATATGAATACTACACTCTTGTCTATATCTCTGCCAGTTGTATGTGTTGTAATTATATTTTCCTCCTATACATTCATCTTTTCACTGTTTCCATAACTTTTTGGTATATAGAAGTTCTTAATTTTGATATAGTTGCATTCAATTATTTTCCTTCATGATTATTGTTATGTGTGCATAGTTAAATAATTCCTTCTCTCTTCCCAAACCATCAAATGAAGATATTCTCCTATGTTGCCCCTTTAAAGTATCATTAGTTTCCCCCCCCAACCATAGGTCTTTGATTCTGTGTATGATGTGAAGTAGTGGTTTAATTTTCCTTTTGGCCCATATGGATGACTATTGTTTTAGCATCAATTTATTGAATATTCCAAACATACCCACTGATTCACAGTGCTTCTTGCCATATAGGAAGCATTTCTATATATACATTTTTGTGGGTATTTGGACTCTATTTTGTACTACTGGACTAAGTCTCTTTCCTACCCTTCTATATATATTTTCAAGTATTCTATCTATTTATCATCTATCTATCTATCTATCTATTTAAGAGAGAATGCTGGGTCAGTGGGGGAGGCACAGAGGAAGAGGTTGGGGGGAGGGAGAGAGAATCCTAAGCAGACTGTGTGCTGAGCCTGGAGCAAACTTGGGACTTAATCCCATGACCCTGAGATCATGACACAAGCCAAAACCAAGAGTCCGAGGCTTAACCACTGAGCCACCCAGGCACCTGTCCTCCTTCTATATTAAGTGCTGCTCTTTGATAGAACAAATTCTCATCCTTTCTTTTTCTTTTCTTTTTATGCGATTTTATTCATTTATTTTAGAGAGAGAGACAGGAGGTAAGGAGCACAGGGGGAATAGAGGGACAAGCAGATTCCATGCCGAATATGGAGCCCAGCAGGGGGGCTCCATCTCCTGACCCTGAGATCATGACCTGAGCCAAAACCAAAAGTTGGTCGCTTAACCCATTGAGCCACCAAGGCACCCCTTTATTTTCCTTTTTGAAGAGCTCATGACAGTTTTAGCCCTTTGCATTTTTATATAAATGTAATATGAGCTACGAAATTTTCCCCTTATATACATACACACAAATATCCATTGGAGTTTTATGAGAATTACTTTGAATCTGTAAATTACTTAAGGGAAGATTGAAATCTTAATACTGAGCTGTCAGTGTCTGAACATGGCATACTTCTAATTTTATTTAGATCTTCTGTAATGTTTCTCACTTAGATTTTAGTTTTCCCTTTAGAAGCATGAGCATCTTTTAGATTTATTCCTGGGTACTTCATATTTTTGATGCTTTTGAAAAACTGTTTTTGCTCTTGATATCAATCATAAATATTGCTTATATGTGAAACAGTAATTTAGTTTTCCATGTTGTGTTTATAGTGAACTTGTTAAACTCTACTATTAATCCTAATAATTTGTGAGTGGATGCTTTGGTATCCTCTACACATATAGTCATATCTGTGAAAATTGCCATTTTGTAATTTCTTGCCTGATCTCTCCACCATTTATATAACTTCATTTTTTAAAAAAAAAGATTTGTTTGTCATAGAGAGAGAGAGAGAGATCACAAGCAGGGGGAGCGGCAGGCAGAGGGAAAAGAAGGCTGTCCCTGATCAAGGAGCTCAATTTGCAGGACTCTATCCCAAGATGCTGGGATCAATGACCTGAGCTGAAGGCAGTTGCTTAACCAACTGAGTGACCCAGGTGTCCCTATATAACTTGATTCTTCACAACGATATTGAAGACCTTCACTACAACGTGGGATAGTAGTGATAGAAATCATCTCTGGTGACTCATTTCTATTATCAAAGCAAGACTTTTAATATGTTGGTATTAACTATGATGTGTATAGTAGGTATTTTTTTTCAAAGATTTTATTTATTTATTTGACACAGAGAGAGAGAGGGAGAGAGCAAGAGCACAAGCAAGGGGAACTGCAGAGAGAGAAGGAGAAGCAGGCTCCGCCTGAGCAGGAAGCCTGATTTGGGCATCAAACCCAGGACCCTGGGATCATGACCTGAACCAAAGGCAGATGCTGAACTTACTGAGCCACCCACCCTACAGTAGGTATTTTTGTAGATACTCTCAGTGGATTAACAAAACACCCTTTTATTTGTAGATTGCTAAGAATTTTTATCATGAAATGATCTTAAATTTTATTAAATACTATTTCTGCTTCTTGGTTTGATGGATTATATTTTTGCATATTGCTGGATTTGGTTTGCAAATATTTTGTTTAGGAGTTTTGCATATGTTCTTGTGAATGAAATTAGTCTATATATTTTTTACATTATCCTTTTGGATTCTGGTGTCAAGGTTTTGCTGACATCATAAAATGAGTTGGGAAGTGTTCCCTCTATTTTAATTTTTTTCTAAGAGTTTATATAAGATTGGACTATTTCTTCTTTAAGTTTGTGGGAGAACTCAACTTAGAAGCTATTTGGTCCTAACCTCTTCTTGGGTAGATAATTTTGACTATAAGGTCAATTTATTTAATAGTTATAGTTAAATCCTACTCAGGATGTCCGTTTTCTTTTTCCTCCAGCTTTACTGAGATATATCTGTGCATAACATTGTGTAAGTTGACAGTGTACAACATGATGATTTGATACATGTGTGCTATAGAGTGATTACCACAATAAGGGTAGTTAACACATACATCATCTCAAATAGTTACTATTGTTTTTTTGTGTGTGATGAGAGCATTAAAGATCTACTCTCAGCATTTTGAAGTATATATGACAGTATTGTAAATTACATTTACCCTGCTGTACATTAGAGCCTCAGATTCCATTCATCTTGTAACTGGAAGTTTGTGCCCTTTGAGCAGCATTTCCCTAATCTCCTCCTACCCCAAGCCCCTGGCAACCACCATTCTACTCTGTTTATGAGTTCAACTTTTTATTTTATTTTAAGATTTTATTTATTTATTTTTGAGAGAGAGAGTTAGAAAGTGCATGAACAGGGAGCAGGGGCAGAGGGAGAAGCAGACTTCCCATTGAGCAGGGAGCCCAATGCCAGACTTCATCTTAGGACCCTGGGATCATGATCTGAGCTGAAGGCAGATGCTTGACTGACTGAGCCATCCCGGCATCCTTACTAGTCCAGCTTTTTAAAGCAAGATCATGCGGTATTTGTCTTTCTCTAACTTATTTCACTTGGCATGAATCCCTCAAGGTCCATTCATAGGGTCACAAATGACAGAATTTCCTTCTTTTTATGGCTGAATACTATTCCTCTGTATGTGTGTATGTGTGTATGTGTGTGTGTGTGTGTGTGTGTGTACCATATTTTCTTTTCCCATTCATCCATTAGTGAACACTTAGATTATTTCCATAAGGTGGCTATTATGAACAGTGCTGCAAGTAACATGTGGGTGTACATATCTCTTTGCTACCCTGTTTTCATGACTTTTGAATATATACCCAGATATACCCATACCTTTGAATATATACACTATCCTGTGTCATTGTCTTTGAACCTAGGGATTGCTGGATCATGTTGTAGCTCTATTTTTAATTTTTTGAAACTCCTCCATAATGTTTCCCATAGTAGATGTACTATATTCCTACCAACAGTATCCAAGGGTTCTCTTTCCTCCATATCCTTGCCTGCATTTGTTATCTCTTACTTTTTGGTAAAAGCCCGTTCTGACAGGTATGAGGTGATACCTCGTTGTGGTCTTGACCTGCATTTCCTTGATGATTAGGGATGCTGACCACCTTTTCAGGTACCTATTGGCCATTTGCATGTCTTGTTTGGAAAGAAAAATAACTATTCAGGTTCTCTGCCCTTTTTAAAATCAATTATTTGTTTTCTTACTATTGAGTTGTATGAGCTTCTTATACATTTTGCATATTAACCTTTTATCAGATGTAGGATTTGCAAATATTTTCTCACGTTTGGTAAGTTGCCTTTTCATCTTGTTGATGGTTTCCTTTGCTTTGAGAAAGCTTTTAAGTTTCACGTAGTCCCATTTGTTTATTTTTGCTTTTGTTGCTTGTGTTTTGCTGTCCTGTCATAAAAATAACTTATTACCAAGACCAATGTCAAGGAAGTTTTCCTCTGGGTTTTCTTCTAGGAGTTTTATGGTTTCAGGTCTTACATTTAAGTCTTTTATTTTTTTCCAATATGCATCTATACTTTTTTTTTTTAAAGTTTTTATTTAAATTCCAGTTAGGTAACATACAGTGTAATATTAGTTTCAGGTGTACAGTTCAGTGATTCAATACTTACATACAATGTGCAGTGATCATCACGTCTTTAATCCATTTTGAGTTCATTATTGTGAGTGGTGTAAGATAGGAGTCCAATTCCATTCTTTTGCATGTGACTGTCCAGTTTTCTTGATACCATTTATTCAAGACATAATCCTCTCCCTATTGAGTAGTCTTGGCTTTCTTCTTTCCAATATGCATTGACTATGTATGTATGAGCTTATTTCTGGGCTTGTGATTCTGTTGCATTGATCTATGTGTCTGCTTTTATACCAGTACCATACTGTTTTTATTACTATAGCCTTATTATATAGTTTGAAATCAGAAAATGTGGTATCTCCAATTTTTTTTCTTTTTTCTCAGGTTGCTGTGTCTATTCAGGCTGTTTTGTAGTTCCTCATGAATTTTAGGATATTTTTCTATTTCTATAAAAAATATCATTGGGAATTTGATAGGGATTGTATTGAATCTATAGATGCTCTTGGGTAGTATAGAAATCTTAGCAATATTAATTCTTCCAATCCATAAACATGGGATGTCTTTCCATTTATTTGTGTTTTCTTCAATTTCTTTTATCAATGTGATAATTTTCAGTACGCAGATCTTCACCTGCTTGGTTAAGTTTATTCCTAAGTATTTTATTGTTTTTGATGTTATTTATAAATGGGATTGTTTTCTTTATTTCTTTTACAGTTGGTTCATTGTTGATGTATAGAAACAAAACTAATGGTGCCTTCTTGAATGATTTCTATATCTATGTCTTCTTGAATCTCTTTTGATGAGTTCTAATTTTATCTGATAATTTATCAATTTTCTCATAAAGTTGTTTGTTAAATCAAATTATCTTTTAAGTATCTGAGAGGCATCCGTAATTTTATTCACTATTTCATTCCTGATAATTGGTTAATAGCACCTTCTCTCTTAATTTCTTGATCATTTTCATCATGGTTTGTAATCTTAATAATTATTATTTTCAGAAAACCAATTTTGGCTTTGTTGATTCTCTCTCATATATTAATTAATTTATTTTTTAAAAAAGATTTTATTTATTTATTTGATGGAGAGAGAGATCACAAGTAGGCAGAGAGGCAGGCAGGGGGGTGGGGGAAGCAGGCTCCCTGCTGAGCAGAGAGCCCGATGCGGGGCTCGATCCTAGGACCCTGAGATCATGACCTGAGCCGAAGGCAGAGGCTTAACCCACTGAGCCACCCAGGTGCCCCTCATATATTTATTTTTATTTTTAATCTCATAGATTTCTACTTATCATTCTACTCTTGCTTTTTTCTTTCTTTGGTTCATTTTGGTGTTTTTAATTACATCTTCAGATGTATGCATAGCTCATTATCAGCCTGTTTTCTTTACTAATATTTTCACTTAACAGTATACATCTTTCTCCTGTATTGCTTTCTTTACATCCTATATAGTATTTTTATTATCATTTAGTTCAAAATATTTTCCAATTGTATCATGATTTCCTTTAAACAATATCGTTGCTTTAGAAACATGTTTAAAATTTCCAAACATAAGAGGATTTTCTAGTCCTCTCCCTCATTTTCATTTCTAGTTGAAATGTGGTCAGATATACAATGTATGATTTCAACTCTTTGAAAACTGATGGGTCAGTAATAAATTTCATAAACTTTTCTGTGTCTTTAAAAATAATATATATTCAGCAGATGTTGATATTATCTTCTATATATGCCATTAGAACAAGTGTGTTAATTATGCTGTTCAAATTTTCTATTTCTATGCTAAACCCTTGTCTGTTTGTTGAAAAAAAGTAACTAAGAAGAGTGTTTTTAAAGGCTTCTGCTATGATCATAAATTTATTTTTCTATATTAGTTTCTGATTCATAAATTTTGATGATTTTTAATATTTTATTAAAAATAAATTTAAAAATTTAAATTTAAAATTTAATTTAAAAAACCTATATTCAATACAATCCCCAATTTAAAAAAGCAATGTTTCTGATATATCATTCTCTTAATCTCTAGTAATTTTTTTGTCTTGAAATACATCCTTTGTAATACTAATCTGTTATGTCAGCCTTTTTAGTGGGGAGGAATTGTAGTATTTATATGTGTATATTATTTTTTACTTTTAACCTTTCTGTATTTTTGTATTTTAGACATATCCCTAGTAAATAGCATATAATTAGAATTTTTCAGGCCATCTTTATCTTTTATTCAGGGTATTTGCTGATAACTTAGCTTTTTATCTATTTTGTTATTTAAAAAGAATTTGTCCTGCCTATGTCTATTTTATTTTTCCTTCTATAGTGCCTCATTTGGACTTTCTTCTACAAGTTGTAATATTATTTACTTTATTTCTATTCACTTAATTGTTGCTCTAGAGTTACAACAGATGTACTTTAACTTATAAATGCATAAAATTTTAATAAATACCTTTACTTTTTACGTTAACCTTAAAATACTTTGGGGCGCCTGGGTGGCTGGGGCACCTGGGTGGCTCAGTTGGTTAAGCAGCTGCCTTTGGCTCAGGTCACAATCCCAAGGTCCTGGGATTAAGTCCTGCATCAGCCTTTCTGCTCAGCAGAGAGCCTGCCTCTCCCTCTCCCTCTCCCTCTCCCTCTGTCTGCTGCTCTACCTACTCGTGCTTTCTGTCAAATAAATAAATAAAATCTTAAAAAAAATACTTTAACTTTATTTAGCCCCCATATGATCTTATTTTGTTTTCTTAACATATTTTAATGCTATCATCTTATTAACCTTCAAACACATTATTATTGTGGCTTATAACATCCAATGGTCATTTAGATTTACCTCCTATTTAACATTTTCTTTGTTCCTCATTTTTCTTGCATCTCAGACCTTTCTCTGGAAATATTTTCTTTCTTCCTGAAGTACTCCTTGAGAATTTTCCTTTGAGAGGCCTAATGGTCAGACATTCGGTCAGTTTTTGTTGAACTGAAAATATTTGAAAGATCATTTTGTGTGTGGAATCTGTTGAGTTTTTTTCCAAACATATTAAATACATCATTATCCTGTCTTCTGGGTTCCAGTATTACTCTTGAAAAGTTTTTTAGTATATCTGATGCTGTTATAAATGTAATTTTGCTTAAAAAAATTTGTCTATTTTAAGGTTTACTTTGCTCGGCTTTCTGTAATTTTATTCTAGTGTGCTTAGGTGTGAATTTCTTTTTATTTATCCCACTCAGGATTCACTGGGCATTTAGAATGGGTTGATTAGAAAAATCCATCTCTAGAAAAATTTCAATCATAATCTATCTAAATATGCCTCTGTGTCATTCTCTCTCCTTTAGAACTCCAATTAAATATATATTCAATTTGAACTTTATTTTCCCATGACTTTTAACATCTCTTCCACATTTTTCATCTTTTGCTGTGTTCTGCATTTTGAATAGCTTCTTTCAACTTATCTTCTAGTTCACTTTTTTCTCCTTGACTGTATCTAATCTGCTATTAGAGCACCTGGGTGGCTCTGTGGGTTAAGCATTCAACTCTTGATCTTGGTTCAAGTCATGATCTCAGGGTCCTGAGCCCTGCATCAGGCTCCAAACTCAGTGAATCTCTGCTTGAGATTCTCTCTCTCCTTCTCCCTCTGCTACTCCCCCTTGTACTCTTCCTCTCTAAAAAAATTAATAATCTTAAAAAAAATAAACACACTCACTTTTTCTCAAATCTGCTAGATTTCTTCTTATAATCATCTGTTTCTTGCAGATATTTTCAAGTTTATTTTTTATTTCTGCAAAGGTGGTAGACACAGTTTTTTGAAAATCTCTTATGATCTATCTTTACACTAAGTGTGTAGAAGTTTTACAGAGGGATGGATAGGTTTTGGGGCCTACTACTTTCCTGTGCCATCTAGGCAGTGAAAACCATACTTATTTTCTTCTGATTTAAGCAAATATCCTTAAGATAAAAGGGGACTTTGTCTTTGACTTACCATTCTGAGTTGTTTCTTATACTTAAGTTTTAATCTAGTAATCATTTACATTTTGCTCTTAAGATTAAAAAATTTTTTTAACTTTATTCATTGTTTTTAATTGTTTTCAAAAGGAGAGTTGGCATGAACTTAGTCCTACATATTAGCAGAATACACACACACACAAGCACACACACACACACACGCACAGGCTTATTGAGAATTTGAAATTTATTGGGTCAAAAATATGTGCAGTGCTGCTCCTTCCATAACTTTTCAGTCACTTTCAGTTTCTAGAAAGATCTTATTTTTTGTATTTAAAATGTAATTCTTAATTTTCAGTTCAAAGCTCAACCTCTTCCCTTTAACCTGTTTGCTTAAAGCAGAGTTTGGAGGGTATGATAGTATGGTTAGATTCTAAGACATATTTTTTTCCCCTTCCTCTCCCAAGCAAGAATTCCTTCAGTGTTGGTGGTACAGAGAAGAGTGGTTAGAGGTTTCCTCACCCAAATGTTAACTAGACCCTGTCTTTGCTCTGGATCAGTCTGGTTTGATCTGATATGGAGGACCTCTACTCTTGTGAAGAGCTCCTCACAGGCTGTGAGTGTGATTTTCTTGAGGAAACCTTAGACTTCACTTGACACTTTCCATTGCTCAAAACCTCCTTCACAGAGCGAGAATGTCCCTTATTGGCCCATGTGCTTTATGTATTCCCAATGCCTTCTCAAACTTGAATACCTCATTATGTGACCCTCAAAATACACATCTGAGCAGCCCATGCTCCTTTGTGTGGAGCCAGGTGCCTATCGGGCACCTAGAAAACAGACTGGGGTAGGATATGGACTGTTTTTCTGTCTGTCTTATACCCAAGGACTGCTGACTGATGGAGCTTCCAAAAAGTCTCTCCAAAAATGGTTCTCTTTGAGAACACTCCAAACTGAGTGCATCTCTAATCCTCAAGGGACATCTGGCAAGCAAACCATCTTTTCCCCAAAGATGGAAAGAATTGCTAAATCACAATACCATATTCCTAGATCCTCAGAGCCTCCAAAATACCAACAATTCTCTCACCATGTTCTGCTCCTAAACAGGATGCATGTTTAGGGGTCTGTTCCTGAGTCATCATCCAGCTGGAGAATAAGATGCTAGTGCCTCACCTTACAGACCCCCCTATTGTTCAGCGGTGATCCTTTTGGAGTTCCCCTCACTGAATTTCAGGGAGGAGAACCATCTTCTCTTCTTCATGTGAGAGAAGAAGGATCCGTCTGCCTTTTCTCTTCATCTTATATAAACGGTCAGTGGGGAGGAAATGACGTTGGTACTAGGTGTTGAAAATACCAGCAAGGCGGCAGAGGGGGAAACTGTCCCCAAGGGCTGATGGTTAAATTGTGAGGTGATGACTAACTTTCATCCTCAACTACCCTTGACCTCAATTATGGGAGAACAGGAAGAATCTAACTGACCTTGTTAATAGTGCACATCTTCTTAATAGGTATACCCCCAGATGTCAAAAATTGCTGTTCTCTCCTAGGAGGGCTCCTGGATGATTTAAAATGATTTCTTTCTGTTTTTCTTTTTATTAATCTGTATTTTCTGTTCTTTCCTAATGAGCATACATTCATTGTGTAAGAAAAATAAAGTTTTTCTGCATGTTCCACCTTTATTTATTAATGGGCAATTGCCAGACTTCCTTAAAAATATTCATCAAATTATTACTAGTTGCATTTTAGTTTACTGGCAAGTTTCTTTAATTCTCAGATGTGGAAATGAATTCCTCACCTTTTGACTCTTCTTTCTATATACTCGAATTGAAAATTCTGCCACCACATTTTGTTTTGACTTTCAACTCATACTTTAATAAAAGTAATTTCTGTTTCAAAGCTGTAAAGGAAATGGAAAACTGAAAATTAAATTAAATGTTATACTTAATCTCTGACTAAGCATGAAAACACCTCCTCCAAACAGGAGATAGGTGGAAATGATAATTGTTCTGTGCCAGACATTCTAAGAGAAAATTTTAAATATGCACATGTATGCTGCTTCTAAGATGGCAAGTTCAGCCTTTTGCCTCCTCCAGGTAGAAAGAAGCCCACTGGCATTCAACTGAAGTACTTCTTTGACTGGATTGAATAAATTCTTTGGTCAGTGAGGGAGACAGAGAACTTGGAAATGGTTCTTGATTAGCCTGATATTTTTCCATTTTGTCTCTGGCTAGCTATGTGTTCTTTTCAGTTGTACTTGTCTGTTCTAATACATCATGCTCATTGAGATATTTTCAGATGAAAATTCTTTTTTTTAATTTTAATTTTTTTTTATTTTTTAAATTAACATATAATGTGTTATTTGCCAAGGAATACAGGTCTGTGAATCATCTTACACATTTCACAGCACTCACTATAGCACATACCCTCCCCAATGTCCATAACCCAGCCATCCTATCCCTACTCCCCTACCCCAGCAACCCTCAGTTTGTTTTGTGAGATTAAAATTCTTTTATGGTTTGTCTCCCTCCCAATCCCATCTATCAAAATACCATCAATTTTTTCAGAGAAATGGAACAAATAATCCTAAAATTTATATGGAACCAGAAAAGACCCCGAAGAGCCAGAGGAGTGTTGAAAAAAGAAAACCAAAGTTGGCGGCATCACAACTCCAGACTTCAAGCTCTATTACAAAACTGTAATCATCAAAACAGTATGGTACTGGCGCAAAAACAGAAACATAGATTAATGAAACAGAATAGAGAGCCCAGAAATGGACCCTCAACTCTGTGGTCAACTAATCTTCGACAAAGCAGGAAAGAATGTTCAATGGAAAAAAGACAGCCTCTTCAACAAATGGTGTTGGGATAATTGGACAGCCACATGCAAAAGAATGAAACTGGACCATTTCCTTACACCACACACAAAAATAGACTCAAAATGGATGAAAGACCTCAATGTGAGACGGGAATCCATCAAAATCCTTGAGCAGAACACAGGCAGCAACCTCTTCGACCTCAGCCACAGCAACTTCTTCTTAGAAACATCACCAAAGACAAAGGAAGCAAGGGCAAACATGAACTCTTGGGACTTCATCAAGATCAAAAGCTTTTGCACAGCAAAGGAAATAGTCAACAAAACCAAAAGACAGTTGACAGAATGGGAGAAGATATTTGCAAATGACTTATCAGTTAAAGGGCTAGTATCCAAAATCTATAAAGAATTTATCAAACTCAACAGCCAAAGAACAAATAATCCAGTCAAGAAATGGGCAGAAGACATGAACAGACATTTTCTGCAGAGAAGACATCCAGATGGCCAATAAACACATGAAAAAGTGTTCCACATCACTCAGCATCAGGGAAATACAAATCAAAACCACAATGAGATACCACCTCACACCAGTGAGAATGGCTAAAATTAACAAGTCAGGAAACAACAGATGTTGGCGAGGATGCAGAGAAAGGGGAACCCTCCTACACTGTTGGTGGGAATGCAAGCTGGTGCAGCCACTCTGGAAAACCGTATGGAGCTTCCTCAAAATGTTGAAAATAGAGCTACCCTACAACCTAGCAATTGCACTACTGGGTATTTACCTTAAAGATACAAAGGTAGTGATCCGAAGGGGCATGTACACCCCAGTGTTAATAGCAGCAATGTCCACAAGGGCCAAACTATGGAATAGCAGCAATGTCCACAAGGGCCAAACTATGGAAAGAACCTAGATGTCCATCAACAGGTGAATGTATAAAGAAGATGTGGTATATATATATACAATGGAATACTACGTGTCCATCAAAAGAAATGAAATCTTGCCATTTGTGATGAAGTGGATGGAACTAGAGGGTATTACACTGAGTGAAATAAGTCAATCAGAGAAAGACAATTATATGATCTCTCTGATATGAAGAATTTGAGAGGCAGGGTTGGGGGTCATGAAGGGTAGGGAGGAAAATGAAACAGATGAAAATTCTTAATTGAATATCATTTGAATGGTTTTTTTTGTTGTTGTTGTTCCAGCATCATAACCTAAACAAGGCAAAGAGTTTTCAATTCAATTAATCATGTGTTTATTAGGCTTCTTCTTGTGCCATGTTCTGTGCTAGATACTATTAGAGATTGAAAGATGGGAGAAGCAACTTTACTGTGCTTAGTCTAAAACAACAAAAATTATATTTTTGTGTGTGTGATGTATACCGATCTTATTTGAACATTCCTTAAAAATGGGGTTTCTTCTTTCAGGGGCAAATAATTTAGTGCAGAGGATGAGAATTCCACATATTGAGCAACTAAAAGGCAAGATAAGGAGGAAATTATTCAGTGTTGAATAGTTTGGTGTGGTTAATTGATAAAGGAGCACAGATATGGAAGAATCCGTGAGCAGCGTTGATGGCGGATGGACACTATGGACTGGGGAAATTAGATGAATTTCAAGAATGAGCATGCACTGGTTAGGCAGAGTTAGGCAAGGACTTTCTGTGTGTAGGAAGTAACAAGAAAAAAATGAATAGAGTAGGAAAAGAGTGAATCCACACCTTGATCAGAACAGAGTGGGTGATAACTAGAAATAAGTACTGTGACCCCATGTACCTGTTCACAAATGCCAACCAAAAAAGAAAGAAAGAAAGAAAGAAAAGGAAAAAAAGAAAAAAAGGAAGAAAAAGAAAGAAAAAGAACAGAGAGGCAGTCGACAAGTAGAAGAGGAGAGTTTGCAATTATTCATAATAAGCATTTGTGAAGTAATAACATTTAAAAATATTTCTCAACTTCACTTGTAGTTAAAAAATGATAAAATGACAGTGTTTCAGTCCAAACTGATGTCCCAAACATTAATTATTTACACCACAATTAACTCTTTTATTAATAGTATGAAGAAAGGATAATAGCACATATATGGACTTTTTCTATATTGTCTCATTTAATTTATGTAACAGTTCTGTGAAGTAGGAATTGCTTTGGTTACTACTAAAAGAGATAGGAAAAATAGTGACTGAAATAAGAAAGGGTTTTTTTCCCCCCCACCTCACATCAAAACCTCCAAAGATAATCCTGATTCAGCTTCATGGCCATCAGAGACATAGGCTTCTTTCATCACTGTGTTCATCAGACTTAGGCAGTGGCTTCTAGTTTCATGATTGCCTCATGATTACAAGATGGCCACTATAGCTCCCATCATCACATCCATGTTCCAAGTGGGAGAAGGAAGAAAGGAAGCTGAAAGGCAGAAGGGCATACTTCCTAGCTCTTTCTAAAAAATGATTCCAAGTTTTAAGTTCTCTTTAAAGAGATTTCCAAAAAGCCCAGTTCAGTGATTTCTGAACCATGATCTCATCCCTCTCTGCCAGGGAGGATGGGAAATGTACTTTTAGCTGATCATATTCTGCCCCCAATAATAAGAGTTTCTACTAGTAAGGAAGAGAGAAAAATGTATATTGCTAGGCTGCTAGCAATGTCTGTCACAGAAATCTTATTGCCATTTTACCCCTGAGGAGCCAAGCCTCCAAAGTGTTAAGTAAACTACCTCAGTCACATAACCATGCCCTAAGTACAGCTCTTTGATCAGACTTTCTCATGTACATATTGAACTGTGATTCTCCTCCCAGGATTTATCACTTTCCAGCTGCAAGGAGATGCCTCAGTATCATTAAGAGAAGAGAGAACTTGGGCTAAATAATTTCTGACGTGTATACATTGGTACAGTTGAGGTTTGTGTAGGTGTGGTTTGTGGAAGTCTTGGAAATCAAGCTCCTACACAGATAACATATCTGATATCATATATATTTAATTTCAACTTCACTGACCAGGTCTTTCCCTTCATCCCCTTCCATTTAACACTTACCCATTTGTCATTCTTTCCCAAAAATCCACATTTCTGCGTCTTTCAGATCTGATATCCAGCTACTTACACCATTCTTTAAAATTATTAATTAATTAATTTGGCAGAGAGAGGGAACACAAGCAGGGGGAGTGGGAGAGGGAGAAGCAGGTCTCCCGCAGAGCAGGGAGCCTGAGGCGGGGCTCCACATGGGCTCGATCCCAGGACTCTGGGATCAGGACCTGGGCTGAAGGCAGACACTTTATGACTGAGCCACCCAGGTACCCCTACTTACACCATTGTTTTTTTTTTTTTTTTTTTGTAGCTGAATGTTTACTGAAGTTTTTGTGAACTCTTATGAACGAATTTAAATCGTATACAGTTGATTCTCATTATTTGCAGTAGTTATAGTCTACAAAGTTTCTATAAACACTAAATTAACAAATACTGAACCACTGCTTCTAGGGGAAAATGGAGTTAGGGTCCTATGAGTCTTTGGTTTATACTTACACCATTTTTAAGAGAAATTGTGAGCAAAAACTTATAGAGGGAAGAATTTTACTCAACCTCAATCCTCAACCTACAAACTATTTTTTGAATATTTACTCTGTACATATCACTGTGACAGGTAGTACCACGTTTTATATGAAACATAAGGTACAATCATGCTTGATCTCAAGGAGTAAGCACTCTAGTTGGGGAAATAAAATGCATTCACATTAAATGACAGCTAATAGCGTAAGGTCGTATATATCAGTACAGGTCAAATGAGAGATAGGAAATGAATACTCTAAGTGTTGAGAGAAAGGAAAAATCCTTTGGCTTCGTGAGACCAAAGGGCATTGATTTGATCCTTGTGGATTTTAGAAAATTCAAAAGGAGATGAGAGGTTTCCTTAGATGGAAACATCAAAGTCAGAGCAATGGGAGACTAATGGATGTGTTCAAGTGATGGGAGTGGGTGGGTCTGGCTAAGACAGCTGGTTAGTATGGGAAAGAAGGGAGGAGTAAGGCTGGAGAAGTAGTTTAGGGCCAGCTAATGGAGAGCTTTAATAGCCAGGTGAAGGAATGTAGAATGGATATACATTTGGATTTTATCCAAACCATATATAGGATCTATTTTTTAATTTAAATTTAATTAGCCAACATACAGAATATCATTAGTTCTGGATGTGGAGTTCAGTAATTCATCAGTTGCATATAACACCCAGTGCTTATCATACAGGATTTAGAAAGCACCTAATGAAAGTCCTGATTTAAAGGTACTACTAATTCCAAGTCTATGTAAACAGTGTTCTGTACAAGCAATTTCCTCCACACTGGTGTTCTTTTTCTGATCCCATGGACTCTCTTCTCCTTCAACCTGCTTTGCATTTGCACTGGCCTCTTCATCAGCACTTTTACAGGATGAGAGTAGGGGAACAAATACCAGTCCATTTTAGGCACCAGGTTTTCCAATTTTACTAAAACTGTTAAAGAAAAAAAATCTGAAGGCAATCTCTAGAATATGGTCTTTGATTATTACATGATTGTGTCAGAAAACGAACAAGTGGTGATCCTGGGAGCAATGTAGGTACAGACTGTCCACACATTGGAACTAGGGGAGATGCTGTTGTTCTTTTCTCTGTGCCTGACTTCATGTCATTGGTGGTTGCAAATGAGTATCTTGCAAAAGGATAGTGGTAGTCTTGGTTCTGTCCAGTCCTAGGAAGAGAACTAAGTGAGGAAATTGTAGTAGTTTCTCAACAGACATTCCTTCAAGCAATCTAATAACATTATCTTATTTAAAGCTATTGAGAATATTTGTGGGTTGCAAGTAATAGACAATCTAACCCAAATAGGCGTAAGCAAGAAAGGAACTCATTAGTTCACAGAAGTTACCATGGACAGAATGTTTGTCATTCTCCCACCCCAGTTCATATACTGAAATTCTAACTCCCAATGTGATGGCATTAAAAGGTGGAGCCTTTGGGAGGTGAGGAGGTCACAAGGGTGGAACCCTCATGAATGGGATTAGTTCTCTTACAGGAGAGCTCCAGATATCTCTCTCTTCCCTTCTAACATGTGAAGATACAGGGAGAAATCTGTAACACGGAAGAGATCCTTACCAGAACCCATCATGCTGGCACTCTGATCTCAGAATTCTAGGCTTCGGAAATATGAGGAATGCATTTCTGCATTTATATGCTACTCAGTCCATGGTTCTTTGCAATAGCTGTCTGAGCCAAGGAGTCATGCATGGTTTTAGTGTGACCAGATCCACTGGAGGGACTGAAGTGATGCCATCAGGGCACTGTGCCCATTAGTCTCTCAATCCTGTTTTCTAGTGCACTGTGTTATTTCTTACACTCATGCTAGCAAGATGACTATCAGTTTCTTCAGGTGTCAAGGTTCAAATCCAATTGGAAAGAGCATATGCTTCCTCTCAACAGTTGCAACAAAGCTTCATATCTCTTCAGATCTGATGAGATATTTGATTTTCCAAGTCTGAGTCTCATGCCCCTCCATGGAGTAGGTGTTCAGTCACTCCATTCAAAGCACTTGGACTTAGAATGAAAACGACAGTGAGTCCCATGGCACAATCACCAGAAGAAGGGGAAATGGACACTGGTGGTGTGGGGGGGGGGAGCGTAGACAGAGAGAGCAAACATCTACAATTGTCACATTCTAAAATGGCATTTTTAAATAATACATTGCACATTTTCTGCATCCTTTTCAACTTTCCCATACCATTGTCATATGACATTTATAAAAAGAGAATATGTGTATCCCAAAATATCCACTGCCAGACCCTAGACTATAATTTTATTTTAGACCAATTTTTTGAGTGTATAGAGAACTAGCCTTCCTGAAGCAAATGTTCCATGTTCAGGGACTCACTTTTATTATGATAGTTCACCTTCACAACAATGCTTCGATGCAGGCATATTCTTATTTTTTAGATAAAGAAATTTCTGTTTAAAGAGTCTAATCATCTTGCCCAGTATCACATAGGTAAAGGAGAATAGGTACTGGTTCTAGAAATCAGTCCTTCTGGCTCAAAAGCCATCGTGCTTCTACCATACTATACTACCCCAAAGTCTGAGTTATGTCCCAGAGCCCATTCTCATTTCCATGATCATAAAATTATGCTGTGTGTGATCACAGTTTTTTTTTCCTCCCTCATTGAATTCCAAACCACTGCCTATTTGTAAAGATAAAGAATCCAAGATGTGAGAGCTTAAAGGGAACTTAGAAAGAATCTAGTTCAAAACTAAAAATCCTGCCTCAAAAGACAAGGAGCCTGGGCACAGAGGAACATTGGTAGTTCAAGATCATAAACATAGACAGTGGCCCTGGTCAGGGTACCTAATTTTCAGATTCATGCCCTAGCTCCTTCACTTTCTTTCTTTGCTTGAATATGACCTTGGGAAATTTACAACAGCTTCTCTGGCTTTAGTTTGTTCCTCTTTAAAATAAGGGCCAAAGTACTGAACTTCATTGATTCCCAAGTGTGTATTATCTTAAATTTTAAAATCTAAAAGTGGGTCAAATGGAAAGAAAATCATAGTTTAATTGTTTTTACTTTCTTGATAGTGTATATATAAAACAATGGCATGTGTCACAGTCAATGATGTCTTAGATTCTGTGAAATATGGAAATACAACCTTCATGGGATTATTGTGGAGGTATAATAAAATAATAAAGTCATATCATTTAGAATAAGTGCTGGCACATAGCAAATGTTGAGTAAATGTTAGTGTGGTGGTGATGGTAACAATATATATAAATAAGAACATGGGTATGGCTTAACTCAAGTATTCTTTTTAGGCTATAAAATTATCCCTAAGTTTTGTCACCATTTATAATTTTGTCTCTTCGACTTTGGGTAGGCTTCCCTTTCTTATTCTTCATTTCTGAGTGTTGTACTCTAGAACTAAACCACTGCCCCCCAAATCCATTTGAACTAAATTAACTAGATTAGTTTTTTCCTTGTGCAAATCATGTGGCAAAGTGACAAATTGTCACTCATGTTTGTATTATATAGATACAGGGCATAGCTTGTGCTTCTTTCCTTGTTCTTTATAGTCAGTTGATAAAAGTGGTTTTTTTGCGGGGTTGCTTTTTTTTTTTTTTTTTTTTTTACGAACAGTTGCATTTAGAACTCTCAACCTCACCTTTTTATGACACAAAGATGCATCACAGCAGGTAAATTGGCATGAGATTTTTTTTGGAGTAGAGATTTATTTTTGCTTAGGCTAGTAATGATGGTTTTCTCTATTAAGAAGGGAAGTCTGACAGAATTCAGACATAAGCTCAAATTGGCACAATATCAATATAAGTCAAGTTTTATCGATTTCTGTGACGAGTTTCTGTCTTGTTCATTGTAGTTCAAGGCATAACTTGGAAAGGCATAATAATCTTTAAAAGATGGAACATTCATGAAAAGACATTGTGTTTCTTTCCTTTAGTTCTCAAAATTTCACTGTCTGTAGATTTGAGATCAAAATAGGTGATATCTTTACTGATTCTGTAATTCAAAATTCACAGCTCTTCATATTATTCTTCCATTCCTCATTTTCCCCCTTGTCTTTCAGAAAGTCTATAAAATGATGGGTTATTATTTCCGCTACTTCAGTTAGTGTTTATGCCAGCAGAGGGAACATTATTTTATTATTTTTAGAGAATAAAAGCTATTTCTTGAACCAGGAGATTGAACTTGCTATTTTAAAGAAATAAAGCAATGACATCCTTTTCATCAATCTCTCCTTGATTTCCTCTAGGGGACCTTCCTTACTCCCTAAAACTAACCCATGAGTAACAAGCCTTTTCAACATATTCTGTGCATATTTCTATTTATTGCCATGTTACATTTTAATGTTTATTTTATTTTTCTGTCTTCTCTCCAAACAGGGCACTCCTCAAGCCCAGGAACTGTGACCATTTCATTGTGGTATTTATATATCCTAGAGCACTAAATTAAAAAGTGCATTAAATGAAGAAAGGTCTAACTTGAAATCACTCTTAGAGCTCTGATGATAACTGTATATTCAGTTTCAAACTGATGTTTGTCCATTGGGTGGTAAGATACATTACCAAAGTAGATTTTAGTTTCTCAGAGCTACACCTGCAGAGTTGCATGCACCACTTTAGGTAATAATCTGCTAGAGACACTTATAGGCACATATTTACTTAATATTAAGCTGGACTAGAAAAGAAACCAATTTGAAATTGCTTCCTCAGCTGAAAGCTCTATGCTAACAATAAAGTTTAATTTCAGCAGCTGTAGTTCTCAAATCAATAGACTGCAAAGAGGGTGGCAGAATTTCAGTTTTTGGTTTTGAATACTAAGCAGGTCAGAAGTTGCATTATTTAGGAATGAATTTACTGGATTTTAAAAACAGCTTTTGTAAAATTGGCCAAGTGGATTTATATTATTTTCAATAATAATCTAATTCTCCAGCATAAAAAAATAGTGTCCAACTATAAATTATATTTATTACCAATATGAGGGGTTTTCAAACATTTATGATTTCAAGAGAACAACTTACAGACAAATTTATAAATAATACTATTTTTTAAAGATTTATTTATTCATTTGAGAGAGGGAGAGCAAGTATAAGCAGGAGGGATAGCGAGAGGGAGAGAGAATCTCAAGCAGACTCTGTTCTGAGCACAGAGCCGAGGCAAGCTCAATCTCAGAACCCTGAGATCACTACCTGAGCCAAAACGGAGTTAGATGCTTAACCGACTATGCCACCCAGATGCTCCATATAAATAATAGACATTAAACTATGTCATGCAATTGGCTATTCTTACCTGACAAGGAGTTTCAGGACATTTCTTAGGTCTCTCCTGTCCTTCCTTTATACAGAAAATATTATAATAATACCTCCTGGTAACTAGACTGTGTTAGATTAATATCCGACTGTTTTTTCCCTTTTAGCAGCATTTGCTCGAGCATGGGGACATTTTTGTAATGAATGGAGACCATGGCTATATTAGCCTTTTTACATTGACCTTGTTTCTGTGAGTATGTTATCTCACCTTGTCTTTAAATAACTAATTATCCTTGTAGTCAGTGGGACACAAGAGTATCAAATCATGGATATTTTCATAACCAAGAAGTCCAATTTGGGAAATAAATTTAAAATGCAAATAAATTACTTTGTCTTTAGGAAAAAATTGGGAATGGTCCTGTATCTCCCCAGTGTCATCAAACCTGCCCTTACACCAGAAGTTTCCCTACCCTGGATATTCATAGTTTGAGCAGGAAGGAAAGCCAAATTTACTAAGATTTTCTAAGGTCAGGTTGTATAGGAAAGTCTTGAAATGTTCTGAAGTAACAAGCAAGAGGTGTCAGTGTTTCTGAAGGAATGTGGAAGGATAAGATGATTAGTGTTCAAAACAGAGAAAGGGAAGGAGACAGCCACAGATGGTGTAGAATGGTGTCAGTACCCTGGACAGTGCCACCAATCTTGATCTACGGCTGGATTTAACCAGGTTTTGGAAACATGGAGCCATCTTGTCATAGGCTTTAACTCTGGCTAAGCTGTGGAACGTTAATGTTATGGTCTTTATAATTTTAAGCTCTTCCCTTATTGAGGTGGGGAGGTGGATGTGGATAGAAAATGAATTTCATCTACCTTTCATACCTCTGTCAGTTTTCTGGCCTGACTAAAGCCTCAGCAACATGGAAAAAAATTACTGTGTTAACTGTACAGTGGAGTAGGGGTGGAGTTGGAGGCTACCCTCATACTTTATCATATTTATCACCATGTATTTTCTATCCTAAGAGGTAGAAATTGATATGAACAGAGCCCAAAACTATACAAGTAAAAATATTCCAAACTTAGTTTGTGGAAGACCCTGAAGGTATCCAGTTAAGCATTTATTTTTCTCTCTCATTGAAAGGAAGAGAAACGCAAGTTTTCTTTCTTTAATAATTTTGTGTAATTAAACTTCAGGCTTTTAGATGTGATGCATACTAATAATTCTCCATGGACTCTTTTAGAAGTAAAGCACAGCTGTTCAATTCATGAATTTATTTTGCAGTGTCTTAATAAAATGTTTTCCTCAAAAAGAATTTCATCTTTAGATGGCCCAAATGAACTTCTGTATTTTATCTTCCCTGTTGTCTCTTAATTTTGGCCTGATTCTTGATTAAAAATGCATGTTAGCTTTAGCACATTATACTGGTGTCAGGTCAGTTATTCCTGTGAGCTGCATGCCTGTGTTCATTTCATTTCACCCTCCTCTTTGCCAAAGAGTTTACCTGCTGCAGGAGCTTTAAATTCAGTAAGGTTAATTGGGATTTTATTAAAGTGTATGATTCTGATTCTTTTCTTAACTTAGATGCTTTACAGGTGAAGTTGTAATCTGGGTTCATGAAATATTCAATAAGATGATTTCTGATTTAAAAATATGGCTAAAAACAGGGAAAGATAAAAATCACAATTATATGCAATCTGAATCCACGAAGAGAAATTTTCTCTCCCTTATTCAATATTTGACTAACTTAAAGTATGTCACATTGATAATAAAGTGGTCATTAAAAAACTCTAAGAGACCCCCTCCTCTTCTAGGATGTACCAAACAACATTGGGTTGATTGAAAACAACATTGGATTGATTGAAAACCTTGAAGACTTTCTCTCACATCTCACTTCTACAACCTTAAAGTGCCCACTCCTCTTTCTCCATCAAGTGTTCCTCCTGACCACTTTCAATCCTGACCCCCTCTACCAACATGAAAGAAGATCTAGGACAGAGAAAATGGGAGTAGTGAAAGGATAGCGGGAAATAGAAATGGAAGGGAGACTTCTAGTGTGCTTTGAAACAGGGCCACTATGTGGTCTTCATTATATTCTATATATTCTATGTGAATTTCCCTTAGTAGCTCTTTTTGGGATCATTACCAAAAAATGTGTTCAGATAAACTTAGAGCATGAAAAAAAGTCTCTCACCAAATAGCATCCTGCTTTATTGTTCTTTCAGAGAAATATCTCCCTTCCTATGTCTGATCAACCCTGGTAGTTGAGTTCATCTGACCAAGACAAATGGAGGTAGCTCCAATATCTTGTCAGAAAATCTAAGAATGTTCTATCAAGGCATTTCTAGGCTTTAAAAAATATAAAACACTGTTTGATATATTCTGACCAAAAATCATTCCTTACAATATTCAGGTGACTTTCATTCAGGGACATTTCAAATAAAACTTTTTGAAGTAATCACTAGGAAAGGGAATGTCAAAAGGATAAATAAAAGTGTCCACTATTCAGAAGGTAATATACAAAGTACGAGCATCAAAGATTTGAGAAATAGAAAAATCTTTAAATAGACAAAGTCCATACCTTTGTCAGTTCAAGAGATTTAAAATTTTTTTTAAAAAAATCCTATAGTATCTACTTAGAAGCAGTTTGAGTCACAGCAGTACTTTTTTCAATCATCTATACTATTTCTTGACTTCTTTACTCTTCTGTTTCTCTCTTCTTTCGTTAAGATAGTGCCCTTTTTCATAGGCACCTAAAATGGTTGCACATTCCCAGTCTTTGAAGCATCTATGGGAGGTAATCAAAGGACAAATACTCCTAATTTGCACATACCAAATCAAGAGATATTTGTTATTTGTTTAACGGACATGTACCAATAGTACTCTGCTAGGATAAGCAAGGTAGCTAAATCCTGTCCTCAAGGCATTTATAATTTAGAGCCATCAGTAAGGATAAACATGCTGAAGCACATGTTGACAAGCAAGGAACTCCGTAATAAATCTAGAGGTAGAAGCCAGAGACAAGCTTCTGAAGAAAGCAATACCTATATTTCAGAATGAAAAAGAGACGTTGCTTTCACTCTTTACAAAATATGGGGAGAAGAAATCATAGGCATTTAGCCCTCTAAGGGAAACTTTTTTTTTTTTAAGATTTTATTTATTTATTTGACAGACAGAGATCACAAGTAGGCAGAGAGGCAGGCAGAGAGAGAGGGGGAAGCAGGCTCCCCGCTGAGCAGAGAGCCAGATGTGTGGCTCCATCCCAGGACCCTGGGATCATGACCTGAGCCGAAGGCAGAGGCTTAACCACTGAGCCACCCAGGCGCCCATAAGGGATACTTTTAAGCAAAGATATGAAACTACACATTTTGGTCGTTTTAGGCTCCCATTTTTCCCCCTTTTGTGGCATCCTCTAACTCCTGATACTTCAGTCATAAAATGACTTCTGTTCTCTACCTATTGTCTACCATACAGATCTAATTAGAATAGTAACTTATATCTTGGAGATATTTTATTCATCAAATTTCCTTTTTTCAAAGGTTTTTTGTCCTTTAGTCTCATCTCTCGTAAGATGAAAGGTTTTAGTCTGTTGTAGAATTTTAAACAATAAAATTATTTAGAAACTTAAACATCAGCACATACACATATGGGTGGGAGTGATATTTAAGAAATAAACATGCCCTCTTGAACCACTGAGATTATAAAACATAAACTCTACTTATTCTTCTATATAAGCATGACCTTAATCATCCTTTTTTATTTTTAAGCCACTTCATAAGGTCTTTACAATTAGTGTCTGAGTAAACCGCCATTGTGAAAGTAACAGTGATGATGGTGGTGGTAACAATAATGACTATCTGAATTGCTTAGAATGTCATCAGGTAAAGAACTCTGGCATTCATTTTCTGTTAGAGCAGCATTTACATGCAAATATTTTTGATCTAGTTATTTGGGCAGTATTGGAATAAATAAATATTACCAAAAACCTTATTAGGAGGAAAAAATGGGAAGCTTTCAGCATTTTAGTGACAAATTTTCCAAAATATGAAGAATGACAAAGGGAAGAGAGAGCATAGTCAACTATGTTAGAAAGAGTTAGGCTCTGAGGTTCAGCTTCTCCAACTATAAAATGGGAACAGCAAAGCCTACCCTACGAAGGTATGATGGGAGTAAGATTTCTAGCTCAGTAAATCTTATTTACATATTCTTCCCCAGTGGAGGAAACAAAACAAAGCAAGAACCTCAAGTCTGAGCACAACATACAAAATGAAACCAACAGTGACCATAGGGAGAAAACTCTTGCATGTTATATGTCAGTGAATCCAAAGTGTCACAAATGTGATATATTGCTGCTATAAAATTGCCACAGTTTTGAAACTTACCTTGAACACATGAAATATGTCAGGAGAATTCAGAGCAATCCCACAAAACTTTACAGAAACAGAATCGATTTTCCATTTCTCCTGTGGGAGGATCTTCTACAAAGCCAAATGTCTCCCTCTTATAAAACCTTGTTTAAATTCTATTTTTAAGCCTTTCAATAATAATTATGCAGAATGTGACTCAGACTACTTTAATTCTTATGTATATACATGCTCACAGCATAATTTACATGTTCTTATGTTTCTAGTCTCTTCAGTCTCTTTCCATGTTTTACCACTTCCCTCCAATCCCAGCTAAATTGGATAAAACTTGAAGGCCAGGGCTATAGTCTAATGGCTGCTGTAAATGCTTCTTTTAGTCCTCACCTTACTTGACCTCTCTCAGAAGTGTCTGTCATTGGCTCCCACTTCCTCCTTCTTGAAATGCTGTCCTTGGTATCTGTGATCATATACTCAGCTAGTTCTTTGTTCTCAAGCCGCGCCTTCTCAGTTTCCTTCATAGCCTTTTTTTCCTGACAACTGCTTAGAAGTTCATGTTCCGCGAGGATCTATCCCTTAGTTTCTTTTCTTTTCATCCTATAGATGCTCTCTCTATGACTTCATCTGCTCCATGGGCTCCAATTAACATTCGTATATACTGATAACTTCTGTATCTAGAGTTCTAACACATTCTCTCTTTAAACCTCCAGGTACGTATTTTCAAGTGCTAGTACACATTTCCACTTACATGTCACACAGGCACTTCAAACTCAGCATGTCCAAAACTAAACATTTTATCTTTGTCTTCCCAACCCTAAACTTGCCCTCCCTTCCTATATTCTCCTATTTGTGAAGAAGCTTCCATCTATATCACTGCCCAAGACACCGGGAGGTCATCTTTATTCTATCTCTTCCTCATCAAAAAATCAAACTAAACTCCTATTCCTATGAGTTCTAACTTTTAAATAGTTCCTTAATTCTCTTCACTTCTTTGTGTCACCACTACCACTCAATTTGGAGGCAGTATTCGTCAAATTTTGCTGAATTATTGGAACAACTTTCTGATCTCTTTGGTCTCCTTACTATGATGCTGGCTTGCCCAGTACTATCCCATTCTCCATATTGTAAGGAAAATGGTCTTTCTAAACTGTAGATCTGAATTAGGATACTCACCTGCTTAAAGCACCTAAAATAGCCTTCATAGACCTCAGGATAAAAATCCATTTTTCTTGGGCTGCCTGGGTGGCTCAGTGGGTTAAGCCTCTGCCTTCAGCTCAGGTCATGATCTCAGGGTCCTGGGATCAAGTCCTGCATCGGGCTCTCTGCTAGGCAGGGAGCCTGCTTCCTCCTCTCTCTCTCTCTCTCTCTCTCTCTCTGCTTGCCTCTCTGCCTACTTGTGATCTCTCTCTGTCAGATGAATAAAATCTTTAAAAAAAAATCCATTTTCCTTACCAAGGCCAATGAGCTCTTTAAGACTATCCCCCTCTTACTCAGCCAATCAGCTTCATTGCTTGTCCTTACTTCCTTATCACCTCATTCTGAACTGTTTGAGATTCTCCAGGCGTGACTTTCTCTTTCACCTCTTTGGCCTCTGTGACACCATTTCCTCTGCTTAAAAAAAATCCCCTCTCCTTACCTTTAGCTAACTTACAGAGAGTACCCTTTAAGAACGATGCAGTTGCAAACAACTTCTCCCATTCTAAAGCTGAACAGTTCACCTTGGAAAAGGTCAGTTTTAATAGAGGAGAGCCAGTAAATTGTTTCCTTGTGATCTAACCATGTTAACTCTGGTAGAAGTTAACTCTGTAGAAGGCTATGAACTAAGCTTATTTAGATCACTGATTCTGTATACAAATAGCATTTATTTATTATTAGTTTTTCAGTTGTATTGAGGTGATGTGATTTGATATACGTGTTCATTGTAAAAGGATTGCCTGTGTTGGGTTAATTAACACATCTATCACCTCACATATTTGCCCTTTTTTTTCCAGTGAGAACATTTAAATTCTACTCTCTCAGCAAATTTAAACTGTATAATAACAGTGTTACCAGCTATAGTCACCATGTTATACATTAGATTCTGACCCTATTTGTGTTATAACTAAGTTTTTACATTTTACCACCTCTCCCCTGTCTCCCCAGCTTCTGGCAAACCCTTTTCTATACTATTTCTGTGAATTTAACTTTTTTTTTTTTTTTTTAAGATTCCATATAGAATCATGCAGAATTTGTCTTGCTCCATCTGGCTTATTTTCTTAGCATAGCACCTTCTGGATTCACCCATATTTCCCCAGTGTCCAGGGAGTATCACAGGCAGCCCCTAGATGTGTGCTAAATTAGAAGCCTGACCCTCAGGCAGCAACTTCAAACTATGTAGATGGATCCCTTTCAGGAAAGACTAGGGGATGAGTGAATTTGCCTGCTCTTCCTTTGCTGAACCCTGGGAGGACAACCTTGGCTAGTGCTTCTGTACCCATGAACAACTTCTCCTTTGTTTGCTATAGTCTGTGGGAATTTTCTTTGTAGTCACTGGGAGTGACTAAGCCTGCTTGTCTTAATTCTTCTCAAAAGATGGTGGTATAGCTCTGAGTTACTTTCCTGATGCTGCTGAGTCACCTTAATTTGTCTTCAGTTTTCTTCCTGGAGGACTTGCAACATACAAAGTAAGCAATAGACACACAAGGCAAATAACTCTTCACTGCTTCTGTGGGATATCTTATCTTCTCTCCCAAGCTAAAACTTCCAAATCTAGAAACGAGTAATCAAACTTACCATTTTTTAATAGAACAAGTATGATGGTTTTGACAAACATTTGGACATAAATTATTTAACACAATGCAGCCCTAGAATCCCCCATATAAACTGGAAAACATCAGCTTTCTAGTCAATAGGTTCAGCATCTGTAATACATCCCATTTGGTTTCCATCATAATAAGCATAATAAACATAATATTGTTTATTTTGCATCCATGAGATCTGAAGGCCTAAGCAGAACACTAAAATTACCTTCCTTTCAATCAGAAACTTATTTAATGTTACTTGAAGAAGACATTTCATTGTGAGACAAATTTCCATCTGAAATTTGCAATTGGATTTTCATAAACCCACTTTCTGTGGCTAGAATCTTCTTCATATGTTATTTTACTGTTTTTTTTTTTTTTTTTTTTTTTTTTTACATGAGAATTTGGTACTACTAGTTCTTGGTAGACACAGGACACAAGCATACCTTGTGAAAATTAAATGTGCCACGGAAGTGACCAAGAACACCAGCCAGAAAAATCAATTACATGAAAACCTGGCTACCAGAACTATATACAATGATTCAGATGTCATATGATTACTGCAAAGTGGAATTCACTTTTGCCCATACTCTTCTTGGACACCAGGCTTCTCATAATGCAGCAGAAGTTTGACCTATAGTCAACAAAACCCACAGCCTTGCATGAATTGTTGTTAGATCAGTTCTCCCACATTCTGTACTTTCACCATTAATTTTTTAAACCCACACTGAATAGTTTTTTTTTTTTTTTCAAATCCATTTTGTCTTATTAGTTTTAAGCACTTTTTCTGACCCACTTGTCTTTGATGACTTCACTGGGAAGAAGAATCACCGCTCATTGATTCAGGCTTCCTTCAGAATATTTTACCTCAGGACGTTTACATCAGGCTAAATTAGGACATTCTGAACTGATGTTATACTAAATGCTTTTAACAGTTTTGCAATCAATTCCTAGCGGTGGAGTGGGGATGGGGAAAGGGAACTGATGGAGGGTAAGAGATAAGAATAAAACTTGGGAAGATGAGTGAATTTTTTTAAACATTGGAATCAAGATTTCATTATAAATATGAAAAACACAGCTGTAACTGGCATAGGGAGTGATTCAGCCTTCCATCCTGGCAGTCTCTTAACTCTGGCAGCATGAATTGGACCTGAAAGGTTTCTACTGCTTTGGGTTTTGATTTTCATTTAGTCTTACCAGCAAGAAAAATCACCCTGGAGCAATGAGCATGCTGATTTTGTTAATTCTTTCAGATATGTCCCTTGTTTAAATCACTGCTGATTAAACATTCTTGACATCTTTCCTTTCTCTCTGTGCCATGACTCATCAGGTGATCACAGTGGAAGCCAAAAGCCGAACCTGTTTCTTTAGAATGTTTACTGAACGTGAGCTATGGAAAAAAAACAATAGCAGCTAAGATGATGACCGGTTTTGGTGGGCTGTGTGTCTTTTACCTGTTGATGCTTTCAGGAAGCAAAATAACAGCTGTAAGGCAAAGTCACCAAGAGCTGAGTCAGACCAAAGATTGGAACTACTGCAAGCCTAGGTTTCTGTGCCAAATAAGCATTTCCCAAATGGGGTTGATTACTCTGCTACAACTGAAGGTCATTTAGAGGTGCTAATTTTGGCTATAATCATGGATTTTCTCTTTGCCTTAACAGAAACAGTGTTCAGATTTGCTTCAGTATTTGATTCCTTATTTCCCTAACAGTCTGAGTTTTAAGATAGAAAAATTACTTGCCACAAAGAAACCAGGCATGTGTAGAATGTTTACTGAAAGTTAATTTGTATTATGCTAATTTTAGTGTAACAAAAATTAGGCTTTCTGTTCCACATGATAATAACAGGAAGAGGATGACTACCACAGCAAATTACTCACTCCTACCTGCCTAATAATCCATCAGGTCGTCACTTGTGTTAGGGGAGGCAATCATCATATTCAGTGTGATACAATAGAAGGAGCACTGTTCTGGAAATGAGAACAGGTTTTCTGATTTTTGGCTCTGTCCACAAATTGTGCGGCCTTAGATAAATCATTTAAACTCTCCGATCTTTAATTTCTATTCTATATCAACAGTAAACAAGAATAAGATCTTGGGTTTTTTATATTTCTTTCCAGACTTCCCCCATCCTAACAAGAATTATTTTCCTGGAATATTACTAGATTTTATATGTGTACCTTGTTCAATGCAGCCTGAGACATTAATTAAATTTAATTATCCCTTGGGAAATAATCTGAAGAAAAGACCAGATAACAAATTCTGTATTTTTTCTTCTGCCAAGAAAGATCCTGCTTTAGGAGTTTGGCTTTGTTGACTTCAGGGGTCGTTTGAAAAATGTATTTGGGTATAATGATTAATGTTGTGTATAGAACTGCTCTCTCAGGATTGGGGAATGAGGAACGTTTAAGCGTTGTGAGCCTCATTCTGACGTATGTCACTGACTTCTCTCTGGGATTCAGGCCAGTCATCTCACTGCTTTGTATCTGAATGTCTTTATTTCTGTCTGAGAGTTACTCAGTTATTTAAGCTTGCCTCAGGTAACAGTGACAGATACAAATAAAAATCCTTTGGGAACACAATGCCCATGGGATGATGTCAGTAGAATGTTAAAATTTTAGAAGTAAGTAAAAAACTAAAAGTTGTTTCCTTTAGGCTTTGTTATTTACAATATAAGTGCCTCATGATTTGGAGAACTCTAACATCATCTGGAGGTTGTCATAGCAACAGCTATTGCTATTACTAGCCTACCTGGAATGATACAAATGTAAGGTAATAATTCAAAAGTCTTTTTCCTGGCTATGGCTTATGATGTGGCAAGCATTTTCCTCCTCTGGTCTATGAATCTTTCTCATTTCTCACTTTCTGCTGCATCAAAGGGCATTCCTTCCTCTTTGTTTCTTTTCTGCAGAGCAACATGGTTCTATTGGCTATTGGCCTCAGATCGTCCTCTTTTTTTCCTTGGCAGATCTAGAAGGGATATGAATTGCAGGGGAAATAGGATTTGAGTGATGAAAATATTTTCCTTGGGGAGAATTAGAAGGAAGATGTTCTCTTTTTCTTCAATTAGGAGTAAATAATGGAGGCCTATGGAATTATCCCTTGTAACTCTGTAGTAACTTTTAGAGTGACTTATTCAAAATCGAATCTTATGTTATGAAAGAGGGAGAAATATTGATTGGAGTTAAGTAAGTGGTTACATAAGTTCAGCACAGTGTACTTTTATGTATCCATTGTATGCTGTTTCTTTTTATTTTTTTCTTTTCAGTAAGTTCTGATAACTTCCCAGTCAGGACAGTGAATGGAAGCAATGCTAAAATTCCCATCTTCAGCTCAAATACAGACATAAATTATAGGTAAAAGATATTTTATGAATTGAAAAGCACATGGCCACACTCAAAAATACAAATAAAAAAATACATATGGTGGCAGAAACCAAGATATTACCATAATAGTGATAGAAACAAACAAAATCAAACAGAAACCTATAGCAGTAAGCAACTGAAGCCATGGGCCTGGCGTAATCTAACAGGAACCCCAAAAGGAGGAAGAGAGAAAATGGGTACAAAGCAATACTATAAGAGCTAATGGCTAGAATTTCTCAGAACCAAACAAAGACGAGACTGCTCTGACTGATATATTCTACCACATACCAATGGGGTAACTATAGTTTAAAAATTCATATCTAGACCCATCACAGGAAAATTGCATAATAGTAAGATAAGTGAAAATTCTATAAAATAAAAATAAAAATCAGATGAGCTGTAGCGTTTTATCAGTGAAAAGATATCTGTGGAAATAGATGGGTATCTACAAGTTTTCTGAAGGAAACATGGAGCTGTACTATAATTCTACAGCCAAACTATATAAAGATATTTAAAGCATACATACACCTCTAAAATAAAAACCATCATTAGAAGAACTTTCTAGAAATTTCTAGGATTAGAAGGAGTATAATATACAAGAATCAAAAGTGAGCAAAAATTCAGGAAACTAATGGAAATGTGAGTGAATGTTTATAAACAAAAACAAAATAATATGTTTTATGTTTAGTAACAAGCTGTATCTAAGATTTTAGGCAAAAAATTATATGGGAGTTGGGGAACAGTTTGAAGAAAAGTAGAGTGTACTAAGATTTCAGAAGGAGGAATGAGATACTAATTAACTTCAGACTTTGTTAAGAGAATAAGAATGTATTCATGAATGTTAAAATTTTTAAGGGTCAACCTTAAAAAGGAAGAAAGGAAGAAATAGAATACACAGTTTCCAAATGAATAGAGGCATCAGGATCAGGAAAACAAAATCCTGATCAGTTGAAGAAAACATAGGAAAAGAGAAGAAAAAATAAAGTGTGATAGATAATATAAGATAATATGGCAGATACAAGAGCAAGTGTATCAGTAATCACAAAATATTTAAAGGATCAAACTAGTCTTCTGAAACTCTTAGAGTTAGCAAAAATAAGTCCATCTGTGTGTTGTTCCCAGAATTACCCAAAAATAGATAAAATGGGTAAATATTTTAATAAATATCAACATAAACTGCTATAACAACATTCAAATTATAAACATAAAGTTAACTTGGTGAACAACATTAAAAGGGCCAGAGAAAGAAAGTTAATACTAGTAAAAGGAACAATCCTCCTCCTGCAACCAAAAAACAAAAATATGTTCCAGAATGTATTCTCCTAGCTGTCCATCCTGTGATCTCAAAACTTCATTATGTGATTTAATTTGTTAGATCTTCAGTATTCAATTTTTGAGCACTGGGTGTTATATGTAACTGATGACTCACTGAACTTTTACCTCTGAAGCTAATAATGTACTTTATGTTAATTAATTGATTTTAAATTAAAAAAAGAATAACACATTAACACTTAGTTTTTAATGATGATAATTAAAATCCATAACTCATTTCTTAGCACAATGTCTATGCATCTTAGTAAAATTAAATAGAAAAGATGCTAGCTGAGAAAACTTCACATTTGAAACTTTGATCATATCCACTTCAGAGTTTGCATTCTTGATTCTCTATTAACCCATTGAGTTATGTATATTGAAACTAAATTTGGCTGCATAATTCTGAAATAGAAGTATTTAAATGGTATTTCAGTACATTTGTCCAAAAGTAAATCTATTTTTGTATGTAGACATCTCTTGCCCTTTATTCCTTCTTCTCAACAGGAAAATATTAGAGTCACCTTGAATGACAATTTTATTGAAATATTACATTTTATTTAATAATGGTTGTATGTAATTAATGAATTATTTCTTAATTCTTACATTTAAAAATGTGAATTAAACATTCAAGATAGTTCTCCCAGTATTCATATTTCCCATTATAATCAGAATATAGAAAAAAATCAAGGTGATATATACAATTGACTTTTGAACAACAGAGAGGTTAGAGGCACTCACCTTCTGTGTAGTTGAAAATCTGTATACAACTTATGACTCCCCCAGAACTCACCTACTAATAACCTACTGTTGACCAGAAGCATTACTGATAATATAAACAATAGATTAACATGTATTGTATATGTATTATGTACTGTATTCTTAAATTAAGCTTGAGAAAAGAAAATGGTATTAAGAAAATCATAAGTACAGTACTGTACTGTATTTATTTAAAAAACTGCATATAAGTTTACCCATGCAGTTCAAACCAATGTTATTCAAAGTCAACTGTAATTAGAAAAAGAAGAAGACAAAAAGGCAAAACAAATTAAACGATTTGTCCTTTGAATAATTTTTTTTTAAAGATTTTATTTATTTATTTATTTGACAGACAAGTAGACAGAGAGGCAGGCAGAGGCAGAGAGAGGAGGAAGCAGGCTCCCTGCTGAGCAGAGAGCCCTATGTAGGGCTTGATCCCAGAACCCTGGGATCAGGACCTGAGCCGAAGGCAGAGGCTTTAACCCACTGAGATCCAGGCGCTCCTGTCCTTTGAATAATTTTAAAAGCACACACACCTGATGTAAAAGGAATTTTAAAAAAATGTTTTTTAAGACTATTTATTTGAGAGAGGTAGAAAGAGCACAAGTAGGCAGAGCAGCAGGCAGAGGGGGAGGGAGAAGCAGGCTCCCCGCCGAGCAGAGAGCCCGATGCGGGGCTAGATCCCAGGACCCTGAGATCATGACCTGAGCTGAAGGCAGGCGCCCAACCAACTGAGCCACCCAGGTGCCCCTAAAAGGAATTCTTGATTGAAATGTCTTGTTCATTAATTTTTGTGTTGTCCTCTATGATTGAAATTACATAGGACTCTTAGAAAGAAAAGAAAGAAATATCCCTTGAGAAACATCTATAGTAAGAAGTTAGTGATTGTTTGGAGACAGTATACAGTTTTGGATCAAATATTGTTTTATAACTATTACAGTTCTACATTGTTTACCAGGCCAGGAGAGTGGTTTTCTCTTGATCTTTTGCCCTCCTCTATTAATTAAGGCATCCGATCTCCTGAGATTAGTGTTGTATAGCAAAAATTTACTCTATAGCTTAACACGAAGAAGGAGAATGTTAATTTATTGTCATTCCCTTAACACCTCAGGTAAAGAAAACATGCCTTTTAACAACAAATATGCTTCCCTAGTGCCTATTCCTTGTCAACAGACACGGTTTAATCTTTGAGAGGCAGATGCACACATCTTTTGGCCAAAAATACAGAGAGCAATTTTACACCAAATCAGGAACACTTGCAACACTTTATTGCTTAGTTTTGGAAACCTTTCACAGTTCTGGACAAAAGCTGGCCTTGCACCGCCTCCCCAGATTCCCCCTTTGGAGTGTAATCTCTTGAGAGGTTTTTCACTATTGTCTTTACTGCTTAGATCAACACCAGGCAGATTGAATGAAAATGGCCCTTTAAACACATTTTTAATCTTTCAAACAAGCAAATTATTTGTAAATTATTTATCAAGAACATCCAGGTGGACGCTAATACAGTCAAATCAGCTTTCTACATTCCTGCAGCATGGAGTTGCTGAGCCTTGGAAATACTGACGTCACTCCTATTTCTTCTACCAATTTTCAATTTGTTTTCTAAAAATAACTTGACACAGGATCAGAGAGTACTGAAAGATGTTTATTTCTTTGTCCTAAAGTGTTGTAGCCAAATCGCTGAGAAAAATCAAATGGTACCTGGATGAACAAATGTTTAGGATTTACAGAGACACGCAAAGAGAGAACTGGGAAATTGACGGAAGAAAATAATTTGTTTAAAGGAAGGTTAAGGTTATAGAAACACTTTCTGGGCTAGGAAAGAGGAATGTAGGATGTGTACTGTGTTAATCAGCTCACCAGTCAGTCAACTTGTTTTAAAGAATGGAAAGCCAACACGGATTCTTTGATTTGCAACTTCATGAACTCAACATGAATTCTCTTTCCATTGCTGACCTAAATCTTTAGACAACCCAAATATTGTCACCTTATTTCACAGTGCACAGGCTTATAGACAACATCAAGCCTTGTGTTCCTTTTACTTCTAATACACAAACAAATATCCTGGATGCTTTACAACCTAAAGGTTATAAAATCCAGGACAAAATTATAGAATTGACTTAAGCAAAACAGAGGCATGCTTGAAAACAAAGAATATTCTATTAATGGAATAATTATTTGTCTAGTTAGAAATATTATGATGCTGTTAAGTATCAAGACAACTCTTAAAAGATGAACATAAATTTAAAAATTTTTAAATGAGTTTTAAAGAGTTGTAAAAGCTCTCATTGAGCACTTATTATAAACCACAATAAGTCTCATAAAAATGAAGAAGGTTAATGGGGCACCTGGGTGGCTCAGTGGGTTAAGCCTCTGCCTTCAGCTCAGGTCATGATCTCAGGGTCCTAGGATCGAGCCCCGCATCGGGCTCTCTGCTCTGTAGGGAGCCTGCTTCCCCCTCTCTGCCTGCCTCTCTGCCTACTTGTGATCTCTGTCAAATAAATAAATAAAATCTTAAAAAAAAAAAAAAAAGAAAAGGTTAAGAGTTAGCAATGTTCCCATCAATGAGGAAACCAAAATGTAGAGAGACCAAACAGCTTGTCCAAAGTTCCAAAGCTAACAAGTGGGGCCAGGGAAAGACTTGATTGAACACAGGCATTCTGTTTCCAGATCCCACCATTGTAACTACTTGGCCTCTCTTCCATTCACTATACCTGATAATACTAAAACTATTATCATCAAGCATTGAGATGACCCTTTACCAAAATAACAAAAATTCCTTTAGTGTCTTGTAAAAATTTTACACAAAACACTTGAACTCTTTGAGGCACTGATACCCAAACCAAAACTGAGGACTCTGCTTTTTAAATAGTTTTCCATCCACTGTGTGTGTCTTCTGCTCAAGCTGGTGTTGAGTAATGTTACTTGGGTCGGGGGGAGAGACAGACTGAGAATAAGTCAGTGGGGGTAATGGAGAACTGGAAGGACATGAATTAAAAATATTGCACACTTTTTAGTCAACTGGAGATAAACAACATTAAACTTAAAATAGGTAAATGAAGAAAAAAACTCAGCACTTAAGCTATGCCACATACTTTATTATGTTAAAACTCATTTAATATTCCTACCTACCCTGCAACATAAAATTATTATTCTTTTCAGAGGTGGAGGACCTGAGGTGAACCAGTGCAGAGAAAGAATTCAAATCCAAGTTGTCTCTTGCCAAATTCTTCACTCTAACTTCTATGGTTCTGCTAATCTAGAAGCTTTGAGATGCAGTGGTAAACAACAGGTCTGGAGTCCACTCAAAATTCTTGATTCAAAGATTATGACACTCTTGCTTATTAGCTGTGTAATCTTTTTAATTAAGTTTTTATGTTAATTCCAGTGTAATTAATATCCAGTGTTATATTAGTTTTAGGTGTGAATATAGTGACTCAACACTCCATATAGCACTTGGTGCTCATCATGGAAAGTGCTCTCCTTCATCCCCATGTCTTGTTTCATCCCCCACTCACCTCCCCTCTGGTAACTCTCCGTTTGTTCTCTATGGTTAAGAGTCTATTTCTTGGTTTGTCTCTCTTTTTTTCCCTTTGCTTATTTGTTCTGTTTCTTAAATTCTGTGTATGGGTGAAATCATAGGATATTTGTCTTTTCCTAACTGACTTATTTTGTACAGCATTATACTTTCTAGTTCCATCCATGTCATTACAAATGGCAAGATTTATTCTTTTTATGGCTGAATAATCCTCCATACCACATATATACTTATACACACACACACACACACACACACACACACACATATATATATATATATATATATATATATATATATATATATATAAAATGGACACTTGAGCTACTTCCATATCCTGGCTATTATAAATAATGCTACTAAACATGGGCTGCATGTATTCCTTTAATTTAGCGTTTTTGTATTTTGGGGATAAACACCCAGTAGTGTGATTGCTGGATAATGGGGAAGTTCTATTTTTTTTTTAAGATTTTATTTATTTATTTGACAGAGAGAGATCACAAGTAGACAGAGAGGCAGGCAGAGAGAGAGAGGGAAGCAGGCTCCCCGCTGAGCAGAGAGCCCGATGTAGGACTCGATCCCAGGACCCTGAGATCATGACCCGAGCCGAAGGCAGAGGCTTTAACCCACTGAGCAACCCAGGCGCCCAGTAGTTCTATTTTTAATTTTGTGAGGAACATCTATAGTATTTTCCTCAGTGGCTGCACCACTTTGCATTCCCACCAACAGTGCTTGGGGATTCCTTTTTCTCCACATCCTCACCAACACTTGTTTCATGTGTTCTGATTTTAGCCATTCTGACAGGTATGAGGTGGTATCTCATTATAGTTTACATTTAAATTTCCCTAATGATGATGAGTGATGTCGAGTATCTTTTCATGCGTCCATTGGCCATCTGGATGTATTCTTTAGAGAAATGTCTGTTCATGTCTTCTGCCCAGTTTTTGATTGGATTACTTGCTTTTTGGGTGTTGAATTGTGTACGTTCTTTATGTATTTTGAATACTGTTTATCAGATAAGTCATTTGCAAATATCTTCTCCCATCTAGTAGGTTGCCTTTGTTGATTGTTTCCTTCTCTGTGCAGAAACTTTTTATTTTATTGTTGTCCCAATAGTTTCTTTGCTTTTACTCCCCTTGCCTCAGGACACATAGCTAGAAAAATGTGCTATGGCTGATGTCAGAGAAATTACTGCCTGTGCTCTCTTCTAGGATTTCTATGGTTTCAGGTCTCACATTTGGGTCTCTAATCCATTTTTAGTCTATTTTGTGTATGGTGAAAGAAAGTGGACCAGTTTCTTTCTTTTGCATGTAGCTGTCCAGTTTTCCCCAACACCATTTGTTGAAGAGACTGTCTTTTTCCATTATGTGCCCTTTCCTTCTTTGTCCAAGATTAATTGACTATATAGTTATAAGTTTATTTCTGGGTCTTGATTTTGTTCCATTGATTTATGTGTCTATTTTTGTACCAGTACAATACTGCTTTGATAACTATAGCTTTGTAGTATAACTTGAGGTCTGGAATTGTAATACCTCCAGTTTTGTTTTTCTTTTTCAAGATTGCTTTGGCTATTTGGGGTCCTTTCTGGTTCCATACAAATTTTAGGATTTTTTTGTTCCAATTCTGAAAAAATACTACTGGTATTTTGACAGCAATGCATTAAATCTGTAGATTACTTTGAGTAATATAGACATTTTCACAATATATGTTCTTCCAATCCATGAGCAAGGAATGTCTTTCCATTTGTGTCATCTCATTTTTTTCATCAGTATTTTATGGTTTAAAAGTACAGGTCTTTCACCTCTTTGGTTAAGTTTATTGCTAGTACTTTATTATTTTTGATGCAATTGTAAATGGAATCATTTTCTTAATTTTCTTTCTGGTACTTCACTATTAGCATTTAGAAATGCAAGAGATTCCTGTACATTGATTTTGCATTCTGCGACTTTATTGAATTAGTTTATCAGACTAGTAGTTTTTTTGGTGAAGTCTTTAGGGTTTTCTACATAGTAACATGTCATCTGCCAAAAATGACAGTTTTATTTTTTACTTCTTCCTTCTAATTTGGATGCCTTTTATTTATTTTTCTTGTCTGATTGCTGTTGCTGATTACAGTACTATGTTAAATAGTGATGAGAGCAGACATTCTTTTCATGTTCCTGATGTTAGAAGAGCTCTCAGATTTCTCCCACTGAGTATGATATTTGCTGTGGGTTTTTCATAGAAGACCTTTATTTTGTTGAAGTGCATTCCCTCTAAATCTACTTTGTTGAGGGTTTTTGCCTTGAGCAGAAGTTGTACTTTGTTAAATGCTTCTTCTGCAATCTATTGAAATGATCATGTTTTTTATCTTTTCTCTTATTGATGTGATGTATCACATTGATTGATTTGTGAATATTGAAGCATCTTTGCATCCCAGAAATAAATAAATCTCATTTAATCATGGTGAATGATTTTCTTTAATGTATGGTTGGATTCAGTTTGCCAGTATTTTGTTGAGAATTTTTGCATCTGTATTCATCAAAGAGAGATGTTGGTCTGTAGTTCTTTTTTTTTTTTTTGGTGGTGTCTTTCTCTGGTTTTGCTATCTGGGTATTGCTGGCCTCATTAAAAGAATTTGGAAGTTTTCCTTCCTCTTCTATTTTTTAGAATATTTTGAGAAGAGTAACTCTTCTTTTTTTCCTTTCTTATTTTATCTTATTCTTCTTTAAATGTTTAGTAGAATTCACCTGTGAAGCCATCTGTGCCTGAACTTTTGTTTTTTGGGAGTTTTTTGATTGCTGATTTAATTTCCTTGCTAGTGACTAGTCTGTTTAAATTTTCTATTTCTTCCAGATTCAGTTTTGGTAGGTTATATGCTTCTAGGAAATTATCTATTTTTTGCTGGGTTGTTCCATTTGTTGAAATGGAATTTTTCATAATATTGTCTCACAATTGTTTGTATTTCTGTGGTGTTGGTTGTTATTTCTTCTCTCTCATTTGCGATTTTGAGTCTTTCTCTCTCTCTCTCTCTCTCAGTCTGGTTAGAGGTTTAACAATTTTGTTAATTTTTTCAAAGAACTAGCTCTGGATTTCATTGATCTGTTCTATTGTTTTTTAAGTTTGTATATAATGTATTTCTGCTCTAATCTTTATTATTTTCTTCCTTCTGCTGGTTTTGGATTTTGTTTGTTCTTTTTCAGGCTCATTTAGGTGTAAAGTTAGATTGCTTATTTGAGATTTTTCTTGCTTCTTGAAATAGGCCTGCATTACTATAAAATTCCTTCTTCAAACTGCTCTTACTGCATCCCAATGATTTTGGATCATTATGTTTTCATTTTTATTTGTTTCCATGTTATTTTTTATTTCTTCTTTGATTTCTTGGTTGATCCATTCATTCATTTAATATCCATGTATTTGTGTGATATCTAGAGTTTTTCTTGTGGTTGATTTCTAGTTTTATAGCATTATGGTCAGAAAAGATGCATGGTATGACTTCAATCTTTTTGAATTTATTGAGACTTGTTTTGTGGCCTAATGTGTGAATTATTCTGAAAATCTTTCATGCACTTGAAAAGAATGTGTATTCTGCTATTTTAAGATGGAATATCCTCAATATATTTCTTAAATCCATCTGCTCCAGTGTGTCATTCAAAGCCACTGTTTCCTTGTTGATACTCTGTTTGGATGGTCTGTCCATTGATGTCTGTGGGACGTTAAAGTACCCTACTCTTATTGTTTTAGTATTGATAAATTCTTTATGTTTGTTACTAGTTGTTTTATATATTTGGGTCCTCCTATTTTTGGTGCATAAATATTTACAATTGTTGCATCTTCTTGTTGGATTGTTCCCTTTACTATTATATAGTGCCCTACTTTGTCTCTTTTTACAGTCTTTGTTTTAAAAAGTCTATTTTGTCTGAAACAAGTATTGTCACCCTGGCTTTCTTTTGACATTTATTTGTATGATAAATATTTCCCCATTCCCTTAATTTTAATCTGCAGGTGTCTTTAGGTCTGAAATGAGTTTCTTGTAGGCTGCATATAGATGGGTCTTTTTTAAATCCATTCCGTCATCCTATATCTTTAAAAAAAAAGATTTATTTATGTGAGACAGAGATCAAGAGAGAGAGAGAGAGAGAGAGAGAGCATAAGTAGGGGGGTAGGGGCAGAGGGAGAGGGAGAGGCAGACTCCTTGCTGACCTGATGTGGGGTTTGATCCCAGGACCCTGGGATCATGACCTGAACCAAAGGCAGATGCTTTGTCCAGATGACTGAACAACTCAGCCACGCTTGTCATCCTATGTCTTTTGATTGGAGTGCTTAGTCCATTTACATCCAAAGATAGATATGTATTTGTTGCCATTTTGTTACTTGTTTTGTGGTTATTTCTTTGGCTTTTTTCTGATTCTTCTTTTGCTCTCTTTCATGGTTTGGTGGTTTTCTTTAGTAATATACTTGGATTCCTGTCTCTTTAGTCTTTGGATATCTATTATCCAAAATAGATATTGATTTGTGATTATCATTAAGTTTGTGAATAACACTTTCTGCATATAGCAGTCTATAATAAGTTGATAGTTACTTAAGCTTGAACCCATTTTTAACTCCTCTTCTCCCCATGTTTTAGGTATATGGTGTCATATTTTACATCCTATTATTTTGTGAATCCCTTGACTGACTTTTACAGATACAGTTATTTTTTATACTATCTTTTATAGTTTTTCCTTTCCACTCAAAGAGTTCCCTTTAATAGTTCTTGTAGAATTAGTTTTGTGGTCATGAACTCCTTTAGTTTTTGTTTTTCTGAGAAACTTTACATCCCTTCTATTCTGAATGATAGCCTTGGTGGATAGAATATTCTTGGCTGCAGATTTTTCCCTTTTAGCTCTTTGAATATATCATGCCACTTCCTTCTGACCTGCAAAATTTCTGCTAAAATTCAGCTGATGGCCTTATGGGGTTTCCTTCATATGTAATTGTCTTCTTTTCTCTTGCTGCTTTTAAATTTTTTTCTTTATCACTACTTTTTGCTATTTTAATTACTATGTATGTGGCTTGGTGTGAACCTCCTTAGGTTGTTTTTTGGGGGGATCTCTGTGCCTCCTGGATCTAGATATCTGTTTCTATCTCCAGATTAGGGAAGTTTTCAGCTATCATTTAATCACATAAATTTTCTGCCCCCTTTTCTCACTTCTTCTTCTTCTGGGATTCCCATAATGTAAATGTTATTCTTTTTATGGAGTCGCTGAGTTCCCTAAGTCTATTCTTGTTTTTGCATAATTCTTTTTTTCTCTCATTTGCTTAGCTTGATTAATTTCCATTACTCTGTCTTCCAGGTAATTAGTTCATTCTTCTTCTTCCTCTACCTTTCTTTTATTCTGTCCAGTGTATTTTTAATTTCATTTATTGTTTTCCTTATTTCTAGTTCTTTTTTTATATATTTTCCACCTCTTTGTTAAAGATCTTACTAATTGGAGCACCTGGGTGGCTCAGTCATTAGCCACCTGCCTTTGGCTCAGGTCATGATCCCAGGGTCTTGGGATGGAGCCCCTGCTGAGCTGGAAGCCTGGTTCTCCATCTCCCACTCCCCTGCTTGTGTTCCCTCTCTTGCTGTGTCTCTCTGTCAAATAAATAAATAAAAATCTTTAAATTAAAAAAAAGAAAAGGTCTTACTAATGTCCTCCACTCTTCTTTCAAGTCCTTTAAGTCTCTTTATGATTGTTACTTTAAATTCTCTAACAAATATATTACTTATATCTGTTTCACTTTGGTCTCTCACTGTGGTTTTGTTCTGTCTTTCATTTGGAACATGTTTCTCTGTCTCCTCATTTCACCTGACTCTGTCTGTTTCTCTGTGTTAGGAAGGTCAGCTATGTCTCCTACTCTTGAAGGTAATGGCCTTATGAAGAAGAGGTCCTATTTTGCCTTGCAGTGCAGTGTTCCCTAACACTAGAACCTGGAGCTTCAGAGATGTCTCCTGTGTGTGCTAGGTATACTCTGCTGTTGTGCCTTGGTTGCTTTTTCCTTTAGTCCAGTTGTCTGTGTTGGCTCTCTCTGCCTATTGTGAGCAGTGTTTGGACTCTCTGGTGTTAGTGGACCAGTCTGGAGGTGTCTTGGGGTTGAGCTGAGTCAGACCAGGCTTTTGCCAGAAATGCAGTGGCACCAAACTACAGAGTTCTTTTCCTGTGCTGTCTGCCAGGCTTTCGTTGGTGGGTGGGACCTGCAGTCAGACCAATTGTCTGTGGCGTCCTTCTGACTAGTGTGTGGGGTTACTGTTCCCTCTCTCGGACAGGAATCACTTTGAAGTGATACTGGCACTGAAGGGGCTGCTTGCACTCTGCCAGGCCTGTGGCACTGATCGTTTTGGGCTCTGGCCAAGAGCACATTGGTGAGGGTGGGTTCCCTGAATCACAGTGCAGGGAGCCGTGGGACAGGGCGTGGTGCTAGCAAATTTTGTGCACCAAGAAAGAGACCCTGTAGCACTGGGACTGAAATGGTCACTAGGCTCACAGAAGCATAGTGCACAGTGAGGTGCAGCAAGACCATGGTGCTAGTAAGCTTTGCATGCCTCCTGTTCTCTGCCAGCACCAGGACTGAAGTGGCCATCAGGATCCATGGAAGCATAGAGCTGGGGATGGAGGGATGGGAGTTGCATAATGTTGGTGCCTTAGGCTATGTGTTCAGTGGCTCTTCTGAGGTAGTGGCATCGCCATTCTGGACTGAAGCAGGCCATCCAGAGGGGTGGATTGGCAGAAGCTCAGCATGTGGGAACAGAGTGGCAGTGCTAGCAAGTTAGGTAGTCTCTCCCTCAGTTGCCTGTGTGTTTATGCTAGAGGGGAGAGGAGGGAAATGGCACCTACTAGTTCCTTTGTTCCTGGAGGAGTTCCGTAGTGATTTCACCAGCTCCAAGACAGGCTCTGATATGAGTAAATAACTCTCCCTCCCATGTGCCCCAGGCACCTTTCAAACTGCTGCTTGTTTGTTATATCTCCATGGGCTGTTGTGTTGTCTCTTTAGGGTTTGGGACTCAGTTTCCTTGGTTTTCCTCCTGGCTCTCCTAAAGCCAGGTCTGCTGATTTTTTTTTTTTTTTTTTAATTCCAGGTTTGAAGAACTGGTTGTAAGGGCTCACAAAATTCAGCCCCTCTGGTTTTCAAAGTCAAATGTTATTGGTATTCATCTTTCCCTTGTGGGTACCCTGGCATGGGAGGGGGGTCTGTTTCTCTCCCCATTCCATGGCTGCAGCATACCTCTCCCCCACAAACAGTTCTGAGAGTCCATTTAGCTCCCCACCCCGTCTCTGCCCTTCTTAACCTTTGCAATGTGGCTTCTTCTGTATATTTACTTGTGGAGTTTATTCTGCCAGTCTTTGGGTCATTTTCTAAGTTTTTTATACAGCTGTGAGTGTTCTCTAGTTGTATCTGTGGGAAGATGTGAACCTAGGATTCACCTGGTCTGCCATCTTGCCTGGAAATCGTAGATGCGCATTCTTCAGCAAATTAGCTAAACTTGCTGCAGCTTGATTTCTTCACATAAAGAGTTGTGAGGACCAATGAGCTGATATATACAAACGTGCAGAGAAGATTGTCTGCTGAGCACATTGCAAAGACTCAGTAAAATTTTGGAAACATAATCATTGTTTTTGCTTATGTTATTATGAGCCAGTGCTACAGTAGTGCCCTTGGAAGAAGACAAGTAATCCATTCACCATTTCAATTTCATCATTTCATCCATTTCTATTCAACATTGTACTTGAGGTCTTAGCCAGTGCTATAAAGCAAGAGAAAGAAAAAAAAGTAATTCATATTAGAAAGGAAGATGTATAATTATCTTTATTTACAGATGTTATAATAGAGATGTTGAAAATCTATGGAATTGACAGAAAAGTTACTAGAGGTAATAAGTGTACTTAGAATAATCACAGATACAAGGTCAATATTTAAAAATCAATTGTACTTTTTACAATAGCAACAAAAATTCAAATTAGAAAATAGTTATATTTTCAAAAAATGTGAACTAGTTGGCAATAATATTAACAATATAAGTGAAAACTTTATATACTCAAAACTATAAAACATTAAAAGGGACTATTAAGTAGAACAAAATAGATGGAAATACTATATATTTGGAACAGAAGATTCAATATTGTTAAGAAGTCCTCACCTCCTTAACTGATCAGAGCAATTTCAATCAAAATCCAAGCAAGTTTTTACATAGAACTTAACAAGCTAATGTTAAAATTTATACAAAAATGCAAAGAACATGGAAGAGCCAGAATAATTTTGAAAAAGAAAGAAAAAAAAAGGGCTTACATTACACAATTTCAAAACTTAATGTAAAGCAATATTAATCAAGACAGTGTAGTAAGAATATAAGGATAGATATATCCTTAGATAGATTTATAGGAAATAATTAAGAATACACAAATAGGCTCACATATATAATTAACTGATTTTCAACTAACATGTTAAGGTAATTCATTAAGGGAAAGGGCGGGGTTTTTTCACCCAAGTAATAGTGTTAAAAGAAATAGATATACATATGGAAAAAGATAAGTTTTGGTTCTTTATCAAATCATGCTAAAAAATTAATTCAGAATGAATCACAGGGGGATATTTTGTGATATTAGGGCAGAAAAAATATTTTTTATAAAAAGTGATAAACTACTTAAAATTCACAAATTGGGGGCACCTGGGTGGCTCAGTAAGTTAAGTGTCATGACTCTTGATTTCAGCTCAGGTCATGGTCTCAGGGTTGTGAGATCGAGCCCTCGGTCAGGCTCCATGCTTAAGATTTTATCTTTCCCTTTTCCTCTGCCCATCCCCACTGCTTGCACTTGCTCTCTTTAAAAAATGAAATAAAAAAGAAAATAAAAACTCATAAATTGGTTTGTAAAAATTTAAAACTTTGTTGTTTAAAAGACTATTAAAAAAGGAAAAGGTAAACTATAAACTGGGAGAAAATATTTGCTATACACGTGTCTGCCATAGAATATACAAAGAATTCTTACAACACAATAATAAGAAGATAAAAAACTTAGTGGAAGTGGGTAAAAATTTGTGAACACTTCAGAGAAGGTATACAAATGACAATTGAACAGATGAAAAGATGTTCAACATCATTAGCCATCGAAGAACTGCAAATTAAAATAACAATGTGATGAGTATAATTTAAAATACTGACTATATTAAGTGTCAGCAATGATGTAGAACAATTAGAACTCTCATATAGTCATGGTGGGAATGGAAAATAGTAAAACCACTTAGAAAAACACTTCACAGTTTCTTGGAAAATTAAACATACACTTACCATGTGACCTAGTAATTCCACTCTTATATTTTCCCCTCAAAATAAATATATATGCTCACACACAAAAAGATGTGTTCATGAGTGTTCATAGCAACTATTCACAGTAGTCCCAAACTGAAAACAATAGAAATGTTCTTAATTGGTGAATGGATAAAAAAGATTGTGTTTTTTACAATATAGTACTTTTCAACAATTAAGAATTAACTACTGATATTCTCAGTAACATGGAAGAATCTTTTAGATGAAGTTAGGCACAAAAATATACATAACGTATTGTTCCATATATATGAAATTCTAGAAAAAGTAAACCTAATCTCTAGGTCCTCCATGTCAGGGATTGCCTAGGACCAGGAGTACAGGCTGGGGATTGATCAGGAAGGGGCACAAGGGTCTTTTAGGATGGTAGTAATGTTGTATGTATCTTGATTGTGATAGTGTATACATGAATATATATATTTGTCAAAATTCTTTAATTTGTACTTTTTTTAAAAAGATTATTTATTTATTTGACAGAGAGAGACACAGCAAGAGAGGGAACAAAAGCAGGGGGAATGGGAGAGGGAGAAACAGGCTTCCTGCTGAGCAGGGAGCCCGATGTAGGGCTTGACCCCAGGACCCTGGGATCATGACCTGCGCCGAAGGCAGACGTTTAATGACTGAGCCATCCAGGCACCCCTAATCTGTACGTTTTTAAAAAATTTTATTTGAGAGAGAGAGAGCATAGGGGTGGGGAGGGGCAGAGGAAGAGAGAGAAACAGGGGCTCAATCCCAGGACCCCTGGATCATGACCTAAGTTGAAGGCAGATGCTTAACCAACTGAGCCACCCAGGCACCGTAATCTGTACATTTTTAAATGGTTGCATTTTGTTGTATGTAAATTATACCACAATAACTTTAATTTAAAAAATAAAACATGTGTTATAAGGTTTCATTCTTGTATGAGAGTATTGTTCCTAGTTTGTAAGAGCACTTACAAGTATGTGTACAAATTCTGTTATAAAAGAGTCAACACAAATTAGGGGAAGAAAAGATGATTCAATAAAAATGTCATGAACAATTGACAAGCTATTTGGGAGAATATCAAGTTTAGCCTGATCTCATTCCACATACCAAAATAAATTCCAGGAGTGGCAGAGTGAAATATACACACACACACACACACATACACACACACACATATAAATATATATATATATATAAATATATATATAAAAACATAATTTTTAAAGCAGTAGAAAGTATAAATAAATATTTATCTGATCCTCTAGGTGCAGAAGACTTCCAAACTTGAACTCAATGGAAAAAAATCATAAACAAGAAGATCAAACTTACATGTACCTTAATATTGACCATTGTTTTTTCAAGAATACCATAAACCAAATTAAATGTTAAATACCATATTTTTTTAAAAATCTGCAGTATTTGACATAAATTTAACAAATGACATATAAAGAATTTAAGACATAATCAAAATAGCTAAGGAAAATACAAGAATAAGCAAAATAAAAGAATATTAACATGTAAAGCAAATGAATTAACAAAAATGCAAATGTAGGCAAAAGTGAGGAACTTTTTGTCCATCAATTAGCAAACATTTTAAAGATTATAATATAAGTAAAGTTACAATAAAATCTGCATTTTTATATACCACAGGTAGTAGAGTAAGTTGGTATAAATTCTGAAAGAATTAAAAACACCTAATATTATGAGAATAGTTACATCAATTATAATATCACGCTATGGAATATTATATAGGTGATTGTGATATATTATTAAATATATGTTATATTTATATATATATAATTATACTATATAATTGTAATTATTAAAATCATTTACATGAAGATTTTTTAATTACAGAAGAATAATATTATGCCAAAGTCATACAATATTAATGTATGTGAACTCATCTATGAAAAGGGAAAAATACTGGGGCATCTGGGTGACCTAGTTGGTTAAGTGTCTGACTCTTGGTTTTGGCTCAGACCATGATCTCATGGGTCATGGGATGGAGCCCCATGTCAGGATCCCTGCTCAGAGAGGAGTCTGCTTCAAGATTCTCTCCCTCTGCCCCTCCCTGTACTTATGGGACATACAGGTGCTCTCTCTCCCTCTCTGTCTCAAATAAATAAATCTTAAAAAAAAAAAAAAAAGAAGAAGAAAGAAAATACAGAGTTAAGTTAGTTGAAAGAAATGGGTCAACGGGTACCTGGCTTGCTCAGGCAGTGGAGCACACAACTCTCGATCTCAGGGTCCTGAGTTCAAGCCCCATTACAAGTACACATTTGTACTTCAAATGTGTAAAAAAAAAAAAAAGGTTCTAACATATGTCAATATGTTAAAATAATGGTTATCCCAGGACATAATCAGGTAGGATTATGAATTTTTTTCTTTGCTTCTGTACCTTTCAAATTTTCTATTATAATGGGCAGATGAACTGGAAAACAAATTTAAACTTCAAACCCTTACTATATGGATTGACTTAGGTCAGTGGTTATAAACCTAAGGCAATATTGCTCTCGAGGAACATTTGGCAATGCCTGGAGACATTTCTAGTTGTCACCACTCAGAGGAAGGGTTCTATAGGCAACTAGTATGTAGAAGCCATTGCTGCTGCTAAATATCCCACAATGCACAGGACAGCTCTCCCCCTATCCCCATCCCCCAGCCCCTTACTGTCCCTAACAAAGAATTATCTGGCTCCAAATATCACTGGGGCAGAGGTTGAGAAGTTCTGAGTTGGAAGATCTGTCTATGTGCTTGCAAAGCCACCTTCACACAACCCTATAAAACTTATAATATTGTTAATATTTATTATTTACAAATCTGTCTTACCTATAAGACCTTGAGTAAATTGAGGACACTTAGCTAAATGATACCTAGCGCACAGTAAGAGCTCACTGTTTTACTCAGATGACTTACCCAACTACATTTTACTGATACTATCCTAGGTACTGGACTCTGTGGTAGATTCTAGATCACAGTGAAGAACAAGATGAAAAAAAAAAAAAAAAGAAGAAGAAGGAGAAGAAAGACATCCCTGACCTCATAAAGCTCAGTTGTTGTTGTTGGGAAGATCATTATAGACTGTAATGAATCTTAAAACAGGTAAAGTGATAAATAGTAACCAGGGGAGGCAACTTTAGATAGGATGATAAGGGAAGGTCTTTCTAAGTAGATGGGCTTCAAGCTGACAGCTGAAGGATAAGAATGCTATAAAAAGCCACTCAAAGAGGCTGGAGAAAGAAAGCAAGCGTTCTCGATGAATGTGTGGTGTATAGGTGAATCAATTAATAGTATACGTTGATTAACAATATTTCAATGATAATTCATTTTGCAATCTACATTACAGTTTTTTAAATATTTCTCTTTGAGATACATTTCTCCACTTGCCAAGCATGTGAGAATATAAGATTCAAAGTGCATTTTCCTTTTTTAAAGAAATTGTGTTATGTATTTGTCATTTGTACACATAAATTCATAACCAAGCAAACAGGCCTTGGCAGTCCTATTAAATTGTATACATAGCGAATTATGAATGAGTTTGTTTACAAGGTCCAAGAATTACACATATCCCCAGGGCTAAGAAATTCTCAGGGAGTCTCTGCCAATGCCACAAAATTATAGCCTTATATGGATCCCACAGGATGGAAAGGGATTATCTTATCCCTGTACTTTTTTTCTAGCATATAGTAAGCAATTGTTGCTAGAGCTACAAATAGCAGAGAAGAAGAAAATTTACATAAATAGGGGCGCCTGGGTGGCTCAATGGTTAAAGCCTCTGCCTTCAGCTCAGGTTGTGATCCCAGGGTCCTGAGATGGAGCCCCATATCGGGCTCTCTGCTCAGCAGGGAGCCTGCTTTCCCCCCCCCCTGCCTGCCTCTCTGCCTACTTGTGATCTCTATCAAATAAATAAATAAAATCTTTAAAAAAAATTGACATAAATAACATTCTTACCTAACACAGCCCTCCCACCCTAGAAACTTAAAGAACCACATTCAAAATGAAAATGTAGAGGTGACATTGAGAAGTTGAATAAATAAAGGGTTTGTAAATGGGACACATACTGTATAATACTTGTTTTTCTACCTGCTGTGATTGGTTGCATGTAAATGATTTAACTGGGCGTGGCTGTCTGGTCAGCTGAATCTATGCACTGGAACACAGGCGCTTTTCAGAGCAGACGAGAGAGAGAGAGAGAGAGAGAGAGAGAGAGAGAATGGCCATGATATATGTCAAAATTCTGTAGTACAGTTTCAGAGAAGATAAGTAATGGAATCTCTCTCAAATACATTATTCTCTGGTTCTGAATTCAAGATGGAGGCAGGTTGATGAGCCAATTGTCTTTACGGACCAAGATGGCTATCACAGCTCCAGTCATTCTGTTGAGTTTTAATCAGCAGGATGGGGGAATGAAACAAATTAAGGAGAATCCCAGAAGTTCTAAACATTACTGTTAACAACTTTATGAAACACTTGGTCAAATATTCACACCCAGATACAAGGAAGAATGAGAACTGTCTTTTAGCTAGGTGTGTCTTTAATCTGTATTTTATTACTGAAAAGGAAAGGGATTTTGGATGTGGAGGAAGGCAACTAACAGATGCTATCACTTTAGAGTATATGAAAATCCTTAAGCTATAAGACACTTATAAATCTCAGATAAAATGTAATAAATGTATTCTTAAAATTCATTTCTGAGACTTCCATTTCCATCCAAGATAGGGTAATAGGATTTAGATTTGCCCTCCCAACCAAAATAATCCCCCACAAAATAAAAAACAAAATAAATGAACCAATGGTTTTCAAGGATATTAAGCAATGAAAAATAGCAATTCTGAGAAAATAAAAATGAGGTGAGCCCAATGATTACCCCAATTTATCATCCTGAGTTTCCAGGCCATAGCACCAGAAGAGGGACCCAGGTTAATCTTAGTGGACATTCTGGGTTGAGGAGATAAAGCTGAGAGTCTGAGTGGACCAAGATGGTCAGTTTGCAGACCAGAGTCCTAGAGATGAGAGAGTTTCACAGAGAGAGAATTCTAACACCTGCAGAATCCCCCTCAAGTAGTCAACAGAGTATTCATTAGTTCATCAATGTGAAGAAATCATCTAATGTTAGGATAAAACCCAAGTAAAAGCATTAGAGAATAGTGCTTGGTACTCACAAAGGGCTGGTAATAGCACCTATTCCCACGAGTCAGACTGGACAAAACCATAATTCACAGGGCAATGACTAATCTCAGAAAGTTGCCTCAATAGGTGAAAATAATTCCATTGAGCACTACTGTGAACCTGTGAACCAAATCATGAAAAGATCAGATTGTTTTTATTTTTGTATCTAAACAAATGATCCCAGAACAAATCTCAAAAATATTTTAGGAATACAAAAATATACACATAACAAGGTAACATTTTAATATATGGCATCCAGTCAACTGATGAGTGAGTTTAGCAAGGTTCCTGAGTATAATGTAATATGTGAAACTAAATTGTATTTCTATATACCAGCAGTATACAACTGAAAATTGAAATAAAAACACCATTTCAAATAACATCAAAGATATGAAATACTTAGGGATAAATCTGTAAGAAGATGTGAAAACCTTGTATACTGAAAACATAATGGCTGGTTTATGTGACCTGAGTGGCAAAGAAGCTTGCATTCTATCTGAACCTATTGCAAAGCCTTCTCTTACTCTGGGTCTCTTAAAAAATGGAAACCTTCCAAGTCATCCAACAAATGGATCAATGCAGTATTCTGTATTACAGTGCCAACATACTCCAAAATCCAGAAGCCCACCAAACACAGTGCTCCTTTTCTTGTGGCAGTCTAAGTGTGAGTTGCAACAATATGTTCCTCATCTAAGAAGAGGATATCCCAATACTGTTCATTGACCCCAGAAAACTTTACCAATATGGCAAGTTCCTGAATCTCCACAGAGGCTTTCCTTAGACTTTCTAGTATTAGGGCATTATTCAGGGTGGCATTATCCAGGGTACTTGCCACTTCTTGCTTATAAGATTCAATAGCATGATGTCATCAATATAGTGGACCAGTGATGATGTTCCATGAGATATCAAAATGACTAGTAGTATGTAGACACATTATGACAGTAAGAAAGTTAGCGTAGGTGCAGATCAAGACAATAAGTTTGTCCTTGCTATACATACATCCTTGTTATGACTTGGATCCTTTCTACTAATTGAGATGAAGCAAAGCACATTTATTTACCAAATTAATGGTCAGATGCCGAATGCCAGTTCTATGTTGATCTGCTTCATTATAACTACCATATTTGGCACGGCAGCTGCAATTGGGACTACAAATTTGTCTAGGTTTACAGTATTCCGATAACATCCCCCATTACCCATGTTTTTTTTTTTTTTTAAAGATTTTATTTATTTATTTGACAGAGATCACAAGTAGGCTGAGAGGCAGGCAGAGAGAGAGAGGTGGAAGCAGGCTCCCCACTGAGCAGAGAGCCCGATGTGGGGCTCGATCCCAGAACCCTGGGATCATGACCTGAGCCGAAGGCAGAGGCTTTAACCAACTGAGCCACCCAGGTGCCCCTACCCATGTTTTTTAAAGGAGCAAGAATCAAGCCTTGAGATTATAGGGAATGCTATTCCTGAATCCTTTTAGTCTTTTATAGTGCCACTAAACTGTGCAGTCCTCTTGGATGGTATTACTTCTGATTTACTCTCTTTGCCTAGGGTTGGTGGCAGTTTCAGGGACTTTCCTTTGGGTTCTTAACAGCACTGTGGTCCTTATTTCACATATCTACAGTCAAATGTAAAAATTCTGTTTATGCCAAGAATATTTATTCCAATTACATATTCAGGCTCAGGAAAATGACTGCAATATGAATCTGTGGGCTCATGATCAGCTCTATGGTGGACTTGGGCCAGGACTCTATTATCAACCAGACTGCGTAAATTTTACCTTATCCTTGGCCCTCAAAAATTCTGAATATTCTCCTTCCTTCAGTGGACATTTATCCTGGAAAAAAAATCACAAGTCTCTTAAGGGGAAGATTGGAAAAATATATACTTGTGACGACATTGCAGGGTACTTCCTCAAGGGTACACATTCTCTGCTTCAATCCGTTGGCTCTGGGTCTATGAACAGGCTTAGCTCTGGAAACTGAATGAGAAATTGTGATTTCCTATAACTGACATCAGCCTACTGCTCACCAGCTCTCATGTTTAAAAATTGTTTTTGTTTTTCTACAAATCAAGTAACACTGTGGTCCATTGTCCTTCTCTTTTGACACCAAAAATGTGATCTAATAGCCATCACCCTAGATCTCTATGGATCAAGGCATCCTGCTGGTCATTCCACTCTAGGGTAACGAAAGATTTATTGTCAAAACCAGGGCACTTTCAAGAGTGAAACATGGCACTGTTAGTAATTATACTGGGACAACTGGCAAAAACTACCCTGAACAAACCGTGAAATATGTTGACCTTATTCATCATAGTAATTAGGTCCACTTTGCCTCTGATGATTCAGTGCTGCCACCTGGCTTCGGCCATTTTTTTTTTCATCATCCATTGTCCATTTTATTTTATTTTTTTCTTTTCAGTGTAACAGAATTCATTGTTTATGCACCACACCCAGTGCTCCATGCACTACGTGCCCTCCGTAATACCTACCACCTGGCTCCCCCAACCTCCCACCCTCCGCCCCTTCAAAACCCTCCGATTGTTTTTCTCATGGTTCACCTCCCCTTCCAATTTCCCCCAACTCCCTTCTCCTCTCTAACTCCCCTTGTCCTCCATGCTATTTGTTAGGCTCCACAAATAAGTGAAACCATATGATAATTGACTCTCTCTGCTTGACTTATTTCACTCAGCATAATCTCTTCCAGTCCCATCCATGTTGCTACAAAAGTTGGGTATTCATCCTTTCTGATGGAGGCATAATACTCCATAGTGTATATGGACCATATCTTCCTTATCCATTCGTCTGTTGAAGGGCATCTTGGTTCTTTCCACAGTTTGGCGACCGTGGCCATTGCTGCTATAAACATTGGGGTGCAGATGGCCCTTCTTTTCACTACATCTGTATCTTTGGGGTAAATACCCAGTAGTGCAATTGCAAGGTCATAGGGAAGCTCTATTTTTAATTTCTTGAGGAATCTCCACACTGTTCTCCAAAGTGGCTGCACCAACTTGCATTCCCACCAACAGTGTAAGAGGGTTCCCCTTTCTCCACATCCTCTCCAACACATGTTGTTTCCTGTCTTGCTAATTTTGGCCATTCTAATCCGCCATTTCTTAATCCCTTTATCCTCCTGAATTCTATGGATCACAACTTCAGTGCAGCATCTCACATCTTCAATTCCAGCCTGTACAAGACAGCAACCGTTACACTTCTCAAAGATACTGTTGATGCCTTCACAAGTACATTTTGTTGCCTTTAAAAAGGGGCTGCCTTTCAAGACTTCTCATGAACTGTTAGGTGGCGGGTCCTCGGGTATTACGTAATGAATCCATTCTAACATTCCTGTGTCTTTGAGCCCCCTTTCCCAATCTCATGCAAGGAAATTCTGGCATCTACAGCTCACTTACGTAGGCTATTGCTGTATCCAAACCTCAGAGAACCATCCCAGCAGATTGGGAGAACTGGGTCCAGATGCCTTTGCCAAAACATTGAATCACAAGTGATGGATGTCAATAAATAGCCCTATCCAGCCTTATATGTCATACTCCTACCCAGTCCAATGCTCTAAAGATCGGATCTCTCACATGTTCCCCTGGTTTATACTTGTATATGTGATTCATATTATTCAATTCCCTTGATACATAAGCTATTTCTTCCTAGAGCAGACTACTTCCACATTCAACTTGCACTAAAGTCTGACCCTAGATTTCAGCACATTGTAATGACGTGGGGTGTGTGTGCTGATAACTTGCATCACCTAATGTGGTACTAGGTGAATTCACTGCATGGTCTCTGGGTAGAAGAAGGTCTCTCTCCCTAATAAATGGGAAGGTCTGCTTTTGTCGGTCTAGAGGGTTTAGAAGTATTGAGGTATTACAGGACTTTCAGGCTAACCTATCTAAATGCCCTAATTCCAAATCTCAGGACCCTATTCTTTTTCTGCCAAGGTCCTGTCTTTCACATAAGAAATCTGTCAAGGGGCACCTGGATGGCTCAGTTGGTTGGGTGTCTGCCTTTGGCTCAAGTCATGATCCCAGAGTCCTGAGATAGAGTCCCAAGTCAGGCTCCTAGCTCAGCAGGAGCCTGCTTCTCCCTCTGCTTCTTACCCGATTCGTATTCTCTCTCTCTCTCTCTCTCTCTCTCAAATAAATAAATAAAATCTTTTTTTTTTTTTTTTAAAGATATCTGTCAAGTTTGTAGTCAGTCTCCTTTGTTCCATTGCCACCCTTAAAATCAGATGCAGGGCTGATTTTAAGCACAGTCTACCTTGTGATGTAGAAGTTGAGGGTTTTCTTATAAACTACTCCAGAAGTTGTTTGAGCCAAGATCTGAGTATTTCCTTTCATTTAGTGCACAATCATGATAGTAAATAAATGATGGCAGTGTCTCACTGAGGGAAACTTTGAAGATTTACAGTATATACCTGTGGCCAAGTTGCAGAATACTTTCTCAAGAACCCACCCACTTATTCTTTTTTTTTTTTTCCCTCCTTTTAAGCAATCTCTACACCCAGCATGAGGCTCAAAACACACAACACCAAGATCAAGAGTTGCGTGTTCTCCTGACTGAGCCGGTGAGGTGTTCTAGACTCACTCTTCTCTTCAGTCAGAGTTTGTGAACTGGCTCGGGTCTGCAAGTCTAGCTGAGAGGCTTTGAGTCTCCATTGCAGTGTCAAGTCAGCTTTCTGGTCATGAGACCCGGATTATTTTTTTTTCCTGTATTGCAGATCATGTAACATTTTATTTTATTTTAAAGGTTTTTATTTATTTGACAGAGAGATAGAGAACATAAGTAGGCAGAGGGGCAGCTATAGGGATAGGGAGAAGCAGGATCTTCACAGAGCAGGGAACCCAATGTGGGGCTCGATCCCAGGACCCTGGGATCATGACCTGAGCTGAAGGCAGCCATTTAACCCACTGAGCCACCCACGCACCCCTCAAGTAACATTTTAGTAGTATGTCTATCTGTTTCATTTCTGTGGCAGGTGGCCACACATTTTGATAATCCCTTTATCTGGGATGCTCATCACTGGAAATGTGTCCTTACTATTTCTAAGGTACGTGCTGCCACTTGACTCTACTATGTCAGGATTCCAGCACTCTCATTGATATCAGGGACCCATTGCAATGAACAGCATCTCTCAACATCCTGCCTGGCCTACAGATGACAAGGACCACAGAGCTTTTCTAGAATACTTATGCTCCCCTCACTAACATATTGCTTAAAACCCCAGTGAAGGAAGTGTCCTCTGAGTCATCTAAGATGATATCATGAGGGTAGATCAAGTTAGTGCACAGATCAGTGATGATAAATCCATTCTAATGTCTCTATCCTCCAAACCCTTACATACCTACCCCTGCCTTTAATGGGGGAAAGTTCTGCATCTCCGTCTCAATGAATGCAGATCATTATTGAAACCCAGTTCTGTCAACCAACCACGTAAACTATAAGAACCACTTTCAGATGTGCAAAATATCACATTACATCCATAATGTCTGAAAAGGGTACCCCTTTCAATTTATTTGACTCAGTCCAGCTATAGAACAGAGGCAGTGTATCATAAGGCATTTGTTAAATAGATACTGAAAGATCGAAAAGGCAAAAGGATAATATTGAGATAACACAGAAGCAATAGGATAGAAGGAAGCTGCCCTTCTCAGGGTTGGGGATCAAAGGAAAGAGGTTGGATTTATTAAAACCCAAAAGCTTGGAGAACCTCCCTGCAGCAGGAACTCAGCCTCTGAGGAGGGGTCTGGAAGCTGGGACATCTGGGAAGGTGAGGTTGACAGGCACAGAACACAAAACGGGAAGGAGCTGGTTGTTTCTCCTCCTCCAGGTTTTCAGTCTCCCTCTAGTGTTTCCTTTTGGAAAAACCTAACAGGGAGCCCACTGCTAAACCGGAAACAAGGAGAGCATCACAAAGTAACCTGCACTGAACATTGTAACAAAAAGTAATGGTGGGGCCTCCTTGTTGGCTCTGTCCGTTGAGCGTCTGTCTTCGGCTCAGGTCGTGAGCTCAGAGTCGTGGAATTGAGCCCCGCATCAGGCTTCCTGCTCAGTGGAGAGTAGGTTCCTCCTCCTGCTTGTGTTCTCTCTTTCTCCCTCAAATAAATAAATAAAATCTTTTTTAAAAAAGTTACTAATGATGTACTATACCTTGGCTAATTGAATTTAAATGAAAAATAAAAAATAAGGTATAGACAAGTGGGTTTGGAACTGAAAAGCAATAGCTTAATATCCATCAAGGTGCCCTTCAGATTCTCACGGTGGTAATGGACTCTGTGTGACCTTACTTGAATTGCCTAATGCCATGAACAGGATCCAATCTCCTCCATAATCCTTATGTCTGTAATTGTTGCCATATCCTTTGAGACATGAGATGTGCTATAGCCACAGCATAGGCCAGAGCCTCAGTTTCCACTGTATCTCATCCCAGTTAACCTGGATGAAAGTCTTAATGATTCTGACACTATGGCAAACAGGAGTTACTGCCACCTCCACTGGCCACCAGCAATAGGGACCTATGGCATCAAACAGGAGAGAAACACAGCTCCAAAATCCAATCCTGAGAGGTCTGCTATCCCAGGTTCTAGAATCTTAGTTCTTAAGTACAGAGCCTGGGCCAGCCTTCCCACATTGCTACTTTCCTGGAGAATGCAAGCTTAGGAGTGAAGGGCAAGATGAAAGAGACAAGGAAGTAGAAAAACCAGTACAAGGTCTATTACTGAGCAGACTATCCACCTGTTTTCAAGGAAAACTCACTGCTTGATCTTGTAGGATCCTCAGAGCCTAGGAACTGCTGTGCTTCACGCAGTCCTGGGAGGGAGAAAGGATGGATCACTTCTCTGTTGGCTCCCATCGCCCTTTCTTCTAGGATTCACTGTCTTCCATTCTCTTGAAGATTTATTTTCCTGCAATTCTGCTTTAAAGGCATGAGAGCTGAGTCTGTCCTAGTGCTTTTCATGCCTCAGTTTTAACTGGGCTCCCTGGAACAAAAGATGAAAGACACATCTTGGACAAGGGACAAGGCACTGTCCGGTCGGAGTCGAGACACAGCTCGTGTGAGATGGGTCATCACAGGAGTAAATAGGGGAAACAAAATAGTGAAAAATGATCCTTGTGAGGCTGAAAAGATACAAGTGATGTCTGTGACAAACATCATTTATACCAAAAATGACAACAAACAACCCAAAAATATATCAATAGGAGAATGATGGAATGAAATACAAATAATATGTAGCTCTAAAAAATAATTAGAAAATATTTTATGTACTATTATGGAAAATCTATAAAATATATTAGGTGAAACGAAAGGTACAGATGAGCATTTATAATATGCAACCTTTAATTAAAAAGTGGGAAAATGAGACTCTATATTTATATTGACTGGTATGTGCATAAACTCTGGAATGACACAGAAACTCACCTGTGGGTACCATGGGAAGTATCGAGCATATGGGCGTTAGTATGGAAAGTTGGGTTCCCAGTGTAAAATATTTTGTACTTTTGAGCTTTTGAACCATGAGACTATATTAGCTAAGCTTTCAATATAAGGTGGGGGGTGGGGGGTGAAGTCAGGGAAAGCATTAGAGAACAGCTAGAAAAACAAAAAATACTACTTCTCACAGTCATAAAACTCTGAAATAGACAAAAATGACAATGATAGTAAAAATCAGTGAGGATTTTTGAAAACTGCAGACCTTGTTCTTCAAAAAAATTTATTAAGAGGGGCACCTGGATAGCTCCGTCGGTTAAGCATCTAATTCTTGGTGTTGGCTCAGGTCATGATCTCAGTGTCCTGAGACTGAGCATTGGACTCTGAGCTCAGGACGCAGTCTGCTTGTCCCTCTCCCTCTGCTCCCTCCCTGCACACACACTCTCTCTCAAAAATGAAGAAAATAAGTTTAATAAGAACCATGCAAGACTGGGGCGCATGGGTGCCTCAGTTGGTTAAATAGCAGACTCGTGACTTCCGCTCAGGTCATGATCTCAGGTTTGTGAGATTGAGCCCCACTTCAGGCTCAGCACTGGGCATGGAGCCTGTTTAAGATTCTCTTAAAGGGATCTCCCTCTGCTCCCCTCCCCCCTCCCCCAATTTTTTTCCTTCCTTCCTTCCTTCCTTCCTTCCTTCCTTCCTTCCTTCCTTTCTTTTTCTTTCTTTCTTTCTTTCTTTCTTTCTTTCTTTCTTTCTTTCTTTCTTTCTTTCTTTCTTTCTTTCATTTTTCTTTTTTTTGAGAGAGAGCCCGAAAGTTGTGAGGGTGGGGGGAGACGAGTAGGAGAGCTCTCTCTTAAAAATAAAAACAAAAATGAAAAGAGGCATGGCAAAACTAATACAAAAGAGAGAAAAAAAAATAACATACTGAATGAGAAAAAGGATAAAATGCAGATGTAACAATACAAACAAGGGTTTGCTAACAAATTTGAAAATTTAGATGAAATGGAAAAATTCCAAGAAAAAGATGATGCTAAAATTAAATGTAAGAATTTGAAGATAAGGGCGCCTGGGTGGCTCTGTGGGTTAAAGCCTCTGCCTTTGGCTCAGGTCATGATCTCAGGGATCTGTAATCAAGCCCTGCATCAGGCTCTCTGCTCAGCAAGGGAGGCTGCTTCCCCCCTCTCTCTCTGCCTGCCTCTCTGCCTACTTGTGATATCTTTGTCTGTCTTCTTAAAAAAAAAGAATTTGAAGAAAACATTAAGAATTAAGGAAATTGAAATCGTAGTCAAAGACCTCCACCCCACCCCATTCCACCTCCAAATTTTATCCCAGGCTGAATTGGTTTACAGTTAATTCTACCAATACTTCATGGAAAAGTTAGTTCCTAATTGATACAAATTTCCCTAAAGATGGAACAAAAGCTGCCAAGATTATTTTATGAGGCTAATATAATCCTGATTCTAAAAACATATGGATAAATTTTTAAAAATTACAGAGTATTTCTCTTATAAATGCTACCTTCAAAATACAAGCAAAATCTGACCACTTATAACCTCCTCAACCATCAAAGCCATCATTATCTCTTACTTGAACTTTTTGTAACAGGTCTCCCTGTTTCCACTCTTGGCTCATTGCCATCTATTCTCCACAGTGACAAGATTTTTTTTTTTTAATATAAGACATCACTCTCTTATTTCTTTCAGATATCTCCTCAAATATCTCGTGATAAAAGAGAACTTTATCTTGCTCCACAGTCTCATCATTCTTTATCCCTTACAATGCATTATTTTTTTTACTGATTACTGCCAGATATATTATATATTGCTTTGTTTATGCTTTATTGTCTGTCTTCTGACTCCAAAATTAAATCTCATGAGAGCAGGGATTTTGTTCTGTCACTACTATATTCTCCGTACTTAAAAGAGTGCTTGGCAGAGAGTGGATGCTTAAATATTTGCTGAGAAATGTCACTTATATAAATATACCTATGTGGAAACTAATATTATATATTATACAGTATTTTCACACACACACATCTATATCTATATGTCTATATCTATATCTATTCATCGTCTATCCATCTATCTATTCATCATCTATCTATCAATCTATAAACTAAAGCTATGTAAACAAATGAAAGCCACTGAATACAGGAGAATGTGATCAGTACATGGGGATAATGTTTTCCTATGTTGAAAAATAGGTACACTAGTATTTGTTATATTGGTTTTCTTACCTTTTTAGGTACCTAATAGTCAGTATATTTATTAATGATCAGGAGGATAGATCCAAGAGCCTGACCAACTGGGTCTGGATTCTGTCTCTGCCATTTAGAAGCTGTGCGACCTGAGAAGTTGTACTTCACCTCTCTGGGTTTCAGTGACTTACCCTGTAGCATTATGATAATGATACCTGTCCTATCAGTGAATGTGTGCCAAGTGCTTGGCATATAGTGCTACATAAGACTCTTCCTTATTGTCTAATATTGAGTTTAAATTCAACGGAGGATTCTACTTTAAGCAACAAAATAACAAAAGCCCCTCTAGGCATGAAGCATCCTTATTTCTTAAAAGCACAGAATAGAGAAAAGAAACATATTCTATGTTTAAATTTTGACCATTCCACTTACCAGGTATGTGACCATCAGTAAATTATTTTCCTTTTGTGATCCTCAGCTACTTCTCCTGAAAAATGGTAATAACAATTTGCTGTTTCATCAGTAAATGCTGGCAAAACATCTACTATATTCAAATACATGAAACAATGTCTAGAATAGAACAAGCACTGCAGAGTAGAGATAATAAATACATAGACCCTATTCTTAAAGAAGTTATATCCTAGTAGTGGAAGCAGTCTGACACCCAGATAAGTTAGAAAGCAATGTGAAAATTTCAACACCAGAAACAGCATGGAAAAAGAAGTCGTTAAAATATGAAAGAGTCCAGTGAGGTGTCCTAGTGGTAGAACTCCCTGCGAATATTCCAAGTGTCAGAGGAAGCTGTCTAAGGGGGGATGTTACATGTTTTTGACCTCTGTATTCTCCTTCATTCTGTATCCAGTGGCTTCACCTGATGAAGCTAAAATCATGCCAGCTGTCAGAAGAAAAATGTTTCAATATCACAAGCACAGCAATGAAGGATTTGGACCAAAGGAGGCAATAGATCGATAATGATATAAACTAATGAATCCTTAATTGCATGAAATGCAAGTAAACAAGATGATCTAGTCAAGAGACAGATTTTCAGACAATTACAACTAGGTGCTGTTTATAAGAAACACATTTAAGAAATAAAGATGTGAAAGATATGAAAATAAAATTTTTAATTTCAATTACTAGAAATAAAGGATACTTCTTTATGGTAAGACAGTTAATTCATGAGAAATGTATAACCAATTTTAAAGTGTATACATCTAATAACTTAGCCTCCAAATATAGAAAACAAAAATTGATACAAGGTCCAAAGGCAAAATGGAAAAATAGACATTCATATTAAAAAATTGTAACATAATTTTTCAGTAACTGTTTAAATAAATAGATAAAGATTAGTAAAGACATGTATCTGTGGGATTGTTACAATATAGATACATGCATCGATGAAGCAATAAAGAGAACACACAAACAGAACTACATGTATATGGACACTTGATTTATCACAGAAGTAGCGCTGGAGTACAGGGAGGGAAATGAACTTTTCAAAAAACATTGTTAGGACAAAAAAAAAGTCACTTAAAGAAAAAGATTGATACAGTGGACTAAATAAAATTAAGAGCCTTTATTCATCAAAAGACATCAGTAAAAGGTGAAAAGGCAAGGTACAAAATGGGAAAATTCATTTGCATAACATTTATACTACATATATAACCAAGAGATCATCATTGTGAAATACGGACAACTTGCTTTAAAAAAATGGGCCAAAATCTTTTTCTTTTAATTTAAATTTTATTTTATTTTTTAAACATATAATATATTTTTATCCCCAGGGGTACAGGTCTGTGAATCGCCAGGTTTACACATTTCACAGCACTCACCATAGCACATACCCTCCCCAATGTCCATAACCCCACTCCCACCTCCCAACCCCCCTCCCCCCAGCAACCCTCAGTTTGTTTTGTGACAGTAAGAGTCACTTATGGTTTGTCTCCCTCCCAATCCCATCTTGTTTCATTTACTCTTCTCCTACCCCCTCAACCCTCCATGTTGCATCTTCTCTCCCTCATATCAGGGAGATCATATGATAGTTGTCTTTCTCCGATTGACTTATTTCGCTAAGCATGATACCCTCTAGTTCCAACCACGTCGTCGCAAATGGCAAGATTTCATTTCTTTTGATGGCTGCATAGTATTCCATTGTGTATATATACCACATCTTCTTTATCCATTCGTCTGTTGATGGACATCTAGGTTCTTTCCATAGTTTGGCTATTATAGACATTGCTGCTATAAACATTCGGGTGCACGTGCCCCTTCGGATCACTACGTTTGTATCTTTAAGGTAAATACCCAGCAGTGCAATTGCTGGGTCATAGGGTAGTTCTATTTTCAACATTTTGAGGAACCTCCATGCTGTTTTCCAGAGTGGTTGCACCAGCTTGCATTCCCACCAACAGTGTAGGAGGGTTCCCCTTTCTCCGCATCCTTGCCAGCATCTGTCATTTCCTGACTTGTTAATTTTAGCCATTCTGACTGGTGTGAGGTGATATCTCATTGTGGTTTTGATTTGTATTTCCCTGATGCCGAGTGATATGGAGCACTTTTTCATGTGTCTGTTCGCCATCTGGATGTCTTCTTTGCAGAAATGTCTGTTCATGTCCTCTTCCCATTTCTTGATTGGATTATTTGTTCTTTGGGTGTTGAGTTTGCTAAGTTCTTTATAGATTTTGGACACTAGCTCTTTATCTGATATGTCATTTGCAAATATCTTCTCCCATTCTGTCAGTTGTCTTTTGGTTTTGTTAACTGTTTCCTTTGCTGTGCAAAAGCTTTTGATCTTGATAAAATCCCAATAGTTCATTTTTGCCCTTGCTTCCCTTGCCTTTGGCGATGTTCCTAGGAAGATGTTGCTGCGGCTGAGGTGGAAGAGGTTGCTGCCTGTGTTCTCCTCAAGGATTTTGATGGATTCCTTTCTCACATTGAGGTCCTTCATCCATTTTGAGTCTATTTTCGTGTGTGGTGTAAGGAAATGATCCAATTTCATTTTTCTGCATGTGGCTGTCCAATTTTCAAATGGGCCAAAATCTTAAACAGGCACTTTACATAAAAGGAAATCCAAATGGCTGATAAATTCTTCATCTTATTAGCAATCAGGAATGTGAGATTTAAACTAAAATGAAATCTGCATACCCTAGCTGCAATTAAAAATCTGATAGTACTAAGAGTTGGTTAGAGAGTGGTGGGAAAGTAGCTCTCACGCATTGCTGATTAGATTGTAAATTGGTGCACTTTTGAGAATAGTACATGTTATCTAGCAGGAATGAAGACACGTACGTCCCATGACCAGCAATTCTTTTCCTAAGTATATACTCTACAGAAATGCAAACTTAGATGTGCCAAAAGACATATACAAGAAATTTCAACATAAATTTTGTGTAATAGCCAACTAGTGGAAAAAAACCAAGCATCTATCAAAGATAAAGTGGATTAGAAAGGAAAAGGTGGCATATTTATTGAATTGAATGTTATACAGCAATATAAATGAATTAGCTACAACTCACATTTATAGTGTGGGTGAATGTAAAAAATAATGTGATCGCTAAAAAAGCCAGCTAGACCACATTGCATATTAAGTTTAAAATCAGGCTTAATCATACTGCAATGTTTAGAATGTATACTTACGTGGTTTCTTAAAAAGTGTGTGTATATAAAGAAAACCAAGATAGTGATACCTGTAAAAATCAAGCAAATGGCTACTTTTAGCAAGAGCGAGGGGTTGTGATTGGGTGGAGAAAGTAGAGATTTCTGGAATAATAGCAGTATTCTATTTCTGTATCAGGGTAACAGTTACAAGAATGTTTGCTTTTTAAAAATTCTGTGAGCTGAACATATCTGTTTTTGCACTTTTCCAAACACGGTTTATATTTCACAATAAGATGATTCCAGTTATAAAGGAAATGAACAAACAATCCTAAAATGGGTAAAACATTGTACAGGGTATTTTCTGTTTGTTCTAATTCTGATAATAAGTAAGAATAGTATTACATTATTGTCATCTCTGTTTTAGGGATATGTACTATACTTTAGTCATCTTTGTCAAAATCTAGGACCATGCCTGGCATATGATAAGCACCCTACATGTTTATGATCTTGGGGCTCAGAGAAGGTGAATGCTTTTTTTTTTTCCCCAAGGCAGTGTAATTCATCAAGGAGTGGAACCTGCAAACCCCAGTTTTCTGAATCCAACCTCCATCCAACTGCCGCATCTGCCTCTTCTCACTTCTGCTGTAGCAGACATAAGCTTTCCCTTATTCTGGTCGACAGCTGCACACACAGCTATATGAAAAACCTATTTCTAACCATGGACTACAAATAGATTGCAAATTAATGGTATCTAGAAAGTGAGGGGGTGGGGGGAAGCCTTGACTACAGATCTTGCCCATGGTGGGACAAAATGGGAATGTACACCATTTACTGCTGTGTTAAATTGACATCAGACAAGGAGCCAGTATCCCTTCCTTTTGCCCTAAGCAAAATATTTGCAGGTGTCACTCTGCAAGCAGCAGAGGTAATGCTAAATTTTTATTTTAAAGTACTTTGTATTTTCCCCTATTTTCCCCCCTATAGCTCCCAGTATGTTTAACAAGTTCATCAGAATGTAGTCAAGAAGTATTGGTGTAAAGGTTATTTGGTTATAGTTAAATAGACCATAGGCCTACATCTCTGGGCTTATTTGCCATTGAGTAGATAAAAATCTGTTTCCTACTGGTTTCTGACATACAGAAATTATACAAATGCCTAGCAGAAGGGAAGGTCTTTACCCCTGTGCTCTAACAGTGACGAACTCAGCAGATTCTTAGCAGAAGCAGCAAGTTCTCAGGGACTCTCCTGAGAAGGGGGTTTTCCAAACTTCAGGTCACAATCTATCAGCGGATCCCAACCACTTAGAAAAAATAGAATAGATGAGAAAATTTTAAAGTGTGTTGCCTATGGTAAGTGTAAGTACTGTTTCATGAAACTTTAGTTTCACATTGTGTGTGTGTGTGTGTGTGTGTGTGTGTGTGTGTGTGTGTGTCTATGTTCTTTTTTACTTCCTAGACCTAGCTCCTAGAAGGAGGGAATAGATTTCCCCCATATAACACCAAGTAATTCTCTGAACACCATCTGGGCATCCAAAGCTTAACTTGATTTTGATACTATCTATCCTGAGATAGCATCAGACCCCCTAGGTAGGGGGTCAGTTCTATAAGACTGCCTCCTAACCTCTTCAGATGCCACTTATATGCCTAGTTATCACCTGTGCTTCTAACCAACTAGTCATAGTTTGGAGATTCCAACAACCTCCTCCAACTCAGGACGTCGATCACAAATCCAGGTTGTTACCTGCACTTCTCTAACCACCTGGTGATAGATCAGATGTTCCCAAGAACCCCTCCCTGGGTACAATTAATTTGCTAGAATAGTTCATAGAACTCAAAGACACATTTGCATGACTAGATAACTGGTTTATTATAAAAAGATATAACTCAGGAGCGGCCAGATGGAACAGATGCATAGAGTAAGGTATGGGAAAAGAGCAAGAAGTTTCCACGCATTCTCCAGGGCACCTCTCTCTCTGAATGTTCACATGTTCACCAACTCAGAAGCTCTCGGAACCCTGTCTTCTTGGGTTTTATTTTGTTTTGTTTTGTTTGAGTATAGTTGACACACAATGTTACATTAATTTCAGGTGTACCAAAGGGGCACCTGGGTGGTTAAGCAGCCGACTCTTGATTTCAGCTCAGGCCATGATCTCAAGGTTGTGAGATCGAGCCCCACATCCGTTTCTGCACTTGACACAGAGCCTGCTTAAGATTCTCTCTCTCCTTCTGCTCCTCCCTCCTGCTTGCATGTGCACTATCTCTCTAAAAAAAAAAAAAAATCAGGTGTACAACATAGTGATTTGACAAGTTTATACATGATGCCATGTTCGTCACAAGTGTAACTACCATCTGTCCCCATAAATTGCCATTTAATCCTATTGACGATATTCCTTATGCTGTGCCTTTTATTCCCACGATCTATTTGTTCCATAACTGGAAGCTGTATCTTCCAGTTCTCTTCACCCATTTTGCCCAACTCCCACCCATCTTCTCTCTGGTAGCCATCAGTTTGTTCTCTGTATTTATAGTTCTGATTCTGCTTTTTGTCATTTATTCATTTGTTGTTGGGTTTTTGGGTTTTTTTTTTTTGGATTCCACATATGAGTGAAATCATATGGTATTTGTCTTTCTCAGTCTGACTAACTTCACTTAGCATAATACCTTCTAGGTCCATCCATGTTGTCTCAAATGGCACAATCTCATCCTTTTTATGGCTGTGTAATATTCCTGTGTGTGTGTGTGTGTGTGTGTGTGTGTGTGTGTGTGTGTATAATATATATCATGTCATATTTCCATGCCCCTTCATCTACTGATGAATACTTGGGTTGCTTCTGTATCTCGGCTATTTTAATAATGCTACAATAAGCCTATATCTTTTCAGATTAGTGGGTTTTTTGGGGGTGGATATGTAAATACCCAATATTAGAAATATTAGTATGGTATTAAGTGATATTTCTATTTTTAATTTTTGAGGTAACTCCATACTGTTTTCCATAGTGGCTATACCAATTTATATTCCCACCAACAGTGTATGAGAATTCCTTTCTTTCCACATCCTCACCAGCACTCATTTCTTATCTATTTGATTTTAGCCATTCTGGCAGGTATAAGGTGATATCTCATTGTGGTTTTGATTTGCATTTCCCTGATGATTAGTGATAATGAGCATCTTTTCATTGTCTGTTGGCTATTTGTATGTCTTTTTTGGAAAAATGTCTATTTAGTTTCTCTGCCCATTTTTTAATTGGATTGTTTGTCTTTTGGGTGTTGATTTGTATGCATTCTCTCCATATTTTAAATATTAACCCCTTATCAGATATAACATTTGCAAACATCTTCTCCCATTCAACCATTCAATACATTGCCTTTTTGTTTTGTTCGTTGTTTCTTTCACTGTGCAAAAGCTTTTTTATCTTGATGCAGTCCCAATAGTTAGCTTTTGTTTCCCTTGCCTTGGGAGACACATTTAGAAGAATGTTGCTATGGTCTGTGTCAGAAAAATTACTGCCTGTGTTTTTTTTCCTAGGATTTTTAGGGGTTCAGGGCTCACATCTAGGTCTCTAATCCATTTTGAGTTTACATTTGTGCATGGTGTTAAAAAGTGGTCCAGTTTCATTCTTTCAAATGTTGTTGTTCAGTTTCCCAGCAGGATTTATTGAAGATACTGTCTTTTCTACATTGCATATTCTTGCTTCCTTTGTCCTAGATTAATTGACTGTTTAACCATGGGTTTATTTCTGGGCTCTCTATTTTGTTCTACTGATTTATATGCCTGCTTTGTACCAGTGTGTGTGTCTATCTATGTTCTTTTTGACTTCCTAGACCTAGCTCCTAGGTCTACTACTTTGATTATTAAAACTTTGAAGTATATCTTGAACCCTGGGATTGTGACACCTCCAGTCTTGTTCTTTTTCAAGATTACTTTGACTACTTGGGGTCTTTTTAAAAAAAGATTTTATTTATTGATTTGAGAGAGAGAGTGAGAGAACTAGTTGGGGTTGAGGGGCAGGGGAGAGAGAGAGAGAAGCAGACTCCCCACTGAGCAGGAAACCCAACATGTGGCTCTTTCCCAGCACACTGAGATCATGATCTGAACCAAAGGCAAATGCTTAAGTGTCTGAAGCACCCAGGTGCCCCTGACTACTTGGGGTCTTTTTTTTTGTTCCATGCAAATTTTAATATTATTTGCTCTAGTTCTGTGAAAAATGCTCTTGGTATTTTGATAGGGAATTGAATCTATAGATTGTTTTGTGCAAAGTGGACACTAACAATATCAATTCTTCTAATTCATGAGTATGGAATATCTTTCCATTTGTTTGTGTCATCTTTAATTTCTTTCATCAATGTTCTATAATTTTTAAAATGCAGGTCTTTAATCTCCTTGGTTCAGTTTATTCCTAGGTATTGTATTCTTTTCAGTACAATTGTAAATGGTGTTGTTTTCTTAATTTTTCTTTCTGCTCCTTCATTATTAGTGTATAGGAATGCAACCAATGTCTGCATATTAATTTTGTATCCTGCAACCTTACTGAATTCATTTATTGCTTCTAGTAGTTTTTTGGTAGAGTCTTTAGGATTGACTATGTATAGTATAATGTCATCTGCAAATAGTGACTATTTAATTTCTTTTTTACCAATACAGATGTCTCTAATTTCTTTTTCTTGTCTGATTGTTGTGGCTAGGACTTCTAGTACTATGTTGAATAAAAGTGGTGAGACTGGATACCCTTGTCTTTTTCCTGATATTAGAGGAAAAGCTCTGTTTTTCATCATTGAGTATGATGTTAGCTGTAGGTTTTTCATATATTTCCCTTACTATGTTGAGGTATGTTCTTTTTAGACTCATTTTGTTGAGTTTTATCATGAGTGGAAGTTAAATTTTGTCAAATACCTTTTCTGCATCTATTGAGATAGTCATATGGTTTTTATCCTTTGTTTTGTTGATGTGGTGTATCACATTGATTGATATCCAAATATTGACCCATCCTTGTATCCCCAGAATAATCCCACTTGATTGTGGTGAATGATCTTTTTAATGTATTGTTGTGTATGGCTTGTTAATATTTTATTGAGGATTTTTGCATCTATTTTTATCAAGGATATTGGCCTGTAGTTTTCTTTTTTTATGGTGTCTTTGGTTTTGGTGTCAGGGTAATATTGGCCTTATAGAATGTATTTGGAATATTTCCTCCTTCTTCTATTTTTTTTTTTTTTTTTTTTTTTTTTTGAGTGGTTTCTGAAGTATAAGTAGTAACTCTTCTTTGAATGTTTGGTAGCATTCACCTGTAAATCAGTCTGGTACTGGACTTCTATTTTTTGGTGATTTTTTGATTACCAATTCAATTTCATTACTTGTGATCAGTCTGTTCAGATTTTCTATTTCTTCCTTATTCAGTTTTGGAAGATTGCATATTTCTAGGAATTTATATGTTTCTTCTAACTTGTCCAATTTTTTTAGTATTTTCTTATAACCCTTTGTATTTTTGTGGTGTCAGTTGTTACTTCTCTTTTATTTCTGATTTTATTTACTTGGGTTTATTCTCTTTTGTTCTTGATGAGTCTGGGTAAGGGTGCCAAGATATTTAAAATTGCTTTAGCCTCTTGTTGGATTGATCCCTTTATCATTATGTAATGACCTCCTTTGTGTCTTGTTACAGTCTTTAAAGTCTATTTTTTCTGATATAAGTATTACTACTCCAACTTTTTTTTTTTTTCACTTCCATTTGCATGGAAAATGTTTTTACATCTCTTCACTTTCAGTCGCTATTTATCTTTAGATCTGAGGTAAGTCTCTTCTAGGGAGCATATAGATGGGTCTTGATTTTTTTTGATCCATTCTGCCATCCTTGGTTTTCTGATTGAAGCATTACACAATTTAAAGTAATTACTAATATGTATGTGCTTATTGTCATTTTGTTACTTGTTTTTTGGTTGTTTTTTTAGTTCATCTCTGTTCCTTTCTTCTCTTGCTCTCTTTCTTTGTGATTAGTGAGTTTCTATAGGTTGTGTTTGATTTTCTTTCTCTTTACTCTTTGTGTATCTATCATAGATTTGGGGTTTGCAGTTACCATGAGGTTCATCTATAACATCCAAAGTAAACAACAGTCTATACTAATTTTGGTCATTTAAGTTGAAACATTCTAAAAGAAAGAAAGTTGGAAAGAAAGAGAGAAAGAAGGAAAGAAAGAAATCTTCTTTCTCTTTTCCTTTTCTCCTTGTTTTTTTAACTCCTTTCTCCACATTTTATACATATGCTATCATATTTTACATCTTTATATTCACAATTTTCTTATGTCTCATTATAATCATTTCTTTTCCACTTAAAAAAGTCCCCTTAACATTTCTTATAAGGCTGCTTTAGTGGTAATAAACTCCTTTATCTTTTGTTTCTCTGTGAAACTCTTTATCTCTCCTTCAAATCTGAATGATAACCTTGAAGGATAGAATATTCTTGGTTGTGGGTTTTTTTTTTTTCTCAGTACTTTGAATATATCATGCCACTCCTATCTGGCCTGCAAAATTTCTGCTGAAAAAATTAGCTGATAGGCATGTAGATTTTCCCTTGTAGGTAACTTTGTGCTTCTCTCTTGCTGCTTTTAAATTTCTCTCTTTATATTTAAACTTTGACGTTATATTTAGTAGGTATCATGATGTGGACCTCCTTGGTTTCCTCTTGTTTGGAACCTTGTGCTTCTTGGGCCTGGGTGTCTAGTTCTTTCCCTAGGTTAGGAAAGTTTTCAGCTATTATTTCTTCAAACATTTCTTCAAAAAATTTCTTCCTCTCTCTTCTTCTGGGATCCCTACAACGTGAATGTTTGTTCACTTGACGTTGTCCAAGAGATCCCTTAACATATTCTCATTTTTAAAAATTCTCTTTTTGCTATTCAGCTTATGTGTTTCCCATTAACCCATCTTCCAGATTACTGATATGTTCTGCAGCCTTTATTTTAGTCAACTGTTGATTCCTTCAGTGTGGGGTTTTTTTTTTCTGTTATTGTATTCTTTAACTCTGATTGGTTATTTTTAACATTTTCTACCTCTTTATTGACGTTCTTACTGAGTTCTTCCACTCTTCTCTCCAACCCGGTGAATATCTTCACAATCATTACTTTAATGTCTTTACCAGGTATATTACTTATCTCTTTTTCATTTAGTTCCTTTTCTGAGTTTTTTTCTCATTCTTTCTTTGGAGCATATTCCTTTGTTCTCCCCCCCACCCCCCACCACATTTTGCTTGACTTTCTCTTTGTTTCTATGGAGTAGGCAGAAGAGCTACTTCTCCTAAATTTGAGGGAATAGTCTTGCATATGGTCATCTCCTATGTACATTGTGTGTGCTTGGTGGCTTTCACTGACTGGCTAGACTTGTGGCTGGCTCAGGCTGGGGGACTTGGGGTTTTTCACATAGTAAGCACACTGTCAGGCCGGCTAATGCTGAAGGGAATGCAGACCAAGTGTCCTGAGGTTCTATACTTTGAGGGCCCCCAGTTGGACAGCTGAAGCTGAAACTGGTGCAAGCCTTAGTGTCCCAGGATCCTCTGTGCAGGATGCCTTGGTGGGGATCCTAGAGCTGAGATGGTGTGTGGACCAGGAGGTCCCTGAAGTCTCTGTGCAGAGGGCGCCCTGGCAGGATAGCTGAAACTAAAGTGGGTACAAACTGGGGGGACCTGGGGCTCTACACACAGAGGGCACCTTGGCAGGAGAGCTGAAGTTGAAGTGTATGTAAACCAGGGTATTCCAGGACTCTCCACACAGGTAATAAGCTGAAGGGGAGGCTGGAGCCAAGGCAGAGAACAGGTTGGGAGGTCCTGGGGGCACTCTGAGCAGGGAGTATCCTGGCAGGACAGCTAAAGCTAAAATGGACATGGGCTGGTGTGGTCCTTGGGCTCTCCCAGCAAAATGCACCCTGAACAACCAAAGTTGAAGGAGCTGCAAGCTGGGCTGTCCTGGGGTTCTCCAAACTGAGGATCATCTGGCAAGATAGCAACAGCTGAATTAGGTACAAACCAAGGTGTCAGAAGGTGTGCAGCACAGGGGTTGCCTGGGCTAGGTGTCTGGAGTCCAGATCAGCCTGGGCAGGAGTGTCCCAGAGCTCTCCAGGCAGGGGGTACCCTGGCAGGGTAGCTGGATCTGAAGCAGTTGTCAGCTGAGAGGTTCCAGAGTGCTCTGCACCAGGGGTGCTTTCACAAGCCATCTGAAGCTAATGTTGTGGAGGCCTGGAGTGTTCTGGGGTGCTTTGTGCCTGTGTCACCTTGACACAAAGCCTGGGGCTGCAGTAAGCCCTAATCAGGGGAGCTCTGGTGTGCACCGCCTGGTGGCCACCTTGGTAGTCTTGGGCTAGTGCGGGCTAGAAGCAACAGGACAGTTACAGCACCCAGATGGTACACGGGGTTGATGCTTTCAAGGTGGAGAAAACGTATACTCCGTCCGACAGTCCCTCCCACCCAGAGAGCATTCCAAAACACCCTCCCTCCCCCCAACACACACACATACCTGTTGGCCGAGTTCTAGGGCTGGCTCTTTCATATACTAGTTGCTCTTTTAAACCATGGCTTTTTAAAGAAAAAAAAGAGAGAGAGAGAGAAAGAATAAACAAAGAAAATAGAAGAAAAGAAAAGGAATGAACAAGCAATAACATACAAAACAAAACAAAATGTGCATGGTTTAAATTCTGTGCCCTAGGGCAACCAGGGCTGGTGTGGACTTGTGAACCTGGCACTTGCTGAGGCAGCTGGCTCCCTGTGTAGACCAGACCCGCCAAGTGATGTGGTCCTGACCCTGCTCCACCAGTAGGCTTCTAAGGTGAAGTAGGAATGTAAACCATGTCCTTCTCCAGTCCCTCTGACAACAGAGAGCATTCTTGTAGCACCTCATTTGGCGAAGTTCTGGGGCTTTCTCTTTTCTATGCTAGTTGCATTTTTAAACTGTGGCTTTGTTTCTGTGCCCAAAGATCAAGGCAGCTGTTCCTGGTCCCCTCAGTACTATCCCAACCCTCAGCAGTTTGCAGCAGAGTGTGTGTGGGGGGGTGCAGAGGAGGAGAGGTATGAGGGTGGGGTGGGAGTGAGGGGTGTGGGCATTCCTTTTGTTACCATGTTTCTGGCTCTCACTATTCTCTTTGGCCATTCTCTCTGTCTTTTGTGTTGCAGAAACTGTTCAGCTGGCTCTCAATTCTTCTTTAGGAGGAATTGTTCTATGTATAGGTGTAATTTGGTGTGTTTTGTGAGGAGGTGAATTTAAGGTCTTCTTATGTCACCATCTTGGACCCGAACTTCTTTTGGGTTTTTATGGAGGCTTTATTATATAGGCATAAATGATGAACTCATTGGCTATTGGTATTGATTCAAACTCTAGTCCCTCTCCTCTTCCTAGAGGTTGGGCTGTAGGAGTGGGGTAGTTCCAAATGTCTAATCACATGGTTGGTTCCACTGGCAACCAACCCCCATCCTTAGGAGTGTTCCAAAAGTCACCTCATCAAAAGAACAAAAGATAACTTTATCACCCTCCTCTCAGGAAATTCTAAGAGTTTAAGGAGCTCTATGCCAGAAAGGAAAGATTTTATATATATATATATGTTTATATATATATATAAAATAAATCAAAGTATCACATACACATGTGTGGGTATACATATCTATAAATTTGCATGTATTGAGTATGGGGCGCCTGGTGGCTCAGTTGGTTAAGCATCTGCCTTCAGCTCAGGTCATAATCTTAGGGTCCTGGAATGAAGCCCTGAGTCCTACTTTCTGCTGGGTGGGGAGCCTGCTTCTCCCCGCCCACGCCCCACCCTTCATGCTCTCTCTTGCTATCTCTCTCTCAAATAGATACATAAATAAATAAAATTTTAAAAACAAATAAATAAAATAAAATGTTTTTCTTAATGCATGTCTTGGAAAAATATATCTGAAAACCCCCGCTTAGACGATAGTTTTCTTCTCTATGAGTTGTGTTAAGTGCCTACAGTTATGTGTTCACTTTTGTAATAATTCAGATTGAGGAAAGAACTATTGGAGTCAATGGTGTGTTGCAGCATGTATCACAGCACCTAATTCATCTGAATCAGGAACTTGATAGCAGCCCAGGAGCAAGTAGAGAGCTAGCTGACCAACATGAGCTAGAAAACTCTGTGATGTCATTAAACTCAAGCAAGGAACAACTATTCCACACTATTATATAATCTTGTTCAACGGCAACAAAGGAAAACACAGCTGAGTACAAGATTTGCGCCAAGGTGCACTGAAGACTAATCCTCTAACCGGTCCTAACTACCACCAGACTTTAGAACCACTCAGGTTACTGAACTTCAGTTACAGATGTCTATTGAAAAGCCCAATGAAGCAGAAACTTCATCATGTCTTTTAAATATTTCTCTTTATTAACAACTCTATTTTTTTCAGTGATTTATGCTTATCTTTGTTCCTAATGAGACAGAGGTTAGTTTTCATTTCATACATGAGAAAGATTATAAATGTATCTCAACTTGGAATCGTGTTTCTCTTTTTGCCATAATGATCTTATTTATATATTGAATTATTTGGGGTATATTTTAAAAAGCTAATATTAAAACAAATAAAAAAATAGACCCAAGAGTATCCAGATGTAAATCTTCCCTGGCAGGCTATATATAAATAAAATTTGGTAAACTGATGATATTTTCATTGCTTCATTGCTCGAGAGCCCCTAAAATTTTTGCTTCATGCTTCTCTGCCAGCCCTTGGTTTTCTCCAAGGAGCTAATGATAAAGAAATTCTGATATAAATAAACACTTCATAAGCAATCCGTGTGATACATTTCAATTTTCTTTTATTGCGATTGCTGAAAATAAAGACAAAACTATATTCATTATTACATTGGAGGTAAGAACTGGTTGTCTATTGGCCCAAATTTTTACAAATGCGAAAACATGTGTGCGTGTTATGAAGAAGATTTGCGAAATGATTTGGTAGAGATAAAAAGGAAGAAAGATTTTCTGCTTGTGAACATAATGGGCTTGGTATCTTCCTAATTTCTTGAGTTCTGCCAGACCATGCAAGGGCCTGGCTGAGTCCCAAATGGGTGTAAAGGCGCAGGCATACACTGAAATGTAGCGAGAGCTGAATTTTGTATCTGACTCTAATATAATCAATTACCCTTGATCAGCATGACTTCTTTCCTGCAGAAGTTTCCATGGGGATGACATTAATAAAGTGTTTTAACTGCTGAGAATAGTTTGCTCCATTTCTGAATGATAGGCTGGATACGGCTGATGAAGACAGAAAACATTTGGAGGGAGAGGAACTGCCTTGTTCCAAGACACAAACACAATTGCTAATTTTCCACAATCTTTCTCAGTCTCTGGAAGGAATGTACAGTCGTTTTAAGACCTCCGACAAATTAGCACAACATCACTATTAATAGCCCCCTCCAGGTGAGGACCTTCCCATGTGCCAGAGACTGTGTGAAGTCTTGTACCTGCACGTTTCCATTTGGGCTTCAAAACACACCCTGGACTAGAGGTCGTTGTTCTTGTATAAAATAAGGCTGATTAAGTGCCAGATTCTGTTTTCTAACTCATGCATTTCTGTCCAATTCCAGAGCCTTATCACTGCCATCAGCTACAATTTGACGCATTTTACTTCTGTGCCTTCAGATGTTCTTGCCACAAAATAAATAAGTAAACAAATAAATAAATAAATACATATTGGGGAACTTCAAATAACTTAAAGAGGACATTTATATCTAAGAAATCGTACAATGCTCATATATAATTATGTAGTTGTTCAAAAGCCATCGTGTACACAATAGCTATTGTTTATAAACTAGAACGAATAAGTGCGATATTTTATATTATCACTCAAAAATTTTATTAAGCACCTTGTATTCTAACAATTTGTGGTACTAGGGCCCACCCTTGGAAAAAAAAATATTAGGTGATGTTTTTCATGCTGAAATTTAGCTTACTCTTCCAGAAATAATTTTAGGAGAGATTGGTGTTAGATAACACTCAAACAATACCATAACTAGGATGGAAATTACATTCTTTGAGTTCACCTTTTAAGGCCTCAATGCTTCTTTCTGAAAAGAGTGGAAGGAAGTGTCATGGCTCACCTCTATTGAGGGCCCAACCTAAATAAATGTGGTGTGTCTTATCTCTTATAAAGTGGATAATAAACCCTCTCATCTCAGATTATGTGTACTCAGGCAGTGGGCTCATCATGTAAAACAAACGATAGCGTGTGTTGGTAGAAATTGAAAACCAAGAAGAAAATTAGTTTCCTTTATACCTAGGATTTCCAAATGTTTGTGGCTGTAAGATCTTTCTCTATTTTTTTTTTTAATCCCAGAGAATTCCTACCCTTTCTGGTGAAAAGAATATGTAAAATAGTCTCAAAGTCCTCATAACTAAATTTTCAGGGAAAAAGTCAGAATACAGGATCAGGGAAAAAGTCAGAATATAGGATCAGAGGGGCACCTGGCTGGCTCAGTCAATGGAGAGTGTGGCTCTTGATCTAGGAGTTGAGAGTATCTCTAACAGCCTGTGTGTGTGTGTATGTGTGTGTGTGTGTGTCTGTGTGTGTCTGTGTGGGTAGTAGGGAAGTTAGGGAGTGCGGGGGTAGGTTTCCCGTAAGGAAAGTTAACAAATTATTTCCGTGCTTGAGATTAAAGTCCTCCTCTTCTGAAACCAAGTCAGGTAAAAGAACCCAGTTACCATTACCCATTATGTTTTCTTTGAGGTCTAAAATTATTCAATAAATGATAGCACTGTAGTAATTATGGAGTTACTATTAATTATTTGCTATTGCCAATCGCAAGCCGATCAATCAAAACAGTACAACGATATTTACTAAAACTAGGGCCAAGGGATACAGAGCACTTTTGTTTTTGTTGTTGTTGTTTAAGAAAACAACCCCACCAACAATGGTGAAGCAAGTATGAAAGTCCACATCTGGCTCATAAACCCACCACCTAGGGTCTAAATGATGTAGGTTCGGGTTATTTCTGCTGTGTGACCAGCCCTGGCATTCAAAGGCAAGTGCTTCAATTTTTCTGTTTCCTATCCCTAATAGTTAAAAATAACAGCACGTCCCCCCAACACAGGTAAATGTCTCCGTTTACAAATTGTATACGTATATATTATTATGTTAATAAAATATGCACACGATAAAAATTATACAAGTTGAATTTTAAAAATATGTACCTGAACCTAAGTTGTCCTGTTTTCCAGCTGGAGCTCAGCGGGTGGTTTTGAGCACTCCCTCCTCCTCCCACTTAGCACACTGCTGGTCTGGACTAGACAAGTACAGCCTGGCCTGTCCTTTCTTTTGAACCCACGGGTCTCCTGATTAGCAATTATCTTAATGTATTTAATTTTTAGGAACAAGATTAAGGAATATTTGAAAAAAAGACTGACACTTAATTAGGAACAACATTTCTAGAGAGATTGTGTGCGACAGTGAATAGGAACTTCCCTGGTATCTCAGCTATTTGTTGAATTGTTAAGCATTCTGCTTGAAATAGAGTTAACCTTGTTTGAGAAAAGCCAGGTGAATAGATTTGGAGCAATGCAAGATTATTTATTTATTTATAAGATTTTATTTCCTTATTTGAGAGAGAGAGCGTGCTCAAGCTGTGGGGAGGAACAGAGGGAGAGAGAAAGAAACAGACTCCTTGCTGAGGAGGGAGCCCCGTGCAGGGCTCGATCCCAGAACCCGGGGATCATGACCTGAGCTGAAGGCAGGTCTGAGCCACCCAGGTGCTCCTAGATTTTAATACAAGGTTAGTAAAAAGAACTTACTGGATAAAAGTAGGACTAGTGTATAGAATTCCTTAATTGTTTACCTTAAAGATCACTTTTGGTTAATTATATATAACAGCGAGTCAAAAAATGCATGTACTTTGGGTTTTATCATATCAGAACATTTTCACAGCGTATTCACTTGGATATCTCATAAAAATACAAACAACAAAATGGCACATTTACACATAGTCATAAAACAACATTTATATTAATTTAATGGTTGAGTCAAAAAATAAGACACACCTACTTTTAAACTTCGCGTGTTTTATTTATAAACCAAAGAATATTCTTTTTCTCCTGGCCCCACCCCAGTTTCACCCTCGGCAATCCTACCCATGTTTCAAAGTTCTCCTCTAAGTCCATTTCTTTACCCAGTATTTTTTTATTTTATTTTTGTTTTAAAGATTTTATTTATCTACTTGACAGACAGAGATCACAAGCAGGCTGAGAGGCAGGCAGAGAGAGAGAGGTGGAAGTAGGCTCCCCACTGAGCAGAGAGCCCAATGCGGGACTTGATCCCAGGACCCCAGGATCATGACCTGAGCCGAAGGCAGAGGCTTTAACCCACTGAGCCACCCAGGCACCCCATCTTTACCAAGTATTTTGAAATCCCTCCTTACTACAGTCAGAACTTGTCACTTCCCTTCAGTTCACACATTGAACATTGTGGGACTTTTCATCCTCTGATTGAATAATAATAACAGCTATTTTGTCCAAGATCACAGTTTGTGAACAGCAGATCTAGGAAGAGTTCAAATGCATCTGACTTCCAAGTCCATGCCCCTCTGCCATACCATACCTTGTGAATTCTAATAACCAGATTGGGATTCTTAAAGGGCTGGTATGGTCTTGTAGATGTAACACAGCACCTTATGCAAAATGGGGAATCATGGATGTTTGGTAATTTGAATCAATAAATGCAAAACAGCTACCCTGAATATATGCATTCAAATCATACACGTATAATTTAACAAGTCCTTTCACTGGCACTTAAAATTCATATTGTTCTTTAAGTATATTTTTATCTTCTGAAGGAAAAGAATATGGAAAGGAATAATGGAAGAAAATCATTGGACTACCATAATGTCCTATGCTAATGAAAAATACTAGAAAACAAGTGATTACAATTTAAGTGGGAAAATACTTAAAAGATACTCATTGCTTGAGTGAACGGGCTCATTTTGTGATGTACATCGAAAATTTTTGTTCATCTTTGATTTTTCCCAATTCACAGTAGATGGTTAATGATGCACATAAAAAATATGGAAGAATTCTACTGAGGAAATTCACCACCATGTAGTAGTATTTGCATACCCTTCTCAAGAATTCTGGGGGGTCAGAATAGGCCATCAGAAATCCTCTTTGACTGAGGCTTCCCAGGAGAAGCAATGGAGATTCCTTTGTTGCGACCTTTGGGAATGCCAGTGGAGGGGATTGCAGGATACCAGCGGATGCCCAGGAAGACAGAGATTCCCTCCAGAGACAGGAGAAAGTATGTCACAGGAGATGAGTCTGGCCTTGGGATTTCAGCTTAGGTAGAAAAGGGCTTTTTTGAGAATGCTTCTGAAGAGTTTCTGAATGCGCCCAGGGTAGCTCTTGAGAACTTGTTCTAAAAGGCTTAGAGAGAAGCTTCTAAAACTGAAAGAGTAAGGCTAACTCATAGGAGCCCAAATAGCTGTATTCATCAGGTAAAGTCAATTCAAGGTCGTCTAAGAGAAGCAAAGAAGCAAAACCAAAACAAAACAATTCTTGGACTTTAAAAGACACAAAGCTCAACAGATTAGGGAAGCTCTCAAAAAAAATACAATTTTGACAATAAAGTCATGAGTGACTCTTGTGTAGAACTGTTTTAAAATATCACCTGGGATATTTTCCTTTTTAAACAATTTAGCTTTACCTTCCATAGTCCTTCTGCCAGGTAGAGTTGGCCTGCCTATGGGCACATTGTCTCTGGGAAAAGGAGAAAGTAGAGTTTCAAAAAAAGAAGTCGTTGATTAGCCATGAGTTCCAAATCTGACTTTTAAAAAATTTATAGTCTTGAAATATGGCTTTCAAGAGAGAAAAAAGGATTTTCTCACCATTGTCAAAGCTTAGATTTTATTCCAGAAGCAAAGCTTAAAGGATTGACTGTAACTTGAATATACAGAATATGCAGAAGAAACAATGAGACTGTAATGTGGAAAAGTTCCTGCCACCCTGGGAAGGAAATGGTCTGCCTGCTACTAAGGGGTGGAACAAGGAGAGGGGTGGCTTTCTTCATCCCCAGCCTAGAGGTGAATTTCAGAGGAAAACACATCAGCAGACATACCCAGATATGTTTAGGAGAATTCCATGTCTGAAGCCAAAACTGACTTCCTCAGATGCAGGCTGAAAATACTTCTAATGCCTCTCGGGGGAAACCATGGTTAATGTAGCACCACACACATCAGGCTAGATGTCAGGTGAAAGGCTGAGGGAGGGGCCTAGCTTGGTCGACCTAAAGGCAGCCTCCCAAAGTCTAAGACAGTCTGCTTAGTACAGAGAAAGTAACTGAGAGGTCCTGAGCCTACAAGGGGATAGTGTAAATAGGAAGGAGACCATGATAACAAAACAGGCCTCAATGGGGGCAGGCCATAGAGAATAGGCACTTTGGAATAAGAGTCAGGGGAAAGGTTTTGTTCATCAGCAATGGGTGCAGGTATAAGGCCCAAAACACCAGGTAGGACCAACTATACCTCAGTCAATGCTAGAAAAGACACCCAGAAATGAGAAGACCAAGCTGCACCAAAATGAATGCTGTGAGACTGGACACCAGGACTCTGGGTTAAGAAACCTTAGTTGGGTTGAGAAATCTTAACTGAGATCAACCATAGGTCCTAGAAGACCAGCCCCTCCTTTCCTAATGCAGCCATGACATATAAATGTTTCTTGTATGGCCAGATGCCATCTTGGGAAGCAGGAGAGGATAGAAGAGAGAGAATCCCTGAGGAGATAAACAGATACCAAGAAGAGACCTTTATAAACCTTGAGGCTGAGAGATCATCATTTGCAGGGTGAATTTTTATCTGCCTCTGTTTTAGTTTTCTAGGGCTGCTATCACAATGTAAAACAAACTGGGTGGCTCAAAACAACAATAATTTATTCTCCCATAGTTCTGGCTAGAAGTTCAAAATCAACCTGTCAATAGTACCATGTTCTCTCTGAAGGCTCTGGGGAAGGAGCTGTTCTATGCCATTCCCTTAGCTTCTAGTGCTGCCAGTAATCCTTGGTGTTTCTTGAGAAGGGTATACAAATGCTACTATTTGGCAGTGAATTTCCTCTGCAGAATTCTTCTCTATTTTTAATATACATCATTAACTGTCTACTGTGAATTAGAAAAAGTCAACAAACAGAAGTTTTCAGTGTACATCACAGAATGAGCTCATTTTTCTCTCAAGTAATGAATTTCTTTTCTCTCTTTTTAAAAGATTTATTTATTTATTTAAATGAGGGGCTGGGCAGAGGGAGAGAATTTCAAGCAGACTCCCTGTGGAGCATGGAGCCTGATTCAGGGTTCTACCACATGACCCATGAGATCATAACCTGAACTGAACTCAAGAGTCTCACACTTAACCTGATTGAGCCACCATGCATCTCTCAAGCAATGAATTTATTTTCTTTCAAGTATTTTTCCACTTAAATTGTATTCTCTTGTTTTCCAGTATTTTTCTTTAGAATAGTACATTATTGTAGTCCTTTGATATTTTTTCCTATATTTTTCCCATATTCTTTTCCTTCAAAAGATAACACACATATATTAAAGAACAATCTGAATTTTAAATGCCATTGAAAGGACTTATTAAATTATATGAGTATATATAAATTTTTAAAAGTGGACTCCATGCCCAGCACAGAACCCAACACAGGGTACAAACCCACAGGGTACAGACCTGAGATTAAGACCCGAGCTGAGATCAAGAGTCAGAGGCTCAACTGGCTGAGCCACCCAGGTGCCCCATGAATACTGATGCTTTGAATGCATATACTCTGAGTGGCTGTTTTGCATTTATTAATTCAAATTACCAAACATTTGTGATTCCCCATTTTGTACAAGGCGTTGTGCTGTGTGCTACAGGACCCCGCCTGCCCAATCTAGTCATCATATATTATTAATACCGGAGATGCATACTTGAATGAGCCTTCTGAGGGGACACAACTCAACCCGTAGCAGTGGATCCAATGGAAATGTGGATTTAAGAGCTAGTTGAGTTTATTTATGCGATTAATTCTATTATCACATTTTCCCTGTTGATGTAGGGTATATTGTACATTTTGACCCTCTCTGGCAGGAACTGACACACTCCAGCCTACATGAGAATTCTGTAAAATTACCTGTTATAAGGTTCAGTGGCTAAAAATATAGATTTTACATTTTTAAGTGGTTTTAAATAAATCAAAAGAAGAATATTTTATAACATGTGAAATGTATGTAGAATTCATAAGTAGATGTCCATAAACAGAGTTTTATCTCTGTCACACTTGTTGAGCAATGACAGAGTTGAGCAGATACAATGCAGATTGTAGGCAAACAAAGCCTAAAATAGTCACTTTGTGCTTCTTTACAGAAAAAGTTTTCTGCCTCTCATCTACATTGATGGAGGGAAGGGGAGAAATATAAATGATGGATGTGAATCCATGAAGAATTCTCCAGCAAGTTCATACTTAAAGGACTCTTGAAAAAAATGAAAAGGAAATATGATGGAAAGGCAAGAAGAAGAAGAGCAAAAACAACAATGGGAATGAGAGGAGGAGCAGCAAGAGGGAGAGGAGAGGTAGCGGGAAGAGAGGGAGGAAGGGGAATTCATTGAGGAGGAGGGAAGAGAAATAATTCGGAGAAGTAGTAGGGAATATATGGGAATGATGTCAGTGAGGCTAAAAGTCCACAAGATGCTGAGGCTTGCGAAAATTACTAATAGAAAAAAAAAAAGGACTTGTTTTTGAGTTAGGGAAACAAGAATGGGGTATAAGGCCACCCCTTGGGGTGAATGACATAATGCTACTGAATAGAAACAATTAAATTGAGTTATTTAACTGTCTTTACTAACTCCTTAAGCATGTTTCTGTGTTTTCTTTTTCCTGTGAAGCTTTATCATCATGCGGAAAGAACAAAATAAATAGTAATAAGAAGAAAGGGAGATCAAGAGAGTAAAATAGCAAAGAAATACCCACCGGGTCTAGTTCATCCCCAGTACTGGGTGAAAAATAGCTCAATATATTAAAAAGATAACATCATGCAACCACTCTGGAAAACAGCATGGAAGTTCCTCAAAAAGTTGAAAATAGAGCTACCTTACGACCCAGCAATTGCACTACTGGGTATTTACCCTAAAGATACAAACGTAGTGATCCGAAGGGGCACGTGCACCCGAATGTCTTTAGCAGCAATGTCCACAATAGCCAAACTATGGAAAGAACCTAGATGTCCATCAACAGATGAATGGATAAAGAAGATGTGGTATATATATATATATATATAATGGAATACTATGCAGCCATCAAAAGAAATGAAATCTTGCCATGCGACGACGTGGATGGAACCAGAGGGTATTATTCTTAGTGAAATAAGTCAATCAGAGAAAGACAACTATCATATCTCCCTGATATGAGGAAGTGGAGATGCAACGTGGGGGGCATGGGGGGTAGGAAAAGAATAAATGAAACAAGATGGGATCGGGAGGGAGACAAACCATAAGAGACTCTTACTGTCACAAAACAAACTGAGGGTGACTGGGGGGAGGGTAGGGAGAGGATGGTTGGGTTATGGACATTGGGGAAGGTATGTGCTATGGTGAGTGCTGTGAAGTGTGTAAACCTGGTGATTCACAGACCTGTACCCCTGGGGCTAATAATACATTATATGTTTATTAAAAATTTTAAAAAAAAGAAAGCAAAAAAACCCCCATCATCTCAATCTATCAAAAAGCTGTAGATGACTACTAAGTGGCTATTGATAATCTTCAGGAATTTGGAGAGAACTGAAAGGGCCTTAAACTATAGAGTTAGAAAAATAAAGCCTCAGATTAAAAAGGAAAAAAAAAAAGATGCTGCCGACTATCAGACTGAGAACTTGCTATGACTTCCAATGAGACTCTAGGATGAATTGTTGAGTCTTTAAGAACCAAGAAAGGAGGGGCACCTGGGTGGCTCAGTGGGTTAAAGCCTCTGCCTTTGGCTCAGGTCATGATCCTGGGGTCCTCAGATCAAGCCCACATTGGGCTCTCTGCCCTGTGGGCAGCCTGCTTCCTCCTGCCTCTCTGCCTCTCTGCCTGTGATCTCTGTCAAATAAATAAATAAAATCTTTAAAAAAAAAAAAGAAGAAGAACTGAGAAAGGACTTGTGATCAGGAAGAGAACAGGTTTACTAGAAAAATCAGGCCTGATAAAAACCACATATCATTTTTAGATAGGATCATAATACACATCTGTATTTTAGAGAGTCCTTTGACAGGCTCTCTTATAGTATCCTTAGAAGTAAAAGATTTGGAAGGAGTGATGTTTGCAGATCAAGAAATATTATCAGTGAAGTTATGCAAGTTCATAATTGGGGTACTCGATTGATAATATTCCCCAAAATGCTGATTAATGAATTGATGCATTGTTACGGTGAATTCTCCAGGAAAATGTTACTGTCTTATTCTCTAATTTTTACAAGTGATTTGGTTAAGGATCTGGCTGACACGATGCCTAAATTTGCAGAAACTCAGGAGCAGCAAGAGGTTAAATCAAGACCCAAAAACATCTTCAGAAACAGAAGCAAAATTGTACAGATCCCAAACAAAACAAAGCAAAATGTGAACAAAACCAAACCTAAACCAGGAAAACAAAGTTGTGCTCCTCAATAGCAGTTGCAGGTTAGAATTACCTGGGGAGAGTTTGATTTAATGGGTCTTAGAGTGGCCTGCGCATTGGTATTTTTTAGGGGCGTTTCAGTTGATTGTAAGTTGAGCCAGCTGAGAATAGTGATTCTATGCAGTAGAGGAGGGTGGTATGTGGAATAACCAGAGCCCAGTGCACGTGTGGAAGGGTTTGGAGGCTTTGTGGATGCAAGATCAGAGAAGCAACAGTGAGATGTGGCAGTTTAAAAAGCTAAAATGCTCTTAAGTTGTAAATATCAAAGAACTAGGAAATGGTAAAAGTAACCCCCTTTGGCAGGCATTTACTCTTACATCAGGCACAGTAAAAAGGATTTTTAGTGCATTATATAGTTTAATCCTCACATTAACTCTATGAGGTCGATATTACCACCCCCAGTGTGCAGTGGAGAACACTGAAGCTTACTGAAGCTAAGCAACTTGCCTAAATCACCCAGCTAATATCTAGTGTGGTCAGGGTTTACTGAATGATGAGACAGTAATGAGCTGAAGAATTCCTGGAGAGACCAAGTGTACTGGGAGCTTATTAGAAAGGAAAGATCGAAGTGATATTTTCTTGAAGAGCTGGTGTTAAAGTGAATATAGATAATAAAGGAAATACAAAATTCAAATATTTTCCCAAGATTTTCAGGCTAATGGATATTTGTGGGAGCTATGAAAATCTGTGTGTGTGTGTGTGTATACACACACACACACACACACACACACACACACACACACACACATACACACAGAAGAATGAAACCTGACCATTCTCTTACACCATACACAAAAATGTGTGGCCAGATCCTTACACCACTCTAAGTGGATGAAAGACTGCAACGTGAGGCAGGAATTCATCAGAATCCTAGAGGAGAACATTGGCAGTAACCCCTTTGACATCAGCCATAGCAACTTCTTTCAAGACATGTCTCCAAAGTCAAGGGAAACAATAGGGAAAATGAACTTTTAGGACTTCTTCAAGGTAAAAATCTTCTGCACAGCAAAGGAAACAGTCAACAAAACAAAGAGGCAACTCTCGGAATGGGAGAAGATATTTGTGAATATCACTAGAGATAAAGGGCTAGTATCCAAGATCTATAAAGAACCTCTCAAACTCAACACCTAAAAAACAAATAATAAGTCAAAAAATGGGCAGAAGATATGAACAGACACTTCTCCAAAGAAGACTTACAAGTGGCTAATAGACACATGAAAAACGGTCAACATTATTAGCCATCAGGGAAATTTAAATCAAAATGACATTGAGATACCACCTTAAACCAGTTAGAACGGCAAAAATTGACAAGGCAGGAAACAAAAAATGTTGGAGAGGATGTGGAGAAAGGGGAACCATCTTACACTGTTGATGGAAAAGCAAGTTGGTACAGGCTCCTTGGAAAACAGTATGGAGTTTCCTCAAAAAGTTAAAAATGAAGCTACCCTATGACCTAGCAACTACACTACTGGGTATTTACCCCAAAGATACAAATGTAGTGAAAAGAAGGGGCACATGCACCCCAATGTTCACACAGTAATGTCCACAATAGCCAAACTGTGGAAGGAGCTGAGATGCCCTTGAACAGATGAATGGATAAAGAAGATGTGATCCATATATATATAATGGAATATTACTCAGCCATCAAAAAGGATGAATACTTACCATTTGCATTGACATGGATGGAACTGGAGGGGATTATGCTAAGTGAAATAAGCCAGGAAAATATGTGGAACATAAGGAATGGTATGGAGGACATTAGGAGAAGGAAGGGAAAAATGAAGGGTGGGGGTAGTCAGAGAGGGAGAAAAACCATGAGACTATAGACTATGGGAAGCAAACTGAGGGTTTTAGAGGGGAGGGGGATGGGAGAGGTGGGTGAGACCAGTGATGGGCATTAAGGAGGGCACAGTTTGCATGGAACACTGGGTATTATATGCAAACAATGAATCATGGAACACTACATCAAAAACTAACAATGTACGGTATGGTAACTAACATAATATAAGAAAAAAAAAATAAAGAAAAGAAATATGGTGGGGCACCTGGGTGGTATAGACGGTTAAGCATCCAACTCTTGGTTTCAGCTCACATCCCAGTCTCAGGGTCATAGGATTGAGCCCCATGTTGGGCTCTGTGCTTGGTGTAGAGTCTGCTTGAGATTCTTTCTCCCTCACTCTACCCCTCCCACTCATGCTCTCTCTCTCTCTCAAATAAATTAATTAATTAAAAAATGGTGATAGGAAAGAGGGTTAAATTTTTGGTGAAAACAAATTTTGTTTTTAAATAATAATAGTTAATATTTATAAAGTAGCTGTAATGGGAATTTTATTTTTTCATTTTTTAAAAATTACTTTATTTGAGAGAAAGAGAGAGAGAGAGAGAGCAATTGAAGGGAGAAGATCAGAGGGAGAAGAAGACTCCCCGCTGAGCAGGGAGCCAAATATGGGACTCAATCCTGGGACTCCAGGATCATGACCTGAGTGAAAGGCAGTTGCTTAACCAACTGAGCCACCCTGGTACCCGGTAACAGGCATTTTATATTCATCTCATTTAAGCTTTGTATGACCCTGGGTACTATTAGCACTATTCTCATTTAAAAGAAGTTGCCCAAGATCACAGAATAAGTGGTTATAGCCAGAATTTGAACCCAGGTCTCTGAGTTAGAGCCTGTACTCTGAATCACCCTGCTGCATGATATGGCAAATTGGGTTTAAGGTGGCTGTGCAGTATCTGAGCAGAAATGTACCAGAACAGTTGGACATATGGGACTAGAGCACAGGCAAAATGATTGGATTTATGTTTGTCATTAATAGTTTATAAATATATATGCTAAGTTATTTCACATCAACATTTTTAAGTGTCATAAATACAGTATCACTACTTTCTAAAAATTCTCATCAAGGCTCTAAACATGTATATGGTCATTACATACTCTTTTTTATACAAATCCTTTGTAGTAAATATCTCCTGCTCTCCAGTGGTGACCGAGTTCTTCTTTCTTTCTTTCTTTCTCTTTTTAAGATTTTATTTGTTAGAGACACAGAGAACTTTTGAGCACAAGTAGGGGGACCAGCCCGCAGAGGGAGAAGCCTGGGCTCAGAGGGGAGCCTGACGCAGGGCTCTGGGATCATGACCTGAGCCAACCGTAGACACTTAACTGACTGAGCCACCCAGGCATCCTGATTCTTCTACCTTAGAGCAAATGCTCTCTTTGGGGGAAAATCCATGAAAGAAACTAAAGTTATTCTGACTATATTTCTAAAAAGTGGTCTATTTTTAGGTAACTTAGCTTCTATTTTTATCATCATTTTGGCATCTTTACTGAGGTATAATTGACATCCAATAAACAGCACGCATTTAAAGGGTACAGGTTAATGAATGTTGACATACGTGTACACTTGTGAAGTCATTACCACAATGAAAATAACAAACATTTCCATCAATTCCAAACCTATCTTGGAGCCTTGATCTGTCCTCCACCCTCATCCCTTGGCAACCACTGATCTGCTTTGTGTCTTTACAGATTAGTTTGCAATTTCTAAAATTGTATATAAATAGACTCAGAATCTGTACTCTTTTTTCCTCTGACTTCTTTCACTCATGATGATGCTTTTGAAATTCATCCATGCTGGTGTGCTTATTAATAGCTCATCCCACTTTTGCTAAGAAGTATCTCATTATGTACATATATTACAAAGTGTGTATCTGTTGGCTTGTTGGCAGACGTTTGGGATGTTTCCAGTTTGGCACTACTAGGAAGTGATCTGGTGAGAACACTAATGTCCTTTGTCTTTTGTGTAGAAACAGGAATGGAGTGGCTGGGATGTATGGAAGATGTAGGCTTAGACTTTGAGAAACTGCCAAATTGATTTCCAGCATTCGTATATGAGTGTGCCATATCCTTACCAATACTTAGTATGATCAACCTCTTTGATTTTAATATTCTAAAAACTCTGTAGCAGTGTCTCTTTGTAGCTTTACTTTGTCCTTTGATGCTAATGATATTGAGCACGTACTCATGTGTTTGTCATTCTGTAGCTTCTTTTGTGATGGTCAAATCTTTGTCCATTTTAAAATGGGAATTTCTGTCTTCTTGAGCTGTATGAGTTCTGAATACAAGTCCTTTGTCAAATATATCTTCTGCAAGTATTTTCTTCTGTTTTAAGCCTTTGTTGTACTGTTAAAAGCAATAGTTAGCCCCAATCAATAAACATTTTCCTTTAAACCAATTCTAGATTGTGAGACATCTTAAGTGTTAACAACTATATCCATTATAACAAAACTCTCACATTTGTTAGGAAATTATGCAAATTTTTTATGGAGGTTTCCATGAAATGCAAAGAGAGTTTGAGTTTCTTTACTTGGACCCTAATAAAAAGCAGGTATTTTATAAAACCAGCAGTTGTTTTTTCTAGAATGCAATAATTTTACCATTTCACCTATTAAAATAAATAATAATGGACTGATTTCATTGCATAAATATCCATGGTTGAAAGAATCCCAGGACTATTTCATTCAATTTATTTTCATTAAAATTATTTTTCCAGCTTCATTTTACTGTACTTTCTTTTTTAATCTCTGAAGTTGTTGGCTCATGATTTCCCTTTAACTACCCTTTTATGCCATTTCTCAAAAGTCAAAACTTGTACCTGGTAGTAAGCAGAATACATTTTTTAAGCAATGGGATAAGACCCCATTGGCAAGGCATCTATATTTAAAGCAAAAGGCAGCATTTGCTTAATACTAGCATTTTCTTCTGCATTCTTCTGTAAAAACGGATAACCAGTTTTATATTTATAAAGTTATATTTTCAGTTTTCTGAAAATCCTGGACAATCCTCTTAAAAATGTATATCAGAAGGTGTTATGATATTAAAATGACACACAATGGTTAATATTATTATAAAAGTCAAAAGTATGAATGAAATGGTAGATGTTCTAAAAGAAGCACCTTTGTGATATAAATAATATTTGTCATTTTCTCTAATATGCTGCAAATGTATTTCTAACTCTTAAAGAATAATCCCTTCATGGAATAACAATTAGGTTTGATTTAGAGTGCCACTAAAAATTAACCAAGAGCTTCCAGCAGTTGTTTAGAAGAAAGTAGATCATTGGAAAAAGTCTAGCTGTTGAATCGTTTCCGAACAATTAGAAATAAATCTTCTTAAGATCAATCTTATACAGCATTTACTTCCTTTTGCATCTAAGATGAATTCATTATTAACGAATGTTCTGTAACAGGCACATTTTATTTATTTGTGTGCAAAGCTGTCTCTGCTGAAACATGAATCACAGCTGCCCTTTTCCTCCACTATTAACATAGCAGCTTTGACATTCGACAGAGAATTCTATTTCAGAAATTAGTAACTGGTTGAATAAGTGCAGCTCTATTTTCTTTATGTCCTTTAACTCAGTTTATGGCAAATCTATGACTTAAGCACAATCCACATTTACTTGGCAGAAGGTTGTTTTAAAATGAATGTTGAATGAACTTATTTTCTGCCAAGACTCTCTTCCTCCCCGTCACCCATTCAGCATTCAATGCAGGAGAAGGAAAAGTCACCCATGGAACAATGATTTCCAATGTTTCATCGTACTCTCATTCTTTGAGATGGTAATGGGTAGGACTTTAAAAAACTGTATACACAAATGTGTCAGGTACCTACACACTTGTATTAGTTAACTCAGGCTGCCATAACAAAATGCCACGGACTGGGGTGGCTTAAAACAACAGAAAGTTATTTCCCCAATTCTGGAGGCTGGAAGTCCCAGATTAGGGAGCCAGTATGATTGGGTGCTGGTGAGAGCTCTCTTCTGGGCTTGCACATGGCTGCATTCTTTCCATGTCCTTGCATGGCCCAGAAATAGAGAAAGAACTCTTTGGTGTTTCTTTCCATAAGGGCACTAATTCCATCATAAGGCCCCCATCCTTATGACCTTTGTCTAAACCAAAATACTTCCCAAAGGCCCTATTTCCGAATACATACCACTGGAATTTGGTTCTTCAACATATGAATCTATCTTTGTAAAGGAGGAGAGGGAATGAAACACACAGGGTCAGTCCATAGGGCTTCTATATATTCCTCTTGGGTATTCACAGCACATCAGCTTATGAAATGTCCTGAGATTTCTCTGGAGTTTAAGAAAAACTGTTTTCTAAATGTTTCTTAAACTAAAACTCTACTCTCCATCACATACACCCCAATAGTATCTGCTTCTATTGATATCTATGGAAAGTGTTTGTTAGTGTTTGGGACCAGTACACAGTTTGGGAAATGCTACGGTAAAAGCCTCCTTGTAATAATGGGGTGAAGGGTGGAAATTGAGATCAAGCCCTCAAGCATCTTTTAGAAAAATAACCTGAACTGAATAACATTCTTCTCAAATCACTGGGAAATTGCACGTTTCTTATTTAGGTTTCAATAGCCATAAAACAGACAAAGAAAACTTCATTTTTTGTCATACCCCTTCAGACCTTTCACTTCTCTATACAAGAGTCATTGTCATTTTAAACTTGTCTTTGTTGCTGTTCCACATTCTTCGAGGTCCCTTTCCACACATTCCCTCCACATATGTATAAAATGAGACATTTCTATTGTCTTAGAAGCCCTCGAGTTGAAAACTTTAGGCATTAAATACCCTATTTTTATTTACTTTATTTTTAAAAATTTTTTAAAGATTTTATTTATTTGACAGAAAGAGACACAACAAGAGAGGGAACACACGTGGGGGAGTGGGAGAGGGAAAAGCAATAAGCAATTCACCTCAGTCTTACCATATTAACATTTTTTTTTTTTTTTTTTTTTTTTTTTTTAATATTTATTTGACAGAGAGAGAGATCACAAGTAGGCAGAGAGGCAGGCGGAGAAGCAGGCAGAGAGAGGGGGGGAAGCGGGCTTCTTGCTGAGCAGAGAGCCCGATGTGGGGCTCGATCCCAGGACCGTGAGATCATAACCCTGGCCGAAGGCAGAGGCTTAACCTACTGAGCCACCCAGGTGCCCCTTACCATATTAACATTTTAAAGACAATTTCAGGATCTGTTCCATTAGGCAAAAACACACAAAAAAAATTATATGAAATTTAAGATTTGGTCAATATGAATGTCCCCCCAAATTAAGGACAATGTCTTGCTCATCTTTGCCTCCCCAGTACTAGTACACTGCCTGGAACAGTGCAATCACTCAATCAATGTTGGTGACTTCAGCTAAGCTACTGGTTGATATCTGAAGAAACTTCCAAGAGCTGAAGGACTCCATTTTTCTTCTTTTCTTGTCTCAGTTTTCCATTATGACCATTGACTAAAGAAAACTATTGGGAGGGCAGCCTTATGTAGGCTTATTATTTTTTTGCACTTAAAATTAATTTAGCATTTACAGATCCTTAAAGGAAAGCATTTCCGCACTGTTTAGTAACCAGCTATATTCAGTGATACATAGATCAAATCTCTAAGAGGTCAAGAATACAGAATAAAATTAAGTACTTTTGAGTGCCTATTACGAATCTGGCATGGGCTAAGTACTTGAAAGAAGCAGAAGTGGTTTAAAGTTGGTTTATGCTCTTAAGGAATTTACACTCTGATTGGAAGCTAGAATATAAATACTATTGTTGGTTCAAGATCCTAGAAAGAGATAGGGGACGTGAACAGCATCGCAGGTGGGGACAAGCGCTTTAGTACAGAGATTTGGAGCATAGGCTCTGAAACCACATTGCCTGGGTTTTCATCCTGACTGCCCCTTTAGCAAGTTACTTAAGTCTTCTGTGCCTCTCATACTTAAAATGTGGATTAAATGAATCAGCGTAGCACCTGACCTGGAAGTAAGGTTATTATAATAGTGAATACACAAAAATTTGGAGTTGGGTCTTTGAGAAACTCAAAAAAATTGATGGGAGCAATTTCTATATTAGAATAGTGGGAGAAAGGTCAGAAAAAAAGGGCTAGGGACAGATGAAGGCGGACACTGATTGCCAAAACATTTGAACTTCATTCAGTAGTAGAGAGCCACTGAACTTTTTAAATTGCTGAGGAGCAGTATAAAAACAATGTTTTAGGGGCACCTGGGTGGCTCAGTGGGTTAAAGCCTCTGCCTTCGGCTCAGGTCATGATCCCAGGGTCCTGGGATCGAGCCCCGCATCGGGCTCTCTGCTTACCAGGGAGCCTGCTTCCTCCTCTCTCTCTCTCTCTGCCTGCCTCTCTGTCTACTTGTGATCTCTGTCTGCCAAAAAAATAAATAAAATCTTTAAAAAAAAAAAACAATGTTTTAAAAAACTCTAAACAGAAAGGTCTGGGATAGGGACAAGTGAAAGACTGAGGGAATATACTACCACCAATAGCTGACTTTTGTTAGATGTTTCCCATGACCTCTGTAACTACCAGAAATATGGTTATTTATAAAGATTATTACATTTCAGGTAATATGCTGAACACTTTACATGGGATGTTGTTATAGAACGAACTGTGTCTCCCCCAAAATTCACATGTTGAAGACATAACCTCCAATATGACAATATTTGAAGAAAGTTCCTTTAAAGAGATATACAAGGTGAAATGAGGACACAATTAAGGTTGAATGAAGTTAAGAGAAGGGGGTCCTAATCCAATCGGACTGGTATCCTTAGAAGAGTAAGAAATACTAGTGTGTATGCACACAAGAAAGACTACACAAAGACACAATGAGAAGGCCACCATCTGTAAGCTAAGGCCTTAGGATAAATCAACCTTGCTATTACATTGATTTTGGATTTTCAGCCTTCAGAACTATGAGAAATCAAATTCTTGTTGTTTCAGCCACCCAATCAAAGGAGTTTAGTTATAGCACTACTGGCAGACTCAGGCAATAGCTCATTTGACTCTTAAAACAGCCAGATGGGGTAATACTGTACCCTGATGATCATAGTGTTATCCATAAAGAAACCGAAGTGCAGAGACCTTGAAGTGAATTGCCTAAGACAGCTAATAAGTGGCAGTAAATAGGATTTATATTAAGGTATCTGACTACAAATACTCTACTTCAGCTGAAAACTGATAAGTGGAAGGATTTACACACAAATGGAAAAAACATGACTTGGGTGTCTGACTGGATTCAGGCTAAAAAAAAAGGGGGGGTTATCACCAGATGACTGAGACTTTAAGCCTTGGGGACCACACAAGATAAATGACCAGCTTGTGTGTGGCGTGTATGTGCATAGTTTTTATTAAATATTGTGGAAAGGTTGTTCTGAGCAGAAGGGAGTTAATTGTGGATGAAGCGCGCTGGGAACCTAACAATGGCTGACTTGGGTAAAATGAGTAAAGAGGTATGGTACTACTGGGGAGAAATAGCATTAAGTAAAAGGATACATTGGGGCAAGGGTAATGAGGGGGAAATTCACGTATGAATCATGAGGTCAGATCACATTTCATCCGTTTTAACTCTTATTGATTATAACAGTGTCTGGCTTTTAATAGACACACAATAACATTTGGGAACTATGGGAAAGAACAGTGGAGAAACGTCAGATTTAATATTTGGAAGAAAGTAGCTATTTAGGTGTTTTGTTTGTTTAACAGGAGCAGTAACAGATTGAGACACAATTTTCCTTGACTCTTGACTGGGCTTTCTCTTTCTTCTTTTAGAAAGGCTTGTGAGCTAGCTCCAATTCCAATTAAACACAGAAAACGTGGGCACTGAAACAAATGATTTGGTATCTGATTTCCCACTGCTGTGTGTGTATGTCTCTGGGAACAATCAAACACAGGTGCAAGATTAACAAATCCACACGAGCTAACTACAGAGGGTAGACCTTTAGCTACTCTGAATAAAACGAAAAGGTCTGAACACCATCAACAGTCGTGGCCTTTCTTGCTTTAGGGAGCTCTTAAATGCAAAGAGAGACTGTCCCCAGCAGAGACTCATCTGCCTTGAGGATGAAGCTACCATCATTCTCCAGGATCGGCGCTAGAAATCTCTACTATATCTCTGCCAAGAACACTAACTGATCCGCATTGCGCCTGCCCAACCCGCAGCAGCCTAGCTCTGCAGACATCCCACAACAGCAAAAGGGGCTCTATGAGGAAACCCGAATACGCGGCCGAAACCAATTGCGCGGGGAGCCAAAGATTTTATCCACCACAACTCACTGTCTAGACTACAAATCCCAGCATTCACTCCTCGCGTGGAGCCAATGAGGAAGCTCCAAGTTCCTTCAGCCAATCACATCCTGACCCAGGGACATACCCCGACTGAATTCTGGGATTTGTGGTTTTCACGTGGCAACATTATTTCACCGTGGTGAAGGCAAAGTAGGCCACGCGTCCGATTCGAATGAAAGCTCTTTCTGATAATTCTTATGTTGGTCCCCACGCTACCCCTTAACTAGCATTACTCCTGGCGTTCTACCCCTTAAAAATCGTAAACCTTTCCTTTACTGTCATACGGGAAAAAGGCAAGTTATTCTCAGATTACAGCACGCTTGTTTCCCCCACCCCCCCGTCCTTTAACCGTCGCTTTCAAGTCTCGCGAGAACAAATCCTTTTGGTCGTTGTCATGCCTCCTGAAAGGCGGTTCACGCGAAGACTGACGGAGGCCTCAGCCAACAGAATTACCTTTTAACTAGCGTCTCAATCGCGTGCGTGGGGAGACCTCCATGAACCCTGACCTCAGCTCTCCGTGGCGTCCCGCGTTTGTCGCCCCCGCCCCCGGAGCAAAGGAGGCGGGTTTTGGCCTCTTGCCCGAGGGAGCGAGTGCGGTGAGAGTGGCAGCGAGACCGACCCGAGTGGAGGTGTCTGGCTCTGCGGAGAGGCCCTGCTGTACTCCTCGCTGCCCATGAGCTCGGTTCCCAGCGAGCGGCGCCGTGGTTAGGCCGACCCCGTAGCCTCTGCTTCCTCCAGGACAGGCCCACGCCTCTCCCAGGAGGGGGCAGCCGGTCGAGGCGCCTCCCTAGTCAGCGTCGGCGTCGCGCTGCGACCCTGGAAGCGGGAGCCGCCGCGAGCGAGAGGAAGAGCGCCAGCAACAGCGGCGGCGGCAGCGGGCAGGAGCACCAGCAACGCCAGCGGGCGGGATCGAGGCCGTCAACATGGCGAGCGCCTCGTACCACATTTCCAATTTGCTGGAAAAAATGACATCCAGCGACAAGGACTTCAGGTGAGGCCGAAATCCGACCGTAAACCTACCTTGGGGTCCCCTATCCGCGGCCCTGGCCCTCACACGGGCATTGCCCCACCCCTTTGGCCTTAGCCGGTTTGTGAGCTTTCCCGAGCTCTCCGGCCCACCACCCGTTCCCTGATCCCGCAAGTTCCTTTTTCTCCCACCTTCCAACCCCCTCCCCCCCATTCGTTTCTCTAGGCCGTTGCCCGCTGCGGGTCCGAGGCGCCTTCTGCGTCCCCAGACGCCTTCACTGCATTCCCTGCTCCCCACCCCCAATCCCGAGACGTTTTCGCGTCCCAGGTGTGTGAAGGGGCAGAATCACCGACCCTTGTGGGCAAGGGAGTTGCTCTAGGCTTGGAGTCCAGGAGGCCCGGGCCTACCGGCCAGCCCGCCTTTACCGCTAGGCCGCCCTCCTGGCTAGGGCTGAGGCTTGCTGCCCTCTCCGGGCCCCAGCTGCCGCCTCTTTTCCCGCAGATGGAGTGGGCCTAGGTGCATTCAGCTTGAACGATCTGCTTTATTTGAGCTTTCCACGGATTGTGTTATAAACTTTTTCTTTGGACAATTCCTTTCGTGAAGGTGGGAAGAAGGGGGTGGGGTGGGGAGGGAGCCAGGATGAGGAAACTTGACTCGCAGGGTTTTCCCGCCAGCATCTCTGTCATTTTTCCTTGTCAGGTGAAAACTAAGCAGAAATTCGGGGTTTCATTCTCATTTCCTTATATCCAAAACTACTGCTAGAAAGGTGAATTTCTGGACCTTAAACGTAAAGCAAGCAAATGGATCTTACTGATGGAAGTTTTCGAAAATGAGGGTGGTGAATATGAGGCTTTTTTATGGCAGTTCTGTTCTAGGAGACTAGTACTGACTGTTCCAAACCTTGGTAATATGTATATTGAAGAATTGTTATATTTTTACAGATTATCTTGGCCTCTCTCCCTCTCTTTTTTTTTTTTTTTTTGTGCTACAGTGGTGGTTACATTCCTTTCCCACCTCCTGTCCCATCACAAAATAAATAAGCTCCCAGTCTAAAAAAGCTTTTTTATTTCTTTGATATTTGCTTTATTCTCTAAGGCTTGGTGGTTGTATTTTGTGAGCACTTTAAAGAAAAGAACAGATATCTTCAATTAAAATTGAAGCTGAAGCCTATTTTATTTTGTTTTATTTGTGTGTATATGCACAGTACCCTTTAATACCTGAATGCCTGAAAATGCCCAGACCACATCTGCCAGGAAGGGGTTTTCCTATTTGTGAAAAGAGAAGCATGAAAACTGTAATAATCGTATTCCTAACTAAATTGATGTGTCAATGTATTCACATGGTCAGTGAAATACAGTTTTGGTTCTGTGACTTCAAAGCCAGAAATGATTTTTAAAAAGTTTTGCTGCCTAGGACGTTATTAATTATTGCATTTGAAAATTTTAAAATCCAATTTGCTAATATGAAAAATTTTAGTGTTGTGACTTTTTGGAAGAGACATGGCTCTCTTTGGTTATTTTGGTATTTTAGATTTGTGTAGATCAAAATCAAGGTTTATTGGAGGAAATAAAAGTTTTGCTTTTGTTTTTGTTTGTGTGTTTTTTAAGGATTAGAATGCCGTTTACTTTGGAGCTTCGCTTGCTCCCAGTGCAAGACACTGAAATTTAAATACACATTTGAGTGGAATGTATATACACATATATATGAACTTTCAGCTGTGTAGAATGTGTGGTGTGATTCCCCGTCCCCCCCCCCCCGCCAGCCTTTCTGTCAATTTGGCTCATTCTGTAAAAGTACTAAATATCATTCTGATTGTATTCAATTTCACACTAAAGATACCACTTTGCTGTAATACTGTAATGGCATGATTTTGTTCAACTGGGTAGACTTGTGTATGGGTAATATGCTTAGAATAAACAGATCAAGCCCTGTTTATACTGCATATGTGATTTTTGACTCAAGCTACTTAATTTCTTGTAAAGATGATCTATACATGATTTTGTTTTCTTTTTAAAATAAATTATATGAAAGAAATAATGCTTTGATGTTAAGCTGTAGTCAGTGTTGAATTTGATAAGAATTATCTACCAGGTTCAACTAGAGTAAATCAAAACATTGCTGGGAAGATTGTTCTAAAAGTGTAATATTGATATATTTCTAATAGTTGATAAAGAAGTTAAGTGTATGAACTGTGACTTCCAGCTATTTGGCATTTTTAAGGTATTTTTATTAACTGTGTTTTAAAGACTTGTAATATGCTGAAGCCATCCAGTTAACAGACAAGTCTTTGAAACTACTCTGTATATTAAGTTACAGATAGAGATTAACTAAAATAGTAAGCATTTAAAATCAAGTATTTTGAATATTTTTCTGTATAATTTCAGTATAGGCATTTATTTGAATATATGTGTTCTATTTTAAAATTATCCCTTCTACTTTCTCATTTGGAATTTGTTTATTTTGGTGTAAATATCAGTTAGTTGCTATGTATTTTAAAATAGCTACTAACAAAGATCTTGAGGACAGAGTTAATATTACAGGATATCTAGTGCAAACCACTCTACTTATGCTAAGGGGAGACAAAAACAGTAATATATCTAAAAGGAAAAAAAAAATTACTCCTCTCATGCTAGACGCCAAAGAGACTATGACTTACCGGTCACAAAATATGGGCTCTAGTCATATGTTCTAGTGTAGTAGGATTCTTTCTTGGGAACTGTCTGTGAGATCTTGGGGAGACTACTTAATCTGGGACTAAATTTTTACTTTGAGAAACTTGTTCTTGGGTGATTACAAAAGGTCCCTTATAGGCCTGAAATTTTAGGTGTCTGAATAAATAGTCCATTCATATGAGGAAAGTAAAGAAATGGGTACAGGCTAAAAATTTTTCAGATGTTAGCATTTTTAAAAGAATCATTTTGTAGGATTTAAATCATGGGTTCAATTTATTGGTGAGGGACATCTGATGTCCTTTTTCTTTCATGTTTTAGTATTCTGCACTCTTTGAAGGCCATATTTTAAGGTTTACTACTAGTAGGTAGGTCATTCTGTAGATACCAGAATGAAAACTTTAATGTGCATAAACCATGTGAATGCTCTATTTATGAATATTAATATTGAAAACTGGGTTGCGATAACTTAAGGTTTGCTCATATGTTTCACCACCAATTGAATTTAAGTATTCCAAGGACTAAGGAGCTGAAGAAAATTTACCACTGTTCTATCTTTATCTACATAGTAGTTAACATTAATGCTTACTGTCAGCTTTATATACTGGATCCTGTTTATCCTTATAACTCTAGTAAAGTGGATACTAACAATCTCTATTCCAGTCCAGGAAACTCAGGTGTGATGGTGTTCATTAAATACTTGTCCAGGGTGAGTTAGACATTAGATCTGGGGTTTCCAGACCACCCCCAACTCCAACCCCAACCCCCAGAGCATGAACTCTTTTTTTTTTAAGATTTTATTTATTTATTTGACAGAGATCATAAGTAGGCAGAGGCAGGCAGAGAGAAAGAGGGGGAAGCAGGCTCCCCACTGATCAGAGAGCCGGATGTGGGGCTGGATCCCAGGGCCCTGAGATCATGACCTGAGCCAAAGGCAAAGGCTTAACCCACTGAGCCACCTAGGTGCCCCCAGAGCTTGAACTCTTAGCTACTGTGTTATGTTACTTCTCCAGGGTTTTGACTAGGGGACATAAGACTAAACTTAAATTTCATTTCCCTCTCAGGCTTAAGGAGTATTTTGTGCTAGAAGACACTTTAAGTAATTCCCTGAGAGGGACTGCAAAATGTTTTAAGATCTAGTGCTTGCCCTCAGTAATATTTACATACTTGTTGAATGGTTAAGACACTTTTACAAAAAGATAACCCAGAGCAATATGTAGTTCTCAGTCTTAAGTAGAGAAGATAATAGCAAGGAGATTCCTGTTGGTGGAGTCATGTGACTTAGGTCTTGAAATTGTAGGTAGAGAAAATGAGCGCAGGTGTGAAAGGTCACTATACAAGTAGATAATCTTGACTGGAGCTGGTTGTTTAGGGAACTGCTTGAGGCTACGTAGGGAACTTGTTTTACCAAACTGAGTCCTCCACTGTTTTGGACTTGCGGGTTCTCAGGTGATAGTTTTAGTTGGATTTTAATTACAGTTAAGAGAAAAACATGTAACGATTTTGAGAAATTTCTTCCAGAAACCATTGTAAAAATCTGTCAGTCAATTTTTTAAAATACCATTTGATACAATCTTAAAATAATTACTACATTGCAGAATTTCCTAGCTTGATAATGGTTTATGTTACCAAATTTATGTATGTATGTGTTTTGGATATTAGCAGGTATTTTCTTCTTGGAAACTGTAAATGCTAATAAAAAAAAATCTCAGGCCTCATATGGAATTCACTTTTAGAGCTGGAAGGGACTTCAGGATCCTATAACATAGCTGAAAGTAATGTATGGGTATTTATAATAATGTAACAATAAATACTAGCAAAGTTCTCTGTACTACCTGTGCTTGAAGAAAAGTAAGTTTTAATCAGAGGAAATCGATTTGTAGAGTTTTTAAGAAGGTGATTTCTGGGCACCCTTTAGGTACTTTGCAGGTTGATGGCGGTAAGTTACTGGATTTCACTTATGTGATTTTTCTTGATAAAGGTGTACTGCTAACACTGATTATAAGCAATGATGAAGGCTCACCATTGAAAAATAGACTTCATTGAGGAAACTGGAAAGAAGAGGACTAAAAATTAATTTTACTTACATGAACAATATTAAGACCCTCCTAAATTAATACTCCAAGGGAATAAATTAGAAAAAATGAGATAGTGGTGGTGTGTGTATGAGTTCCTTGAAAGATAACTCACTGGATGGTGCAGTTGGCTCTTAATTACTTAGATTTCTGTTAGTAACGGGTAAAATTGTGCTTCTATATGTATGAGGGGAAGGGTTGTGAGACTGCTCATTGTGCAATACAAGGTATCTATTTCTGCCATTGTTTCTGCACATCTCTGCATTGGATTTACTAAAGATGAATAAGTTCTCCCCTCAAGGAACTTTCAGTCCAGTGGAATAAGCCAGGTGTATAAATTCTGTACTGTGACTGTCTTGTTCATAACTGTGTTTGCAGAGCCTAGCACAGTTCCTCATGATGGTACTCCTGGACCATTTATTGAATACGTGAGATGGCATTGTCTGTAGGTTATGCCCACCTGGGACTGCCTTAGAAGCTTGAAAGTTAGCATTTTAACTTTCCGCTCTCCCACCTTAAGCCTTTTTTTTTTTTTTCCTAGTTTGTCCCATCGTATTACCATGTACCAAATGTCCCAGTTGGAAAAACGTCGATGTCACCTTTCTACCTTTTTCTCTCTCATTTAATTTCCTGATTAGTATTTCTCAAAATGAGTCTTCCTGTCTCAGGCTTCTTTCTAATCCAGTCTTGTTAACTCTTCCATTAGAATTTTCTTTCCAAATACCACAGTTGATCATTGCCTTCCTCACTAATTCCCGTTGACTACAAGATAAACTCTAAACTTCTTAGCTGTTGCGCACTAAGATCATTGAAATTACTCTTCCCCAAGTTTCTAACAAGCTCTGTGTAAATAATTTAGTAGATCTTTTATTTGCTTACCTGTTTGATAGACAAGCATTGTTTATCACTCTTTCCTTCTTGAAATTCTCTAAAATAGGCATCCTTGTCACAGATCGGGTTTATTTCCATAGAGGGAGAGAGAACACATGCTATGGGCAGTCTCAGTTAAAGAGTGTTAGGACCCATTCATTTGGGTAATTTTGGGAAGGCTCTAAGGAAGTGGAGTTCCAAACTGTATTGTTGGAAAGTTGGGACAATTCCATCGTTTGACATCTTAATACGAGGAGGGCAAGACTAAAGCAGAGGAAAAGCTGTAATTGGTGAAGAAGTAGCAGTCACTTAATGAGTAGAGAGGAAGATGTGTTTGGTATTTTGTGTTAAGTGGACTTGTCTGAAGTGGTTGTTCTGTGAGGTTGTTGATGTCTAGGAAAACAGTACACTTTCTTTGTAAGCATCAGATCAGTTTGGAATAACATTCAGATATAGGTATGAGCCTCCTATCAGTTCCTGGACGGTAGGGCTACTGTTTTTTGTTTTTGTTTTTGTTTTTTCCCTTTTCTTAGTCCTCCCTTTTGACCAGCTGCAGGGCATCATTGATTTATGATGTCTGCATCTTCACTGTTGCTGAGACTTTGTTGAATAGGATCAGAGGAATGGCCATTCCGTGTAGTCTGTAGTTGAGCCAGCTTTATTAATCCTTTTTCTTCTTGTGAGTGGTTGAACCATCTGATACGACAATGGTGGCTCGGTAACAGTAAGACTCTGGAAGGGATATATACATACCTGCCTATAACACCCAAGTCCCGTGGTTTTCCTCCTACTTCTTTGTCTGTTTTCTAGCTCATCCCATCCCATCCCCATATCTAATCCATTTCAAAGACTTACTTTAACCTTTTAAAACTCAGATAGTTGGTTCTCATTATTGTCTGTAGGTAGTACTATCAAGTTACCATAAACATTGAATTAGTGATACTGAGCCATTACTTCTAGGGGAAATATGGTGGTAGGTTCCTGTGAGCCTCTACTCATAGCATTTTCACAGTTGATCAGTTCATAACCTTGTTTTATGTTTATTTCTGTTTAAAGACAACCTTATTTAATATATGTTGTTGATTCATTCACATTGTGCTCACAGCCAGTAGCGCTATTACTTCATGCCTGAGAAAAGCTTATTTAATACATGTATTTTTTTTCTGAAAGACACAGCTTTCTTGTACCTAGGAATACTAGACAGCACTACACTGTGCTTGGGGCTCATTTTAAGCAGTAGAATTAACCAGCAACAAAAAGCACAAACGTGAAAGATGTGGCACTAGCTAGAGGATACTTTTTATGGTATGTGAGTTGAAACAAGAAGGCATTTACTCTGCTAGTAATGTAAGAATTGATTGTATGTCCATTTTTCTCCCTCCATAGATTGTCATAATCCTAATTGTAGCTACCATCATTTCTCACTTAGACTGCTACAGTAATTCTCCTAACTTTCTCCATTCATTTTGGGTAAATGAGGATTGGTTCTCTCTACACTCTGATGATAGTGTAGCTGGAGTAATGTTTCTGAAATACACATTTGATCATTTCAGTATACTGCCCATCTCTGACCTAGATGCCTTTCAATAGCCTCCCATTGCTCTTAGAATAAAGACAATAAATAAAGACCCCCAACTCTCTTCAGTCTCTTGGCCCTTGCTTACATGTCTGTCATTTCCCACCCCCACTCCCCGCAAATTCCTGCCTGTGCTTCAGAGTTCAGTCTTTCCTGATGCACGACACTTAGTGCAACCTACATCAGGTTACTTTATTAAACCTTTGAGTATTCTTTGTGCCCTATTCCTTTCCTTCCCTTCCTAGCATTTATCTCTGTTCATAATTACATATATCATTAACCCATATATGTAGTTTTTAAAACTAATATGTCTCTGTGATTGTATTGTAAGCTCCAAGACAATAGGACCTGTTTGCTTTTGCCATCTCTTGTTTATACAGGGGTGAGCATTGTACCTGATACATAGATAATAGGTTCTCATTACATAGTCAGTGAGTATATCAGATCTTTCTTATCTTGACGTCAGCCTACATTTCCATCTTCTTGTTAGATTTCTTTCTACCTGCCTCTGTCCCAGCCACACTTAACTGCTTCTTAGCCTTTCACTCGAAAGTGTTAGTCCCTCGGCACTGTTGCTGCTGCCACCACCCCCACCCCAACACAGACAAAAATAAAAATTTAAAATTCCAAACCAGCTTTCCCCAGGCACACCCCTGTTAATCTTTTGAAATCCAAACTAACTGTCAGTTCTTTGGTGTGATCAGTGTCAAATGTCCTTGAATATTTTTAAAAATCTGTAAGATTGAGATTTGTCCATGTACCTGCCTGTCTGCCATAGTAAGTGAAAAGATGAGGAGGAAGGGACCGGGTCTGTCTTATCATCTTAGGTCTTAACACCATGCCTAGAGCATTATTACGTGCTTAAGAGACATTTTACAAATTGGCTTTTGAATCTGCCATGAACAGCTTTTTATCTGGTTAAACAACTTCTTAACAGGATGATTTATAGTGCAAATTTTTATATCCAATTAAAGAAGGAAGAAATTCTTAGAACTTTCTGGTTGGGGGTCACTTTTAAAAAGTAACTCTTAGTATAACTTCATACTATCTCAATCCATTTTTTTCTGATTTTTAAAAATATTACCTATTGCTGATATTACTGGAATTCATTTCAACTTTCAAAAATGTTTAACGTTAGTCATCAATTTGTTAAATTAAAAACATGGAAGTATAGTTGATATACAATGTTATATTAGTTTCAGGTGTACCACAAAGTGATTTGACAGTTCTAATTCTCTACATTACACAGTCCTCACCATGCTAAGTATAGTCACCATACAAAATTATTACAGTATTAGTGGCTATATTCCCTGTGCTTTACTTTTCATCCCTGCCGTTTATTTTATAACTGGAAGTTTGTGACTCTTAATCCCCTTTAATACCCTCTAGGCCCATCCATGCATGTTGTTGAGAGGCAATATTTCATCCTTTTTTGTGGCTATTTCATAAAATATTCCATTGTTCTTTAATCCCTTTATCTGTTAGAGGACACTTAGGTTGCTTCCATATGTTGGCTGTTGTAAACATAGGGGTGCATGTATCTTTTTGAATTAGTGTTTTGTTTTTGGTTTTGGTAGGTACCTAGCAATGGAATTACTACATTGTATGGTATTCATATTTTTAATTTTTTGAGGAACATCCATGCCATTTTCCACAGTGGCTGCACCATTTTACATCCTACCCACAGGGAACAGGGTTTCCCCTTTGTCCGCATCCTTGCCAGTGCTTGTTATTTCTTGTATTTTTGATACTAGCCAGTCTGACTGGTGTGAGGTGATATCCTGTGGTTTTGTATTAATCCTAGATTTTTGAAAATCAGTAGACTTCTCTGAGGTCAGGAGCCAAGGTTTATTTACTTTTTATCTATCCTTTGCTCACTCATAGTCCAGCCTTTGTAGCATAATAGGCAATGAATAAGTAAGTGGCAAATAAAGGAAAGAATCTGTTTACCAGTAGACGCCCTTCAGAACCTTAAAACAACTTTTTGCATTGGGATTATTTACCTTTTTACCTAAATTAATGGCCATGTTCTCTTCAACCAGATGATGAGCATTTCAGGGGTCTTTAGAGGTCCTAACTACTCTGGTTTTATTTCATGATTTTATGGAACTAAAATGGCTATTTTTAATGCTTTGTGTGTAGAATTCCTGCATTAATATGCTATTACTCAGTTTTTTGTTTTTTTCTAGAATATTGTGTGGTTTTAATTTCATTTGTCATATAAAATGGGGAGGGGCTATCAATTACAACTGTGTTCATTTTAAAAGAAGTACATGCTTACTTTACCTTGTATAATCCCAATTTGAACACAGACTTTTTAAGCTGTTTCACAAAACTTGGTAGGAATTGTGCTTGCATTGTAGTTTAAAACTTCATTAAATTAACATTAAATGAACATACTAACTCTTTAAATAACAAATAGTGAATTGCTAAATTAATAAATTGTTTTGCCAATCCTTACCACATAGTTTATTGCCTGTATTGCCAGACTATCTGCATAGCTGTTTATCATTTCAGCTCCAATAGTGTTTTTTAATTGATTGATTTAATTGAAGACAGATTTTGACATTTCTATATGTAATATAAATAGTACACTTTTACTCAAACTTGATCTGTTCAGATACATGAAAAAGGCATTTAAGTATTTGTTACTGCAGTTAGGTTATTTCAATAGGTAGAGAAGAGCCAGAATTAGGGGCAAAATTCATTTGGCCTTCAGACAGATTGGGGAGGCATTATTTCAGTATGATTATCTGTTACTCTTGAGAAATTACTTTTAAAAAACAATCGGCTAGTGAGGTTTATGAGAAAAAAATGAGAGTCTATTTACCTTATTTTTGTTTCCTATTCAACCCTTTCATTTGAAGCTGAGATTAGACAGTTGATCGCTCTGGGGTTTTTGTTAGGCTATTTATTCAGTATGAAACTTGTCTTTGGCAGTAGTTCTTGAGGGGGCTGGATGTCAGATGGAACAACGTTCTAGAATTGCCTCTTCACCATCTTGAAAATACACCTGATAAACCTTGTGATGGGAGTTGGAGTGGAAGTGAGAATTTGTATTTTGGAAATTTCCCAGTAATTTTTTAATATGTGACCCCCGCCCATCAATCCAATAGAGAATATTATATAGGAAGGTATTATGTTTGTAGTTAAAGACTTCCTAGATAAAATTCAAATCACATGCAAAGGAAAAGGTAAAGAGGAGTTTTTGTGCTCTTAAAAGCAGTGATACAATTAATTATGAAAATGAAAGAGCACTCATGGTAGATCCTATCAGTAACTTGAAATAGAACTGACCTGGGAAAGATAATTTAAAGTGATGGTACCTTATTTAAAAGAGTTTGTTAGGACTTAAGATAGTTAGGTAAGGATGATAGCATTAGATTTGAAAGATACGATCTTTGTGCTTAAAAAATTTAAATTATCAACAAATTTAATTTTTTGATAGGTTTATGGCTACAAATGATTTGATGACAGAACTGCAGAAAGATTCCATCAAGTTGGATGATGACAGTGAAAGGAAAGTAGTGAAAATGATTTTGAAGTTACTGGAAGATAAAAATGGAGAGGTACAGAATTTAGCTGTCAAATGGTAAGTGTTTTTTACTTGCTTCCTACCCCTACCAGCCCCATTAAAAGACTCAGTGTAATAGTTGGTAAATTATTTTAGTCTTGTACTATGTCTTTCTGGAATTTCCTTTAGAATTTACGGATGAGTGGTGAATGTTTAATGTTTGTATATGGTACGTATGGTGCACTTCTTAAAGTTTCTTTTTTTTTTTTTCTTTAAAGATTTTATTTATTTATTTGATAGAGCAAGAGAGCACAGCAGCTGAAACAGTAGAGGGAGAAAGGGAACAGTACAAGGAGAGGGAGAAGCAGGCTCCCCACTGAGGAAGGAGCCCGATGCAAGACTTCCCAGGATGCTGGTATCATGGCCTGAGCCAAAGGCAGATGCTTAACCATCTGAGCCACCCAGATGTCCCATACATTTCTTAAAGTCTTTTATGGTATTTTGATTCATACGAAATACGTAATGGAAACTGTAGACAGAGTGATTATCTCACTTGTTTGACCTGATTTTTTTTAGCCCAGTTTAGAAGGCCTACCTGCCTCTGTCCATTTCTGTATGAAAATATAAGAACCAGTGATCAAGGGAAGTAAGAAATAATAAGACTTTATAAAGAACAGCAGCATTTAAAATCATAGTTAGCACAAATTCAGACTGAGGATACAGCATTTACAAAGAATTTTTCCTAAAAATGGTGGGAATTCCAATTGTCTTTGTGTACAGTGCAGTAGGAGCATATTATTAGACATGGTATTGACAGTTTGACTACTTTTAGTAATAGGGTACAGAATTTGAGCTCTCAGTAAATTATGTTAATGGATTTATTTCATTTATGTGTATCAAATACTAGAAAACCTTAACAATTTACATAGTAAGTTATTAGAAAGTATAGCCTTTAGTTTCATATAACAAACACTGGAATTTTATATCATTTTGTATGTCCTGTAATAATTAGGCAACAATTTAAGTAAAACATTGCCTCATTATGCCTCCCTTATTGCACTTAAAAAAATTTTTTTTAAAGATTTTATTTATGAGAGAGAGAGAGATCGCGCGCGTGCACACACAAGGAGGAGTGGGGAAGGGTGGAGGGAGGGGGAGAAGCAGATTCCCCACTGAGCAGAGAGTTTTCCGGGATCATGACCTGAGTGGAAGGCGGATACTCAACTGACTGAGCCACCCAGGTACCAACATTGCATTTTATTACAAAGGTTTTAAGTTTGTTTTAGGCTTAGGTTTTACATACCTGCTATAAAAACGTGAGAAATCATTGGTCAGCATAGAGTTTCTAGACATGCAGTACAATTTTCTTTAACTTGGGACATTTGCAAGTTTAAAATAAGTCTTAAAAAGGTAAGTTGGAGGATAATGCAGTGAGTATAATTTTACTTTAGTTATTTTTCATCTTTTAATTTTTTTGCCTGTGCTTAATAAAATTAAATATTGTTCAAAATATATGAACATCTACCAGCTTTTAAAAGTGGTTAATATAAGGTAGTCTTTGTCCGAAATTGAGAGTTGAGAGGTACATAGGTCTTACTCACTTGTGTAGGAATCTTCTCATTAGGAACCTGAGCTTTTGGTCTTTTGAAGACCTTTTATTCTTAAAACGTAACAGATTGGGGGGGAAGAAATGGCATATATTCAAGAAAAAAAGGAACGAAGATAAAAACAAAAGTAATATAGGAGGAGATAAAAACCCAAGAACTGATTTTTAGAGGAGGGAAAATCACAATAGATAAATTACTAACTAGCCTTATCAGGAAATAGGGAAAATTGTCAAAGAACTCATCACCCAAAAGAAACTCAGGCCCAGAAGTCTTTAACACACGTCTTTGAAACCTCAAAGAACAGATAATTCAGTACAGAGAGTTCTAGTACTATTCCAGTACATAAAACTTCCCAATCTTTTATTTAAACCAATTACTGATAACATATCCTGACTGAGGATAACACTGAAAAAGAAAACTACAGACTGTTTAAACGTTCAGATATAATCCAGCAATACAGTAAGTGTGACATACCATGACCAAGTGAGATTAATTCCAGGAATGAGGGCGGTTTAGTATTATGTGCTTTGTTTAATATATTTCATTATGTTAGTAGATAAGAGGAAGAAAAAACAGTTGTCTAGGCACTATTAAGATTCAACATTGATGCTTGATTAAAACAAAGACACCAAAACACAACACTTACTTAGGCTACTTAATGTAATTAGGAGTGAAACACCTTCCGAAGACCATCATCATACTCAATATGTCACTGGAGTGAAGAACGGATCAGGGACGCTTTATCTCACTTGGTAGAATTCCCTACCTGTTTCTAGGGAAACATTTAATAACGGAGTTGATAAGATCTTTTTGAACATCAGGCGTACACACACATACACATACCTTAACCCAAAAGCCAGATACCTTTACACTAATTACCAGATACCTTTACACTAATGTCAGGAACAAATCAAAGATGGTTTTCTTTATCCACTACATTCTTTTTTTTTTTTAAGATTTTATTTTTTTATTAGACTGAGACAGTGAGAGAGGGAACATAAGCAGGGGGAATGGGAGAGGGAGAAGCAGGGTTCCCGCCGAGCAGGGGAGACCAATGCTGGGCTTGATCCCAGGACCTTGGGACCATGGCCTGAACTGAAGGCAGATGCTTAATGACGGAACCACCCAGGCGCCCCTCGACTACATTCTTTTTGAAGGTATTAGCCACTATAGGACAAGGGAGAATAAAATGATATGCATAAGAATTGGAAAAGGTACATGAAAATAAGTCAGTCAAGAAAAAAATTTCATGTGGACAGTAAGAAGTCAGTGAAGTAATGGGAAGTCAGGGAAGGTAATGAAGAAAAATGTGTAATTCTCATATAAACAATAATCAATTGGAAGATCTCATGGAATCAAATGTCCATCTATTACAGCAACAGAAAGACAAAATGCCTAGGAATTAAATGTAACAAGAAATGTTACAATGGTGACCTTGAGTGAGGGTATTGAATAGTGTAGGTAAGGTTACAATTTTATCTTTTTCAAAACTTAAGGAGAACTTTAAAATATTCTTGACCCCTAAAAAAATGTACTTGGAACAAATGGAAAGACATTCCATGTCCTTGGATTGGATAAATCAACAAAGTTATTGGTTCTCTTCAAGCTAATTCAATGCTAACTTAATTGTAAAAAATTATTTCACAAGCTAGACAAGTTGATTTTAAGGTATATTTTGGTGGGAGGGAGAAGGGCAGGAGTTTGTTTTCTCAAGATAGTCAAGAAAACTGAAAAAGTGTAACAGTTGCTGAAGTAGGAGTTGTTGCTTAACCCTACTAGATATGAAAAGAGGCTATTATGTTTCTCTAATCAAAGCAGTGCAGTAGTGAGGCATTAATGGACAAGTGGAGTAAAATAGAAAGTATGTGATAGAAAGTTGGATTCTTTTTTTTAAAGCTTTTTATTATTTATTCAACAGAGAGATAAAGAGCACAAGTAGGCAGAGCAGCAGGCAGAGGGAGAGGAAGAAGCAGGCCCCTGGGATCATGACCCAAGCCAAAGGCAGCTGCTTAACTGACTGAGCCACCCAGGCGCCCCGGATTTTTTTTTTTTTTTTTTTTTTTAAAGGACTGGATAACTATTTGGAAAAGATATAATGGTATCCTTACCTCACATACAACATCCTTACTGAAGGTCACTGTTCACTTTAAATTAGTTTTGCCTGTTTTAGAACTTCATATAAGTGGAATTATACAGTATGTTCTCTTTTGTGTCTAGCTGACATACTCCTCACATCTGTGAGATTCATCCATGTTGGGTGTATTAGTATTTTTTGACTTTCTATCATTGATTAGTAGCCATCTCGATAACCAGGCTGTTCATACATTTGGTTTCTTTCTAGAGTTTGGCTATTGTGAATAGAGATACAATGAACATTCTTATATGAGTTCTTTTTAGGAAATGGTCTTTTTAATGGATAAATACCTAAGAATGGATTTGCTGTTCTACATTTAGATTTTTAAGAAACTGCCAAATTGTTCCCCCAAGTATTTGCATCATTTTACATGAAAGTACCAGTTGTCACCACATTCTCATCCATGCTTGGTTTTGTCACTCTTTAATTTTAGCCATTTTAGTAAGTGTATAGGTGTAGTTTTAATTTACATGTCCCTGATAACTAGTAATGTCCAGTGCTGTTTTGTGTGTTGGATTTTTTTTTTTTTTGGACTTTTCCTAATTTTTTTAAGTGAGGTGGTTTTCTTATTTTTTTTTTTAAAGATTTTATTTATTTATTTGACAGAGATCACAAGTAGGCAGAGAGGCAGGCACAGAGAGAGCGGGGAAGCAGACTCCCCGCCAAGCAGAGAGCCTGTTATGGGGCTTGATCCCAGGACCCCGGGATCATGACCCAAGTTGAAGGCAGAGACTTTAACCCATTGAGCCACCAGGCGCCCCAGAGGTGGTTTTCTTATTATCAAATTGTAGGAGTTCTTCATATAGTCCAGATAGGCCCTTTGATATATATATATATATATATATATATATATGTATATATATATTTTTTTTTTTTTAAAGATTTTATTTATTTGACAGAGAGAGATCACAAGTAGGCAGAGAGGCAGGCAGAGAGAGAAGGAGAAGCAGGCTCCCTTGCCGAGCAGAGAGCCTGATGCGGGGCTTGATCCCAGGATCCTGAGATCATGACCTGGGCCGAAGGCAGAGGCTTAACCCACTGAGCCACCCAGGCGCCCCTGATACATATATTTTATAAATACTTTCTCCCAATTTGATGAGCTTAAGTTTTTAAATTTAGTTTTAAATTTAGTTTCATTTGATTATCTTATAAATTAATTTCAGCTTTTCTTTTATGGTAATTGCTTTCCATGTCCTAAGAAGCCTTTGTTTATCTTACGTTGCAACAATTTCCTCCCCTTTTTTTTTTCCTAAAAGCCGTACAGTTTCAGCTTTTACTTTTAGTCTTGTGATCTGTCTTGAATTAATTTTTGTGAAATAGGAATTGAGTTCAGTTTTTTCATGGGGACATCTCATTGTTGAAGCACCATTGATTGAAAACTGCTTTTCCCATTGAATTGCACTGATACCAGAGATCAGTAGACTGAAAGTGTGGGTTTATTTCTTCACTCTCTTGTGTTTCATTGGAGTTTTTGTGTATTATTATACCAGTACAAAACTGTTGTAGTGTAGTGTATTAGACAACCTTGCCACTGTTGACTTTTTGGGGTGATAATTCCTTGTGAGGAGCTTACCTGTGTATTTTGTGCATTGTAGGATATTTAGTAGGATCTTGCCTTTAGCTACTATTTGCTAGTAGCATTCCTTCTTTCCCTAGGAGTGTCAACCCAGAATGTTTCCAGACATTGCCAGCTATCTACTGGAGGTTAAAAATTGCCCTTTGTTGAAAACCCCTGGTATAGATGTATACAAGTCTGTTGTAAGGTGGTGTAAGTTGTCTAGCTTCCTTCTTCCTTTTCCAAGAGAATTTTGGTTTTTTAGTTTTGGTTTTTTGTATTTCCATTGTAAATTTCAGAATCGGTTTGTCAGTTTCAGTTTGTTTTTTTTTTTCTAAATAAGCTTGTTCAAATTTTGATTCGGATTGTGTTAAAGCTATAGAGATTTTTGAAGAGAACATCATAACAATATTGTCTTTTAACAGTGAACCATAGTATCTCATACTTACTTATAAGTCACAGTAGTTTTTGTAGATTCCTTGGGATTTTCTACCTAAATAGGGGTCATTAGTGAATATCCCCCTCTTTCAGTCCTGATTTTGGTAATTTGTGTTTTCTCTCCTTTTTCCCTCAAGTCATCTAATTAGGGATTTACCAGTTTATCAAAGAACTGTTTTTTCTCTGTTGTTGTTGCCTTATTTCATTGATTCTCTTTTATTGTAATGTTCACTTTCTTCCTTTCTAATTCTTAAGCAATTAAAGGTATGTATTTTTTTCTGACTACTTCTTGAGCTACATTCTACAAATTCTGCTGGTATCAGGTAATCTCTATACCCAGTGTGGGCTTGAATTTAGAACCCCGAGATCAGGATTTGCATGCTCCACCAACTGAGCGAGCCAGCCAGGTGCCCCTGGATTGAAATAGTTTTAATTCTGTTGTGATTTTCCTTTGATCCTTGGGTTATTTAGAAGTAATTTTCAAATATTTGGAAGTTACCTAGATGTTTATTTTTATTGCTGTCTAATCTAATTCCATTTTGTTCAGAGAACCATATTCTTTAAAATTTCAGGATGTTTGTTTTGTCTACTTGGATTTGTTTTATGGTTTGGTATTGTGATACATCTTGGTGAATGAATGCCCCATGTATACTTGGAAGAAAGTATATTCTGTGGTAGAGGGGCATAATATTTTAGAAATGTCAAGTCAAAGTAGTTGATAAAGTTTAGATTTTATATTCTTTGTGATTTTTTTTGTTTTTGGCATTAAATACCCAGAAGAGTGGAGTGTTTAAGTTTTCCAACTATGATTGTCAAATTATCTGTTTTTCTCTTTGGTAATGTCAGATTTTGTTCCATGTATATTAAAACTAATGACTAAATGCATACACATTTATGTCTTCCTGATGTTTGACCTTTTTAGGAGTATAAAATGTTTCTCTTTAAATATACCTTATCTACAAGTGTATTTTCTTCTTTGTTAATATGGAAAAGTCACCCCAACTTTTTAAGATTAGTGTTCACATAGTGTACCTTTTTTTATTTTTCAGTTTAATCTGTGTTTATTTTTAAATGATGTTTTTTATAGACAGTGAATAGTTAATTCTTGCTTTGATTCAGTCTCATAATTTTTGCCCTTTAATAGGAGTGCTTATATAGTTCATTGGCATTTATTACAAATATTTGGCACGGTTGGATTTAGGTGTGTCATTCTTCTTATTTTCATTTTGCTTTTGTTGCTCTTGATGTGTTCCCCGCCCCCCACCTGCCTTCTTTTGGGTTAATCAACTCTTTTATAACAACAGTTCTCAAAGTTTGATTCGGGGGACCCTGGAACATCATGTGACCCTGAAAATGTCAAAGTTTATCACGTGAATAATTATTTTCCCTTTGACCCTCGTTTTCTTCTAAGTGCACAGTGTAATTTTCCAGAGGCCGCATGATGTGATCATCACAACAGATCGAATACAAAGTCAAATATGAGAATCCATTTTTTTTGAAGTGCAAACATAGATATCAGTGCTATTTTTCTCACTTTTTTGAGAAAGGTTAATATTTAAAAAAATGTTTATGTTAACATGTGATAGGTTTATTTTTGTCACTTTTAATTTTTAATATGGTAAGTAGTGACAGAACCCACATAAAAGTTTTTGGGGTCTTCATTGATTTTTAAAGTGTTAAAAGGGTTCCTGAAACCAAAAGGTTGGGCATCTGTTTTATATTTAATTTTGATACCCTCTTTTGACTTTTTAGATATCTCCTAGTGTTTTTTGAATTGTCACTCTCGGCTAGGGATTATAAATTGCATCTTAAAATTATGACAGTCTACTGAAGGTTATTATTGTACCACTTGATACAAATTATATAAACCTTGCAACATTTTCCCATTTACTTTCTTCCTGTCTTTGTGCTGTTGGTTTTTTTTTTATATTTGTGTGTATATATATCTGTAATACAGTATTATTTATAGTTTGAAGGAAAATCATATAGTCTTTTATTTTTTTAAGTGTACTTATTTACTTACTTATTAGTAATCTCTAAACCCAATGTGGGGCTTAAACTTAACAACCCTGAGATCAAGAGTTGCATGCTCTGCCATTGAGTCAGCCAGGCACTCCTTGTAGTCTCTTAAATAAAGCCTTTTATGTACACATATTTACATTTCTGGTGATTTTTGTAAATCCAAGTAACCATCTAGTTTACTTTTTCTTTAGCCGAAAGAATTTTCTTTGGCAGTTCTTGTGGTATAGATTTGGTAGTGGTAGAGTTTCAGTTTTTTTTTTTTTTTTTTAGAGTTTCAGTTTTTATCATAAATTGTCTTTATTTTTTTTTTTAAGATTTTATTCATTTGTTTGAGAGAGAGAGAGAGAGAGAGAGCATGAGAAGGGGGAGGGTCAGAGAGGGGAGTAAACTCCCCGCTGAGCAGGGAGGCCGATGCAGGACTCGATCCCGGGACTCCAGGATCACGACATGAGCCAAAGGCAGTTGTTTAACCACCTGAGCCACCCAGGTGCCCTTTATTTTCATTTTCAAGGGATAATTTCACTGGATTTGGAATTCTAGGTAGACCTTTTTCTGTTTTTAGTTAACATCATTATTTGGCATTCAAATTGTTGTTTTTCTAAAATACAGTTTTAGAGAGTTTACAGTCTTTATCTGCAGAAGGGTTGGTCCAACAGAGCTGTTTTGCCATTACCAGAAGCTAGAACTCTTCACATTCATTTTTAGAATCCCCTTTATTTTCACTCCAATTTTTTCATTGTTTCATGTTAGGTTTTTACACATACGCCATGTCTTTTGTCACTGCTATATTTTGGATTGAATTGTTCTTGGATTTCTCCAACCTTTTCATTTTTCTTTCTTCTCTTAATTTCCCAAATTGCACTGCCTATGGCTTCTCCAGTCAAGCAGTTAGTTTATTGAACATCTGTATTTGATAAATGTTGATCTGACATTTATCCAATTAATCTATTTTTTAAAATTTTTTTTTTAAGTTTAATAAAGGATTTTTTTATTTTTTATAAACATATATTTTTATCCCTGGGGTACAGGTCTGTGAATCGCCAGGTTTACACACTTCACAGCACTCACCATAGCACATACCCTCCCCAATGTCCATTACCCTACCCCCCTTCTCCCAACCCCCCTCCCCTCAGCAACCCTCAGTTTGTTTTGTGAGATTAAGAGTCACTTATGGTTTGTCTCCCTCCCAATCCCATCTTGTTTCATTTATTCTTCTCCTACCCCCTTAACCCCCCATGTTGCATCTCCACTTCCTCATATCAGGGAGATCATATGATAGTTGTCTTTCTCCGATTGACTTATTTCGCTAAGCATGATACCCTCTAGTTCCATCCATGTCATCGCAAATGGCAAGATTTCATTTCTTTCAATTAAACTAGTTTTATCATGTCACTAATGCTTGACAAAATGCATTGGCTCCCAGTTTTACCACATCACATTTAAATTTGCCATCCTAACTTTAAAGGTTCTCCATAATGTCCCAGGGGCCTACCTTTCCTATTGTCTTTTATATGCCTTTTGTGTCAAACAGTTCTTTTCATCCTCATTTTTTAAACTTATTTTATTTAAATTCACTTAACATATAGTGTATCATTAGTTTGAGATGTAGAGTTCAGTAATTCATCAGTTGCAAATAACACCCAGTGCTCGTTAACATTCCCCCACCCACTTCCCCTCCAGCAACCCTGTTTGTTTCTTATAGTTAAGAGTCTCTTATGGTTTGTCTCCCTCTCTGATTTTGTCTTATTTAATTTTTGCCTCCCTTCCCCTATGATCCTCTGTTTTGTTTCTTAAGTTCCACATATGAGTAAAACCATAATTGTCTCTGATTGACTTATTTCACTTACCATGATATGATACCCTCTGTTTCCATTCACATCAGTGTAAATGGTGCCATTTCATGCTTTTTGATGGCTGAGTAATATTCCTGTGTGTGGGGGTGTGTGTGTGTGTGTGTGTGTACACCCACACACACACACCACATCTTTATCCATTCATCTGTTGGTGGACATTTGGGCTCTTTACATAGTTTGGCTGTTGTGGACATTGCTGCTATAAATATTGGGGTGCAGGTGTCCCTTTGGATCACAATGTTTGTATCCTTTGGGTAAATACCTAGTAGTTCAATTGTGGGATTGTAGTGTAGCTCTATTTTTAACTTCTTGAAGAACCTCCATACTTTTTTCCATAGTGGCTGCAGCAGCTTGCATTCCCACCAACAGTGTAGGAGGGTTCCCCTTTCTCCACATCCTTGTCAACATTTGTTGTTTCCTGACTTGTTAATTTTAGCCATTCTGACTGGTGTGATGTGGCATCTGATTGTGGTTTTGATTTGTATTTCCCTGATGCCAAGTGATGTTGAGCATTTTTTTCATGTGTCTGTTGGCCATTTGTAGGTCTTCTTTGCAGAAATGTCTGTTCATGTCTTATGCCCAGTTCTTGACAGGATTATTTGGCTTTTTGGGTGTTGAGTATGATAAGTTCTTTTATCTTCTCCCATTCCTTGGGTTGTCTTTTGGTTTTGTTAACTGCTTCCTTTGTTGTGCAAAACCTTTTTATCTTCATGAAGACCCAGTAATTCATTTTTGCTGTTGCTTCCCATTCCTTTTTTTTAATATGCATTCTATTCATTCTGGTCTCTGATCTTTCCATTTAAAATGCTCATTTTTAACAATATCCTATAAACTAAGTACCTAAAAATATGTCCTTAGGTGCAGTCTTCTGTCCTGTAAATACTAATATAGAATTTAAGAGTTTTTAAAAAGAAATTGTGCAGAGTGGTGCATATCTTCATTTCATTTCTAAAATAGCTTTGTGAATTTCTTAACCTTATCAACCAGTGGTAAATATTTGGAGATAGGGTCATTACTTTTCTTATTCAGTATAGTCTTAAATATAAGGGCTCTTCAATGAAAATTCATGTACTAAGCATCTATGTGCTAAATTCTTTGGGAAGGGCACTAAGGAAGAACTTTTTTCTCTGTCGACAATCAGTGGACCTTCATGCAAACCTATAATAATAATATAAAACACTAATATGAACAGAATATCCAAGGTTCTTTGGGAACACAGAGTAGTACTAACTTGTTTGCTTTTTGTAACCAGTGGTTTGATGCTTTTTAAAATTTAAACAGGAAAATAGAAGGAATGTGAATTCTTTTGGTTCACAAGGTGGAGTTGGTGATAGATGATAGGAGGAAGGCAGGATCAGAGTTGACAAAGTGATCTATTGGAATTGCTGTTTCAGGTAAACCATAGGATCCTTGTTAGGAGCAGACTCCTAATTAGCTTTTTTAGTACTAAAAAATGTTTTGTATATATGAAGGATTGGGAGAGGTAAAAGCATCTTAAGTTTCATGAAACCATGGTGGATATCAGTGGGAAAACTGGAAACCAACTGCAAGGAGCTTATCAGTCCAAATTTGTTTTACATCCTTATTCATATACAATGGATGATACAGGCATAGTGTATTTACTTTGTGTTGATAGTTGCTTGGCGGAAAAAATTAATGCTTTTGTCTATTTTTGTTTTTGTATTTAATGTAAATTAATTTTTTTTCTATTTTATATTACAGTCTTGGTCCCTTAGTGAGTAAAGTGAAAGAATACCAAGTAGAGACGATTGTAGATACCCTCTGCACTAACATGCTTTCTGATAAGGAACAACTTCGAGATATTTCAAGTATTGGCCTTAAAACAGTAATTGGAGAACTTCCTCCAGCTTCCAGTGGTAAGCAAGAGCACTTTTTTCTTCCTAGCTCCTTTTTACCTGGAGCTGTTCTTCCTTTCATTTGTTTTTTCCTCCTGGCCAGGGAAGGGGAGTAGTGTCTATCAGAGGATTTTTGTAAGGATCTCTTTGAACAAGTAAGAGGAAAAATGTCCAGAGTCTTATTTTTGCTTAAAATCAGTTTTCACTTTTAAATGAATATTATCTTGACTGAATTTAAGTATCTTCTAGGAATAGCAAGATTTTTTATTGTTGTATTTACCGTGACTACAGAATAGAGTTAATGCTAACCTGTGCATTAAGGGAAAAGGTAACCAAAACTTTGAGTTATTTCTGATTAGCTATTTTCAATATTAATTTTGCTTTGCATCAGAATTTATGATGTGTAAAACATAATACTGTTTTAAGACAGTTGTGAAATAGTCTAGTTTACTAGTATCTTTATGAAGGCTGACTCTAGCTACTTTGGTAATTTAAAAAATTTTAAATGACAATTAATGAATTTGTTAATTTGGCCTCTGACACAAATATTTAGGTAATGCAAATTTTAGAATTGATCTTGACTACCAAGCTGTTGGCTAAAATCAGCAGGCTGAAGTTGTTGATGGTCTTATCTACAGGTGAAGTAAAATTATTATCTACTTCATGGAGAGATGTAGACTGGTAATAAATAGTGTAGTCTAAGTATGTAGTTTTTACTCATTTACTTAACAAATATTTATTAATCTTTTGCTATGCTAGCCATCATGCTAGATTGGTGTGTATTATTTCAGTAAGTCTAAACATCAGCCGTATGGGTCCTAATATTCATAGTTTATCGGTGAGGGAACTGAAAAGCAAAGAGATTAGGTTAATGCACCCAAAGTTGTGATTACCTATTTGGGTGAGGATTCAAATCCTCCATTATCTTTTAATCGAAAGATGATGCTTTTTCAGCTGTTTCTTATCAGTGTGACTTTACTCTTATTATTTCTGTAAAATATTTTTTATAATTGTATTAGTTATCTTGATGTTTTCCTCATTTCTTTTCATTGAAACGTTTGTTTTTAGCTGATTTCTGGTTCTAACGAATTCTGTTAACCGTTTAGATTAATTTCTTGTTCTTTTTTTCTCCCACCTGCCAGTAATAAGACAAATCTACTTCAAAATAGAATAACCTTGATTTATGAGTTCTCTGGAACAGCATTTCTAGTTCATCATAATGAAGTTTTGGAGTCTTTGGATTGGAATAGGAAGGATCTTACAGGTTTACAGCTCTCTCTCTTTTTTAAGAGATCATGTTGTTAGAGTTCAGAATATATTTGGTTTTTAATTCACTGAAATTTTAAAGTCTAGGTTGCTAGTAAAGAGTATTCAAGTAGAAGAAAATTCATTTCTGTTTTCCAGTCTAGAGGTGCAAACACTACAGCTCCTATTGGCTCCATCGTCGGCAGTCATGTCAGTATATAGAATACTTGTCCAGTAGAGTCTATTGAATTGTTACTGTTTTGCCTGTGTCATGTACTCCTTCTGCAGTTATTATCTCTTATTTCTGCTTATGTCTAATAAATTACTTGGCTAAAAACAACCCATTTTGAAATACTTACTTTTCTGACATGGATCTCTTAAGTCAGTCTCAATTATAATCGTTTAAAGTTGTTGACTATCTAGTAAGCACCATGAATATAAGGTAGAGTCATTATACTTGCCTTGAAATTATTCTTGGTTTATTATTCATGCAGGCTCTGCATTAGCTGCTAATGTATGTAAAAAGATTACTGGACGTCTTACCAGTGCAATAGCAAAGCAGGAAGATGTTTCTGTTCAGCTAGAAGCCTTGGATATTATGGCTGATATGTTGAGCAGGTAAACATGCCTATCATTTGTATTATTTGTAATACAAAAACTATGTGCATTTATTAAAAACACCTTTTGATAAATATAATTTGGTCTGAAATTGTCCATGTTTAAATTGTGGCTGTTTATAAATATGTGGGAGGGGAGAAATAAGCTAATTATATTTATCACATAATATTGCATAGAAGGCATTTTTTATAGTTTTGAAAAGTAATAAAATTTGTGATTTGAATATGTCAGCATAGTTTTTATGTTTTGTTTTACTCTTAGATCTTGATAACTGGGATTTCTCTATTAAATAAGAGATGTGCTGGTAGGAGTAGCAAATTTTCCAGTTAAAATAATGGCATAAATTTCAGCAGCCATGATGATACTGTATGTTTGGGGAGGATGGAGCTTGGCTTTATAATTTGTTCCTTGTTTGCTTTCCTCTGGAAGTCCTCTGTTTGCTTTTCCTTCCTATCTGAAAGATAGGAAGATATAATCAATTCCAAAGGGGAAAATACCTTAAAAGACCTACCATTTATAGTGTATCCCTAATTCTCAAAATCATTACGTCTTCATTGTTGTGCCTTCACTTGTGCCCAAGTCACTGCAGCTTGGAAATAGTTAAGTGCCTTCCTATGGTACATATTTACAGTAGAAGGTGAGCGCTACCATCCTGGTACACACAAGAACTTATATTTTGCTATAGGAGAGAAGAACAAAAGTGGAATTAAATACTGAGACTGAGACTCTTGGTGTGTTTCGGGATTTAAAATAGGAGAAGTTTGTTTTGGAAAAAATGACATTTGAATTTAGTTTTGAAGAATGGGTAGGGCACAGGTATATACATGCCCAGGTTTAGAATATATCAGCATAAGTCATTTTGGAGTTGGGAAACATTGTATTCTTGTTTTCCAAAATACATAGAATGAATAGAAAAGTAGTAGGAAATCATTTTCATGGGTTGTGGTCATGTTGAAGAAGGTGAGAAATTTATACTTAATTTTGTAGGTAGTAAATACTCAGACTTTTTGTTTTATGTGTTGATGGATCAGTTGCAAGGTCCTGGCACACAGATGTTTAACTACTATTGACTGCCTAAACTGCACATGTGAAATGATTTGGAAGAGGGTTGGACCAGTAGGATCAATGCAACTTAGTACATAGATATGTTGAGGAAAGACCATAGGAAGAGGGGGTAGTCAAGAGGTTCTGAGATTTGAGATTTTGATTTTGAACCCCCAGAAAGCTATCATAGAGAAAAAGCTATTAATAGGGAAAACACTTTACAGATCTTGGAAAAGTGACAAGATTGTTGGTTTTTTGGTGAATTCTCAAGCATGTTGGTTGGATATCTTATAGAAGGGGATATGGTTCTAGATTCTGGAAGTGAATTTTGGGATACAGATTTTAAAACTGCATTTACTTATTGACTCAACTTTTCAGTTGGGTTGGTAGAGAAAGTATTGTTTTAATCTAATTCTGAATTTGGATTAGCGTCATCTAAATTTTTACTCTTTGAATACATTGAGGTCAGAGGCCGGACATTTCAGTAGTGCTCAGACCTCTTGAATTTATTTATGGTTTTCTTTCTTTTTTATTTTATTTTAAGGCAAGGAGGACTTCTTGTTAATTTCCATCCTTCAATTCTGACCTGTCTGCTCCCCCAGTTGACCAGCCCTAGACTTGCAGTGAGGAAAAGAACCATTATTGCTCTTGGCCATCTGGTTATGAGCTGTGGAAATATAGTTTTTGTAGATCTTATTGAACATCTGTTGTCAGAATTGTCCAAAAATGATTCAATGTCAACAACAAGAACCTATATACAATGTATTGCTGCAATTAGTAGGCAAGCTGGTCATAGAATAGGTAAGAAATGTTTAAATACTTCAAAATTTTCTTCAATTAAAAAAAAAAAAGAATGTTTTTAAGAATAAATATGCTTTTCTTAGGTGAATACCTTGAGAAGATAATTCCTTTGGTGGTAAAATTTTGTAATGTAGATGATGATGAATTAAGAGAGTACTGCATTCAAGCCTTTGAGTCATTTGTGAGAAGGTAAGTTTTTAGGATCTCTCTATATTCAAGTAAAATTTTCCCTTGAGAACAGAGTAATAATTAAGATCTAGAGTAGGTGGGTGAGGAGAAATGGGTTATTTTACTGACAGCCAGGATGAGTTTTGGTTTCAGATGTCTGATTAGAATAAATTCTTATTAAACAGTAACTGATAACCAGTGCAGTATTTGAAGTAGAGGTGATCTTATATTTCAAAATATGGTCCTTATATTTGATATGTTTCCTTTTTATTGTTAGGACTTGAAAGAATTTGGAAAAGTATTTATGGTTATCTTTTGGTTTAATTTAATAATGTAGTCTTAAAGAGCAGCAGGGTAAAAATTACCGGTCCAAAAATATGTAGTGAATTTTATATCTTTCCAACATTTTTTGAAGTTTGTCACATCCATTTTGCTAGGGTAGTGAGTCTCCATTTGGAAACCTTGGTTCTAATATTAAAATCATCAGTTATGTGCTAGAAAACCATACTGGCTGAGGAGCAGATTTTTTTGCCTTTGGCTAGAATTGACAGTTTGGTATATAGCATAGTGTCTTGAGACTTCACTGGTAGTTATCTGCAGTAATCCCTTGCCCCACTCATGGTTTTTTAAGAAGTAGCTTATGGGGGCGGCTGGGTGGCTCAGTGGGTTAAGCCTCTGCCTTCAGCTCAGGTCATGATCTCAGGGTCCTGGGATCAAGCCCCACGTTGGGAGCCTGCTTCTCCCCCCATCTCTGCCAGCCTCTCCACCTACTTGTGATCTCTCTCTCTGTGTCAAATAAATAAATAAAATCTTAAAAAAAAAAAAAAAGTAGCTTATGGTTATACCAAATTTTTAAAATCAGAAATTGTGGGATTTGTTTCTGTTGTTTTAATTGAGAAACATAAGTTATTCCTTTATTGTGGGGCATGTCTATGTTCTGTCTCTCAGCATATAGCTGGGAGACCAAGCCTAGATGTATGTGCACTGGCATTTTCACAAACAGTCTTAGTTGCTGAAGAGCATATTCACTTGGGCTTAGTCTTCTAGTCTTATGTTGAGAAGATAGAGTATATACAGATGTTTCTCTGTACTCACCACATTAACATTAACCATTATATATATCAGTTATATATATCAGTTACTTGTAAGAATCATCCTGACTTCAGAGATGTTAGAATGGGAAAAGTTCATCATAAAATTAAGTGTAATTTGAAAAGTAAATATTTTAAAATACACGAAGTGATTGGTTTTGAAAGACTGGGAACCACTTTCCTATGCTGTGTTATAAGGAAGAAAAAAATCTGGTAATCGAATGTGTCAGATAGTGAATCAAGGAGAAGAGTGCAGTTATTCAAGGCAGCTTTTATTTTTTTTCTTCAGATGTCCTAAGGAAGTATATCCTCATGTTTCTACCATTATAAATATTTGTCTTAAATATCTTACCTATGATCCAAATTATAATTATGATGATGAAGATGAAGATGAAAATGCCATGGATGCAGATGGTGGTGATGATGACGACCAAGGTAGTTCAAATTAAATAGAGGGAATTGGTTAAATTTTCATGAAAGACCCAGTGTTATAGATGGAGGTGATCCTTACCTAGTGAAAGGGAAAATGACCTCAGTATTCAACAAGAGCAGATTGATTAAATAAATTATGGGACATCCATGTACTTAACTGCTGTGCAACATTTTCAGAATCTAGAAGAATATTAAAGCAGTTACTAATACGTTGAGTGAAAAGGTGGGTAATGGAAGTTATGTCCCAGTTTTATTTTTTTAAATACACAGAAAAAAACCTTACTAGTACATTTATAATTGCTAGCCAAGAGAATTTTGTTCTTTATTCGTATTTTCTACAAGGGGTATTTGTGAGGAGGAAAATGAATGTTATTTTAAAACTGTATTGTAGATACACATATTCAGCAGTTATGGTTGGTTTTATATGTACTTTTCTTGGAAACTCCTAAATGTTGTTTGAGGCTCCATTTAACTTTCATGAATCATCTAAACATTTCTGAGGCTCTGAAGATTGATGTCATTGTGCTATGATTTGTAGTATTTACTCTGGAAAGGAATAGCACTTTCAAGGACAGACAGGTTGCTCATGTTTAGTTGTTTCTGCTAGGATTAAAAGAATCATAGTGGAGATGATTAAATGGGTAAGTGATGAGGTATGTGAGTTGGTGGATTTCCTGATGATATTTTTCATACTTTTAAATTTGATTCTTTGAATAAATTTATATTCCTCCAAAGTCAATAATTTATCTTTTAAAAAGAAAACAGAAACAACTATAAAAAAATCCCTCCTAACCCGATATTACACTCTGGTGGCTACTGCCCAGTTTCTCTCAAAACAGAACTCAAAAGAATGCTCTTCAGTTCCTTTTTGTCCTTCTCTCATGAATCCAGTCTTTAAGTGATGGACAGGATCACCAGTGACCTCAGATGTTTGCCTATTTCTCATATCAGCAGCATTTCATATAATTTCCAGGATACCACACTCTCCTGATACTAGTCCTATTTTTGTAATGATGTTAGTCCTGTTTTTGTGATTACTCTTTCTCAGTCCCTGTGCTGGTTGTTCTTCATAACCCTGATCACCAAACTTTGGAGTGTTCCAGGGCTTGGACTTCTCTGTGATACTCTAATATTCTTGTTAATCTCAACTAGTCTCCTGCGTTTAATATCAGTATACTGAAAACTGAAATTTTTCTTTATTCCAGATCTTTCCTGTGAATTTCAAGTTTGTATATATATCTGCTTAATTGATTTACTGGTTAGGTGTCTAAAATAATCTTTCCACATCCCCCTCCTCCCCCCAATCTGCCTAACTTGTTTATTTAGCCTTTTCTATCTCAGAATGGTACCCCTGTTTTAGTTTCTCATGCCAAAAGCTTGGGGGTTACACGTGATTACTTTCACACCCTCTTCATTCAGTCTCACATGTCCGGGCTTTCCCCTTCCTTATAGTCTTCCTTCTCAACATTTTTATTTTCTTTCTTAAAACTAATTGCTTTTGACATACTGTAATTATTTTCTACCCACTAGGATGTAAATTTCATGAAGACAGAGACTTTCAGCCCCTTTATTGACTCCTTTATTCTAGTGCTTAGGATAGTGCTTGACACATAGAAGACACTCAGTAAATGTGCTGTATTACTGGAGGGATTGTAATAGATAATATCCTTTGAAACACCATTAGGCAGTATATGTTTCCTGTTTTTGATTATTGGTTTTTCATGTGCCAAGTACTTTTGTAGAATAACTAACCAAGTCCTTCAGCTGTTTCATCTATTTGCAATGGATTATACCTAATAACTACCTTTCTCCCATACTGTTATTGTAACATAAAAGCAACATAATTTCAGTAATTAGGTATTTAATGTTTTAATAACCCTTTTTTCAACAAAGTATATATTTCTGCAAAATAATTCCCATAGTTGGGTTGCCGTGGGAAAAACTTCATTTATTAATTTGCTTTTAAATAGTCCATTTTGATACAGTACCTTCTAATTTTTATTCACATATGTATTGGTGAATAAGTCAAATGCCTTGGGTTTAGTTAGTATTTTGTTATGTAATCCTAGGGTTTTCTAAGGCATAGCTGGCTACATTTAGCTGTCACTAAGCTCATTGGAATATAAGCCAATGCAAAGGCAACATCTTTTTCCCCCAGTGAGGAATCAGCATTTCAGGGCTATTGTTTGATAATTTTAGACTGTCCTGAGAACTGCTGGTGTTTTTATCATCCTTCTGACTTTGTTACTTACCCAATTGATTCAGCTTTATAGTGTTAGAAGGAAATAATTTTCAGAGATTTCACACGACATGAAAGTTAATGAAGTATACATAAGTGAAATGGAGTTGATAGCATTGAAACATTGTTTTAAGTTTAACAGGAATTTGGAGAAGATGGTGTTCAGTTTTTACATGGTGCTTTGTTCTTAGCAGAATTTTCTTGTTGCAGAAGTATAGTTTCTTTAAACTACCTTAAGAGAATATGTTGAAACGTTGGAAGTACACATGTTTTTTCCTAATAGCCCATCATCAAATTTAGTGAAAAGCCTTAGAGCCACAAAGAAAGCGGATATCAAGATTCCTTTTCTCCCCAGCATGTCCTGGGATTGGTAACCATGCTTTTTTTTTTAAACATCTCATCTATAGTCGTCAATCTTATATCCTGGTTTATTTATTAATTCTTTGATTGTTTGATTTTCCTATAGTGTCAGGTGAGTCCTTTGAGCTTCTTTTCATACTGTTTTAAAGGCTGATTTTACAAATATTTATGTTGTAAAGAAGTTTCACATGTTAATCACCATAAAGATTGATAAGCTGCTCATTACGCACAATAAATAAGATGATTAACAAGTTTAAAACAGGATTCTTTAAGGTTGATTTATGTGTAAATTTGTATAATCTTGTTAAGTACTTGTTCTTTTAAAGCTTCTCTATTTAAAAAAAAAATTTCTCTGTTGCTGTATGTCAGTGAAAAGTTATAAAACTGAGTAACAGCTCACTTTCTGTATTAAATGATAAACTTTTCTTATAATTAATAGCCTGTTAACATTAAAACTTCTTTTAGGGAGCGATGATGAATATAGTGACGACGATGACATGAGTTGGAAAGTGAGACGTGCAGCTGCCAAGTGCTTGGATGCTGTAGTTAGCACAAGGCATGAAATGCTTCCAGAATTCTACAAGACTGTCTCTCCTGCACTGATATCCAGATTTAAGGAGCGTGAAGAGAATGTAAAGGCAGATGTTTTCCATGCATACCTTTCTCTTTTGAAGCAAACTCGTCCTGTTCAGAGTTGGCTCTGTGACCCTGATGCAATGGAGCAGGGAGAAACACCTTTAACAATGCTTCAGAGTCAGGTCAGTTTAAGTATGGTTGAAAATCATGCTTGTAAATACAAAATTAAATTTTTTTTATATATGGAAATCTGAGTCCCAGAACATCTTCAGAAGAGTGAGCAGACTTCTGGGATATGTTTATGTAGTAGTTTATATACATTAATATTATGGTACTTATAGTTTATTCTGATTTGAGGTGTTCTTGATTTTACTAGATAATTTTACTGAATCTTAAAATTATTTTAATATTATCTTTGATGTTAACAGAGAAATCTTAGAGTTATGGAGTCACACTACTTGTGTTCATACCTCACTTTGCTCCTGATTTAGCTGTGTGATCCTGGACAAGTTAGTCCAGTTTATTACACCTCATTTTTCTCATTTGTAATAAGTTTATTTACTTAGAATGCACTACCCACGGTAGTGAGAAATGACGTGGCCTATGTAAATGGTCTAGTGCCTAGTACATTGTAAGGACTTAATTTACTAATAACAACTGGTACAGATATTTTTTACTTCAGGACCTCTTTTCTAAGATTCTAAAGATTAGAGCTATATAGTTTCTACTTACTATGTAATGCATGCTAGGCATTTCCCTATCTTATATCTAATCCCTACAGCAGCCCTGTGGCATACATATTTGTTCATTTTTATAACATACAAAAACAGTTGTGAGACTGAGTTTAAATTAACAAAAAAATCATGGTGAACCTAAAAGTGAACACTGAAGGTTAATTGCAGAAGGAAATGAGAAAAAGTGTATAGAAGTCAGATAAAAATGTGGGAAATTATGATGATGTAATGAATTAGGTGGTTTTCTTTTATCTCTAGCTCTCAGATCACTGATTTGGCATGTGTCTGTGTATATCCTCTTATCTGTAGGATTAGTAAATAATCTGTTTAGGTTTTACCAACTAAGAACACATTACAAAGTTTAGAAGCAGATGTTTTTGAATCATAACCTTGCTCCTTGGAGCTACATTTTGAAGTGAGGTCTGTTTGATTGTCAGAGCAAAGACAAAGACCCATTTAATGGTTTCTTTTCCATGATTTGTCCTTTTTCTTTCAATGCAGATATCTGTGCTATTTTTGTTCAAAAAGCCATTTATAATTTGTTCCTTAAAGTTTGGTTGAAAGTTTATTATTTGGTTTGATTTCTAGTTAGCCTTGTGCATTTCATAATCAAGGAAGACTTTTCTTGCTCTGTAGAAAGCTAATGATAGCTTTTCTTTATTACGAGTATAAAACAAATAGTTCCAAGAGACCATATGTAATAGGTACAACAAAATTTGTATGAAACAGTCTTGTTAAATTCTTCCCTCTCTCCCCATCTCTGATAATTTGTGTTAAGTGTACTGAGGAAATACCACTAGCTGAAAACAGCTAATGAGTGTGTAATAATTACAGGTTCCCAACATTGTTAAAGCTCTGCACAAACAGATGAAAGAAAAAAGTGTGAAGACCCGACAGTGTTGTTTTAACATGTTAACTGAACTGGTAAATGTATTACCTGGGGCCCTAACACAGCACATTCCTGTACTCGTACCAGGTATGAAAAGAATAAAAGAATAGTAAATCACTTTGGGGACTAATTAGAGATTTCCTTAAGTCTTTGATAAGTTTAAACAGTTGTTTCCTTCAAAAGGTAATTTGTGACAACTTAATTTGCACATAGACCCATTTCAAACGCATAAATTAGAAATTTTCAAGTTAAAAATCTTACCTTACCTCTAATGTTTATCGTAGATTGTGGAATTTCTACTACTTTAGAGATACAGTATGATGAAGTAGAAACTTTACTAATATTTTAGGGATTAGTTTTTAATTTTTCTTAAGACTACATAAAAATTATTTTTTTGTTGGCTTTTTAGGAATCATTTTCTCACTGAATGATAAATCAAGCTCATCAAATTTGAAGATTGATGCTTTGTCGTGTCTCTATGTAATCCTCTGTAACCACTCTCCTCAAGTCTTCCATCCTCATGTTCAGGCTTTGGTCCCTCCAGTTGTGGCTTGTGTCGGAGACCCATTTTACAAGATTACATCTGAAGCACTTCTTGTTACCCAACAACTTGTGAAAGTAATTCGTCCTTTAGATCAGCCTTCCTCGTTTGATGCAACTCCTTATATCAAAGATCTATTTACCTGTACTATTAAGAGGTTAAAAGCAGCTGACATTGATCAGGAGGTCAAAGAAAGGGCTATTTCCTGTATGGGACAAATTATTTGCAACCTTGGAGACAATTTGGGTTCTGATTTACCTAATACACTTCAGATATTCTTGGAGAGACTAAAGAATGAAATTACCCGGTTAACTACAGTGAAGGCGTTGACACTGATTGCTGGGTCACCTTTGAAGATAGATTTGAGGCCTGTCCTGGGAGAAGGGGTTCCTATCCTTGCATCGTTTCTCAGGAAAAACCAGAGAGCTTTGAAACTGGGTACCCTTTCTGCCCTAGATATTCTAATTAAAAACTACAGTGACAGCTTGACAGCTGCCATGATTGATGCAGTTCTAGATGAGCTCCCACCTCTTATCAGTGAAAGTGATATGCATGTTTCACAGATGGCTATCAGTTTCCTTACCACACTGGCAAAAGTGTATCCCTCCTCCCTTTCAAAGATAAGTGGATCCATTCTCAATGAACTTATTGGACTTGTGAGATCACCTTTATTACAGGGGGGAGCTCTTAGCGCCATGCTAGACTTTTTCCAAGCTCTGGTTGTCACTGGAACAAATAATCTAGGATACATGGATTTGTTGCGCATGCTGACTGGTCCAGTTTATTCGCAGAGCACCGCTCTTACTCACAAGCAGTCTTACTATTCTATTGCCAAATGTGTAGCTGCCCTTACTCGAGCATGCCCTAAAGAAGGACCAGCTGTAGTAGGTCAATTTATTCAAGATGTCAAGAACTCAAGGTCTACAGATTCCATTCGTCTCTTAGCTCTGCTTTCTCTCGGAGAAGTTGGGCATCATATTGACTTAAGTGGGCAGCTGGAACTAAAATCTGTAATATTAGAAGCCTTCTCATCTCCTAGCGAAGAAGTTAAATCAGCCGCCTCCTATGCTTTAGGCAGCATTAGTGTGGGCAACCTTCCTGAGTATCTACCGTTTGTCTTACAAGAAATAACCAGTCAGCCCAAAAGGCAGTATCTTCTGCTTCATTCCTTGAAGGAAATTATTAGCTCTGCGTCAGTAGTGGGCCTTAAACCATATGTTGAAAACATCTGGGCCTTACTGCTAAAGCACTGTGAGTGTGCAGAAGAAGGAACCAGAAATGTTGTTGCTGAATGTCTAGGGAAACTCACTCTAATTGATCCAGAAACTCTCCTTCCACGGCTTAAGGGGTATTTGATATCAGGTGGGTACCTAGATTTTCTTAAAATTTTATTGGCAGTTGGTAACCTTGAAAGATGCCTAATGCAGAAGTAAACCCTTTTTGTATTGTGTTACATGTAGAACCTCTTGCCTTATGTTGCAGTGTGGAGCCATATTCAAATGACATTTCGTTGTTTAAAAAGGATAGGGTAGTAGGATCATGGTTAAATCTGTTGTAGTTCCTTTGTTCATTATATTTTAATGTTACTCTTTTATCTTGAAATGTGGAAAAGACAGATGTTTCTTGAATTAGTACGTACAAAGGAGCCTTGGTAGTACTAATTTTAATACTAAAATTAGTGAACATAGTTCAAATGAAGGATCCTAGAAGACTTGGTTTCGGATTTACTAGTGTCAATTCCTTTAGACCAAGTAGTGGGTAAGAAAAGTAGTGCCTTCTTTAGAAACTGCTTTTTAAAGAAAACATTTGAAGATCTTATCAGCTATTTATGGGTTTAAACACTTCCCTTTTGTGAGGGCTAGAATCTCCACTGTTGCTCTCCTAGGTCTTTTCCTTCCCAGAAGACATTATTTCTTTGAAATCTAATGGGATTATATTTTATGGGTAAATTTTACCTCCCCTCTTTTTTTTTTTTTTAAGATTTTATTTATTTATTTGACAGAAGGATCATAAGTGGAGAGTCAGGCAGAGGGGGAGGGGGAGGCAGGCTCCCTGCTGAGCAGAGAGCCCAATGCAGGCTGGATCCCAGGACCCTGAGATCATGACCTGAGCTGAAGGCAGATGCCTAACCCACTGAGCCACCCAGGTGCCCCAGTACCTCCCCTCTTGACCAGAGAGAATTTTAAGAAATTGAGGACACTGATGTCAGTTGAAGTGGTTTGAAAATGCTGAAGCTGCCCATGGATTTTAGTGAATTTACATACCAGTAGACTTAAAATTTCTTTTTAATTAGGCTCATCATATGCCCGAAGCTCAGTGGTTACAGCTGTGAAGTTTACTATTTCTGATCATCCACAACCTATTGACCCCCTGTTAAAGAACTGCATAGGTAAGTGGAAACAAAGATAAACATACTGAGTAATAATTTCAGTAACTAAATATTACCAGGGAACTAAAATAAAATGCGTGTAAGGGTCTGATAATTGATAATGTGTGATCTTACATACTTATATTCTATCAACCTTTAGTTTGAAGTTATCAGATAATTTTGCAAATAAATACACTGGGATGTCTTCAGAAAATTAATCTTGATTTGATCTGTTAGAGCCCCAATTTTCTGTTCTTACCTATAAACCCTCCAGCTCCCAAGGAGATCTGTGGAGACAATGTAAGAATAAAAAACAGTAGAATTAAGAGAGAGCCAGAGACTAGGGCTGTCTCTATATCTACAAAGACAAGAATTAGCTTTTAGGGTTTTTTTTTTTTTTTTTTTTTTTAAACATAATCGCTTTATTATTTTTTTTTTTAAAGATTTTATTTATTTATTTGTCAGAGAGAGAGAGAGAGAGAGCGAGCACAGGCAGACAGAGTGGCAGGCAGAGGCAGAGGGAGAAGCAGGCTCCCCACAGAACAAGGAGCCCGATGTGGGACTCGATCCCAGGACGCTGGGATCATGACCTGAGCCGAAGGCAGCTGCTTAACCAACTGAGCCACCCAGGCGTCCCTTTTAGGGTTATTTTTAATGATTTTATAACTTCATTGTGTTGTTTTCATAATCAGTTTTCCTAGAGTGGGTAATACTAAAAACCTTCAGAGCTTAGTTTGGTGTATGCCTGAAGACAGAGCAATGGAGATACCAGCAAAGTGGATAGATGGATATGGCAAAGAAGCTTTGTAGTTTTGGGCCATTCTGCAGTAGGCCAGAAAGGGGGAAAAAAAAAAAATTAAAGAATTACAGAAATGGATTATTAGTTCAGAATAAGAGGCACATAGAAATAAATGGATGCTATTGTTGGGGCCTAGAAATAAAGAATTTTGCCTTCTGTTCTCCTCACCTGTTTTTGGTTTGACTTATTTATTTTGAGAATAAGGCAGCATGAGTAGGAGGGGCAGAAGGAGAATGAATCCCAAGCCGACACTCCCCTGAGTGTATAGCCCAACAGAGGGCTTGACCCCACAACCCTGAGATCACAACCCAAGCCAAAACTAAGCATCAGCTTCTCAACCAACTCTGCCACCCAGGCGCCCCACTTTGATGTATTTGACATTTTTTTGTGTTGTACAAGATAGGACAAAGGTGAAGAGTCCTGTGCCACATCTCTAGAGACATATATCCAGGTTGACAGGTCAACCTTTGTGTGTCATTGATACAGTTATTTGATCAAATGATGGTCATTCTCATTGAATTTTGATCTTGTTTTGTATTATTTGTGACTACATGAACATCAGAATCACCTAGGAGGCTTTTTAAACATTGTAATAACTAAACCAAAGAGTTGGGGATAGGTAATCCTAGTGCATATCACCATTTGTCCGTAATAATAGCAATATTATAGATGCTTTTCTGAAAGCAAATACTTTATTCTAATTTACTATCTTAATAATTGTAAGCAAACAGAGGGGTAAGAAGGTTTAGTCTGGTATATTTAAATTTTTTTTTTTTAATTTAATTTTATTTATTTGACAGAGATCACAAGTAGGCCGAGAGGCAGGCAGAGAGAGAGGAAAGGAAGCAGGCTCCCTGCTGGGCAGAGAGCCCGATGTGGGGCTCGATCCCAGGACCCTGGGATCGTGACCTGAGCCGAAGGCAGAGGCTTTAACCCACTGAGCCACCCAGGTGCCCCTAAATTCTTTTTGATTACAAGGTATCTCCTGAACACTTCTTGTAATCAGAAGTTTCTTGGGTGGTCAGCCTTGAATTTACTAGTATATGGTGTCTAAAGTTTACTTCCTTCCCATTCATTCAAATTGCTGTTGTGATATATTCAAGTCTTGGCACCTCTTTTCTTCCTGTGTATTCCAAAGGATTGCTGACTGTAGGGTTGAGATTCTATAATGATGAACAGTAACTCCATGTGAATACTAGGGATGTCCCAAACACTCTTTGGCAGTATACATGCAATTTAGTCTACTTGTGTAGCCTAACAGGTTTATAATTCTCATTTTGTAAACTGAGAAACTGAGGCTCTTGCCTAAAATAACTTGCCAAAAGTCATATAGTTGGCAAATGAAGCAGTTTGGATTACCATCTGTGTGACTCCAAACATCTTTGCACTATAATTTGTTCCCATTTGCAAGACCAACCAGCTTATTTCTGCTTTTTTTTGGGTCCTATGTTAGGTTTCAGTTTTCTCCTTTAGTATTTTTAACCCTCTTACCGATTCATATATATATTTTTTTTAAAGATTTTATTTATTTGACAGAGAGAGATCACAAGTAGATGGAGAGGCAGGCAGAGAGAGAGAGAGGGAAGCAGGATCTCTGCCGAGCAGAGATCCCGATGCGGGACTCGATCCCAGGACCCTGAGATCGTGACCTGAGCCGAAGGCAGCGGCTTAACCCACTGAGCCACCCAGGCGCCCCCATATATTCTTCATTAATGATAGAAATAAAGAAATTTTGAAGGCACATTTCTCTTTATCATCTGATAAATTGTATACTTGTTAATTGTATTCAGTTTATCAAGCAATGGATCTAGTCCTAATCCTGTTTATCTTCTTTTGAACTCAATGTTTTTAATTCAATTTTTGTTGCTTTCAGTGAAAATACTAATTTTGAACTCTGAGTAGAATCATTTATTTTTGTAGCTGCTGGCTCCATCACTTCTCTGTGTAGCCTACCTTTTTTTCATATATCTGTAGAAGTAATTAGGGAACTTTTTGGGCTCTCTCATGCCATATCCTCTTCATTATAGAATGCTGCTATGAGTCGATTATCATGTCTGAATGTAATTGTGTTTATTTATTCATTTGAGAGAGAGAGAGAGACAGTGAGAGGGAGCATGAGCGAGGAGAAGGTCAGAGGGCGAAGCAGACTCCCCATGGAGCCGGGAGCCCGATGCAGGACTCGATCCTGGGACTCCAGGATCACTACCTGAGCCGAAGGCAGTCGCTCAACCAACTGAGCCACCCAGGTAAGCTACCAATTAAACACAATTACATTCATAAATAAATGAATGTAATTGTGTTTAATTGGTAGCTTACCTGTTGCCAAAAGCAGCTCTGTGGTTCACTTAATCTAATCTATCTTCATGTTCTTATTCTGTTGTCATGTTCTTCCATGACCTGCATTGAAGAAATGACAACAATATAAACAATAAATTTATCCATTTAGAAAAAACATACCTATTTTGTTTTAAGGCTACAGTGACTGTATATTGCTTCTTAACGATTTTCAGGTGATTTCCTAAAAACGTTGGAAGACCCAGATTTGAATGTAAGAAGAGTAGCCTTGGTCACATTCAATTCAGCAGCACATAATAAACCATCATTAATAAGGGATCTTCTAGATACTGTTCTGCCACATCTTTATAATGAAACAAAAGTTAGAAAGGAGCTTATAAGAGAGGTAAGTTAGTTGCATTACTGTTTATCTAAGCTTGTCTTTTACTTTTAAGTATATCCACACATTCTTTTTTGTTTCAACAGGTAGAAATGGGTCCATTTAAGCATACAGTTGATGATGGACTGGATATTAGAAAGGCAGCTTTTGAGTGTATGTACACACTTTTAGACAGTTGTCTTGATAGACTAGATATCTTTGAATTTCTAAATCATGTTGAAGATGGTTTGAAGGACCATTATGATATTAAGGTAAGATGTTTGTGGCTGTTTATAGATTGTTTTAGAAGAAGACTTCTATAGTGACTTTCTATAGTGGAGAAGATTGCTGTATGACTTTCACCCTTGTAATTGTTTATTTAAAAAAAATCGGTTTGCTTGTCATGAATTTAGTAAGTTTGTTGTAAACTATAATATGCAAAAGTAATAGTGATGCAATGTAACACCAGTTGCCATACAGGTAAAATCCAGAAACCTCATTGGAGGAGCAAGTCAAGCCTAAGAACTATTCTGTGCCAGCTTGCTTTAGCGCATAGTTTCTAGAGCTTTCCCTTACTCAAGAGTCCAGGCAAGTTTTGCTCTTTAGAGTATAATGTGTGATATTTTTGTCCTGTCTTAATATTGGATAGTAGTCTCCCATCATGGTCTTAGCTAATTCTTTGGACTGTCCTTAGCGCTGTTCTGCATGAAGCATTTTATTTACTGTAATGAAGGATTTTTATTTTCCAATAGGATACTATAGGTTTAGTATCAAGAGTTTTGTCAAAGGATAACACAACAGGACGCTTTGCATATGCAGAGAGCAGTCTGTAGAAGCAACTAGAGAGAAATCACTGTTGCTTAGGTTTAGAGCGTAAACTTTACTCATAACTGTTTTATTTGCTCATGTCGGTTTTAAATATGAACTATAAAAGGGTGATTTTAATAAGAAGTGCATTGTGTCTGTTCTCTTTGGGGCCTTCCTTTAGTCAAGCAGGGCAAAGGGGGCAGCTGAACAGTAATAGCATACTATCAGAATCCCAACTGCTATGTTTCCATATGTGCTAGTAACCTGATCCTCTAAGAATTCAATGAACAAATCTCCAAAAGAAGTAATAGAATCCTCCTGTTTCATTCTACAGCTTATGGTCTAAAGAGAAAAAAGACGATGGGTTACTGGATTGATCTGAATAACCAGTCTTTTTTGATATCTGCTAAGACACGAGAAACTTACTTTGAAGCTTTTCTCCTAGTTATTTTCTTGTTCCGTGATTTTCCATTCTGGTACACACGACCTTTTTAAAAAATAATGTATAAATGGCCATATCCTGACAGGGAAAAATCTCTGGGAAAGGGACTGAGGACTTGGGCATATTTCTAAAGCTCTGCAGTGCTGATGTGCAGCCAAGCTTGAGAACCACTGTTAGTTCTGTACTCTAGGACCGCATTATAGGTTAGATCTGGCTAATGCTTTTAACTAATACTCCTCAGATAAGGTTCAAAACTTTGTCAGAATTTGGAATATTGTCTTTAGAAAACAGTGCAAAGTCTAAACTTTTTGTTTTAATTTCTAATAGATGCTAACATTTTTAATGTTGGTGAGACTCTCCACTCTTTGTCCAAGTGCAGTACTGCAGAGGTTGGACCGACTTGTTGAGCCATTACGTGCCACATGTACAACTAAGGTAATCATTGATTGACATCACCTGAGGCCGGACTGGGCATATTCAAAATTCCTAGTTGATTCTGTACTCTGGTTTTCCAAATTTAACCATGCTAACCCCCTATGTAGCAGTTAGAAAACTTAGCACTGTTAAATGCTGTTTCTACAAGCTTTTATGTAATGTTATAACAATAACAATATGATACATATGTTGGAATACGGATACAGGATAAAGAGTGATAGGACCATGAAAGAGGAAATGGTGAATTCTGGTGGAGATGGGTAGGGGTGGGAGTCATAGAAAGCTTCCTATGAGAATGATGACATTTAAAGTGGACCTTGAAAATGAAAGTCAGAATTTTTAGATTCAGAAGGTAAAACAGGACTTTTCATACAAAAATAACTATATATATTAAGACACAAGATTGGTCAATACATGATGAAGAATAATGAATAAACAGGGTAGCCAGAGAAGTTTTCTTGGAGGCCAGAGTAGGACTTGATAAGCAGGTAAGGCTCTGCGTCCCACTCTGTTTCAACCCGATGGCTCTGGATTTTGTTTTTTAAGGGGCTTGTTATAAAATGTTCCCTCAAAGGAAGAACAGCTACTGCTAAAACGTTTAAAAAAAATAACTGTGTTTAGAGTAGAAGAATGTACCTTTTGGACCTATAAAACAATGGTTTTGCTTTATTTACCAGAAATTTCTACATGCTTAAATTTTGTTCAAGAGTGGTCTTTATAACACACAGTATAAATTTACTCAATGTTACAGGTGAAGGCAAACTCAGTAAAGCAGGAGTTTGAAAAGCAAGATGAACTAAAGCGATCTGCCATGAGAGCAGTAGCAGCACTGCTAACCATTCCAGAAGCAGAGAAGAGTCCACTGATGAGTGAATTCCAGTCACAGATCAGTTCTAACCCTGAGCTGGCGGCCATCTTTGAAAGTATCCAAAAAGATTCATCATCTACTAACTTGGAATCAATGGACACTAGTTAGATGTTTGTTCAACATGGGGACCATTATATTGACCATATGATGCACTGAATTGACAGGTTAATCATAAGACATGGAAAGAAGTATTTAAGGCTTCAAAATGTTCCTTTTTTTTTTTTCCCCTTCATGGAGACAGTTTGGCTCTCTTCCATTGTTGTTTTTGTAGCATTTCTTTCAGAGACATGTATTTCCATAATCTCCAGAGGTTGTAAAACCACTAATGTCTTAGTGGTTAGGGCAACATTTAAAAAATGGAAACTAAAAGTTAGGATTTATGGAGATAGGGTCCAGTATCTATTTGCCCTGTAATGTTTAGGATTAAAATGTTAAAATTTTGTGACCATGAATTTCTTTCTTTTATAAATTTTCTTTTAAAAATCAAAAATTCTACAAGATGAAAACCATGTTTTTCTTGTATAACTTTGTTTCAGCAACATAAATTGATTTTTAGCTGGCAGACAAGAATATCTGTGTAAGATTTGTTACATTTCAAAGGGTTTGGCAGTTTAAAAAAGAAAATAAGGTTTATCATTTTTTAAGTATGGGGATTAATGATATCCCTGTTGCGCACACTAATTTTGCATGAACAAGTTTACAAATATGTATTGTCTGTAAAGCAGCATGTGCAGATTATTCATAATATCAAAAGTTAAAATAAGTATTATTGTATTAGTGCAATTTTCAGATATTTATTTTTGCACAGAAAACATATCTGGAGAGAGAGAGAGAGGGGGGAGTAAATTTTTGAAACTTTGGTTTTCTTAATGCCAGTGTGAATTTGCAGATGTTTTCAGCAAATCAAGTCACAATAACAATTTGCCACTTTTTCTATTATAAATTTTCTTACACATTTAAAATTTGAATATTTAAGTACTCAGTTTTTCTCAGTTACCCATTTGTGTGTGTGTGTTTCCACTTAGAAATTTTTAAAACCAGATGTTTTCTTTCATTCCCTTTGGATCCCTGCATTCCTTATCAAAGAATACAAATACTGTGTATGCTTTTGAATTTTATTTTTAGGAAAATTCTGAAGCTGACTATCACAGGTTTGTTAGCTAATACAGTATTTTCTTTTAGTTGAGTTAGATCCCCCCCCCCCACTTCTTGTAGAGCTAATTTACATATTGTATTTGGTAAGTGTTGACTACTTTTCCTGATTAAGGGGTCTGTGCTGGGGGGAAACAAAGCTTTGCAGTACCTTATATTGTAGTTAAAATTTTATTTAACATATCCTTCAGTGAACTCATTTCACACTGTAGCCTCTTCTTCAAATTTGTGGTGCTCCTGTAACAGTAAGAACTAATTTCTGAAATAAAAGACATCTAATGCTGTGCAAACATAGTTTACATGTATTGAAGGAGGCAGTTGTTAAATTGACCAATTTAAGCAATCAGATATTTGAAAACTGCACCCTTTATTTTTGAAACTGTGAATTAGAAATACTTTTCCTGCTGTGTAACTTCCTGCTTTGACATCCAAATATGCAGTGATTTTAATTGATAACATACTGTGGTTATTAGATTAACAGCTTGATTTCAAATGTTCAGATGATAATGCATAAGACATCATTACCAGTAAGGATTTTAGTACATTAACATAGAACGTTACATGAAGTTGGTGCCATTTCAAAAATGTGGCAGGTGATACTCTTATACCATAATTTGCATAAAACTGTAATAGAAATTTATTTTGAGATGTCAGTATATTATGTACTATGCATTACCGTGGTATAGATGTTGTGGATATATTTAAGTATTTGGTTACATGGTTTCACAATAAATTACAATACTGCAGGCTCTAGGACCATATAGGAGACTGACATGCATATGTTGTGTGAATGTCTTAGTTAATTGTCTAAAGTTAAATCCAGATACTTTTCATGTATTGGATTTTTTTTTTCTTTTTTAACTTCCAAGATGGTGTGGTTTTTAAGTCTTGGAAGCTGGCAAATTTTTCTGACATAGCTGAAAGTATCTTTTAATATTAGTAGTAGATACGGTTTTAGTGGTTTTTAAGAGAGAGCTATATTTACATATATATATTTGACAAAATTAGAATTTGACAAAATTAAGAACTCATTTTAAATGCTGAGTCCTGCTGATTAACACTGTACTTGTAGTGGTCATGTTAATACTAGAATGGAAGTTGCAAGGCACGGGAGTCCAGTCATAGTCTGCCACTCACACTACTCTTACCTGTCATACACGTATTATTAGGACTTTCTGATTAGGTTTCCGTATGCAGGTCTCTCAGGAGAGCTACAGGTTACTAGAAAAACAGCTGTTTGCTGATTTTTCTTGAGGACACAATTATTCAGAACTACTTTTTTTTTTTTTTTTTTGCTTTAAGGTTAGTATGGGGTGTTGCACTTTGAGGTTGTTTTATGAAACTAAAGTGGAAAGGAAATTTAGTATGACAAGGCCTAACCTAAAAATTTGCATATAAAATCAATAGCACTGAATGATAATTTTTAAGAAGGTGGTCAGGTCTTCACATTAGTGATGGCTGAAGCTTCCTAACCACTGGGAATTAGAATGTTTAAAAGATAGGAGTATGATGACTTCATGAAATGTTTGAATATTTACCAAAAAAATTTATGTATCCATAATTAACCAAATCAGTTTTTTTTCCCTAACACTTTTGTTGGGTAAATGGTAAATAATAGGGGCATATCTAATTTAACCAGTTCTAAGGGATGTTTTGGTATCTTTATATATAGATCACTCTTGGACAGCAAATACATAGGCATGATCGAAGTTCATAAATACTCAAAATCCCTGGTCATTGAAACATTCAGTTGATAAGCCATGTAAACTTTAGCCACATGACAAAGTAGATGGCAATACTTAATTAAAAATTTGAAGTAACATTTTCTGCCCACATTAAATTTTACCAAAAATTATAAATTTTAACTGCCATTCTCTGTATATATTATGCTTAGTAAATGTTTTGATATTAAGGAGCTCAAAGTTTTCCGCAGATTTTGGGTTCTAGCTTCTTAAATTGAATTTTACTTTTCAAATTACTGCCACCCTAGAGTCCTATCTTTTTAAAATCTTATTTAATCCTTTGTAGAATGGAAAAATGGATAATACAGGACCACTTCATATTACTGTTTGGAAAAAGGATATTCTGGTTTTAACTGACTTTTCCAGTTAATTAAATACAAAACTCCTTTGATACCTTTGGTTGGTGGTTAAAATGGAACACAGAAGTATTTGGTGGCAGGCTTCCAAAAGCTTACAAAATAAGGCCATTTTCTAAAGAGATAGAGTGAAATTGCTGCGTAGTACTAGAAAAATAAGATTTCGTGAACACCTACTGCAAGTTAGAGCAAGATTTATCAGCAACGTGTTTGTGCGCTTACAAATTGTGATTTTTCATTGGACATAAAAGCCAACTTCAATTAAAACTACTGGAGGGAATATTGCAGGTAATTTTACTTTGTTAGATCCTGTGATGTCAGTGTGTGTCAGGTTTCAGAATAAAATTTTTAGTAGAGGGAGTCTTAATACCATGACCTCTTCATACCTTTTAATTCTGATCTTAAATGATTATCAGTGGTGATTTTGGCAAATTTCTTTTACTTAGGTCTTGGAGGAAAAGCTTACATTCTGTGAATTAAAATTTTTCCAGATTAGGAAAATTAGTGTATATTTAGCCATTACCAGTAACTAATGGTTGATGCACATTGATTTTATTCTAGAATGCTCTCTCTCTCCCCCCCACACATAAATCTAAAGAATTGTACTCCAGAACTGGGTAATGTATGGTACCATAATAACCTGTTTTAATAGCCTGTACTAACCCTATTACTCTATTATATACTCTGTACTTACCCTATTAATAGCTGTTTTACTTGTTCTGCAGATACTCTGCTTTTAGTATAAACCCCACTGCTTCCTTAACTACCTTAATATGGTAATAGCTTACTATACTCCTAGTGTCATATTTTTAGAAGACTTGGAAATGTGTATTTTGTTTGGAATCCTTATGATCTATGAACTAAGGCTTTCCTAAAACGGCTGGGGAAAACAACAACAACAACAACAACAACAACAACAACAACAAAACAACTCCTGGATCCTTATTCTAGATATAAAATCCATTCCAGGATTTAGACTTCAGAGGAAAAATACATGTTGTTCTTAGATCAGGATTACTTACCCTTGGCACAGTTGATATTTTGGACTAGATAATTCCGTGTCATGGAGGGCCACCCTGTGCATTGTTAAGATACTCCCTTATCTCTACCCACTTAGATAACAGTAGTATTTTAACAACCAGAATTGCCCAGATACTGCCAAAATGTCCCCCACAGTGGACATTGGTGGGGAGGGGATTAATGCAAAATAGCCCCCAATTAAAAACCCCCGTTTCAGAGATTACAGCTATAACCAACAGAACGGTACACGTACAACCTCAGACCTTCTTGTCTCCATCTTCTTAAATACTACTTCTAATGAACCTATTTTCTTCCTAATCATTAAGTATAACTCATGATTTAGTGGAAATAGGTTTCTGCTCTATAACCTCTGATGGATTGGATAGTCTTAAATCCCTTGAGGCACTGTTTTTCTCTACCAAATGCTTTGTGCACAGTTGGCAGGAGTATAAAGGGGCTGCTACTGGACAGGGGAGGATGAAGCAGTTGGGAGTGCTTTGGGATCAATGTGCTATGTAAAATGAAGTTTAGGTACGGTAGCCTTGTGCAACTGGTATATTTTCCTTGAGTTCTTCATGCATAGATTTCCAAAATTGTTCATACTCTATTCAAGAGAGTAGTGTATTAATTTACTTGATTGAACTAATGACTTGTTTGCAGTACAGGTAGTTTCCTGTTTAGTTATAATATGTGAAGTCCTGCCAAACAGTGGTCTTTTGAATTTTGAAAGCCCCTCTTAAACTCAAGCTGACTATAGCAGATTTTTGCTACTTTTCTAGGAGTAGTTGATGTAAGGAGACAAAATGCTCCTGTATGAATCTTGATGCCCACACATAGGATTTTAAAGACTGATGATGGTAGACATGTGGCAGAAGAACGACCACAAAACTGCCTCTTCTTTAAAACCAGACAGCGGAGCAAGTAGTCTGTGAAGCTTCCTAACCTTCTCAGTACCACTTGGGAGAACTGACATAGACCCAAAAAAGGTTTCTTTTCCTTTTACATGATGTTATTGAAATACTAATGAGCTTGATTGGCCCACTGTGTAAGTCCAGAATAACCTTGAAAATCATTCAGCCCTTAAAATGTACATTTAAAGGATTCCGAAATTCGTTCCAGCATTGATCACCCTCTAAAGTACAGTCAAGCCTTATCCCATGACCACATGCTGCCGCTGAGATAAGAAGCCCCACTGCCGATCTGTGTACCGCCATAGCCCTACTCACATGTTTTGCAGTCAAGACTGATCTGTTCCCATGCTTCCATTTCCGTAAATGAATCCAAGGCAGAGCTAATTACCTTTTCCTCTCCTTACACTTGGTACCTCCTACTCTTTACTACTATGTGCTTGATACTGGGGAAGACACCCTGCATAATTACTATGAAATAGTGTTATAATAGGGAAAACAGAACACTCTGTACGATTTGTACTGGAGAGGTTCGTCGTCTGGGGTTCAGAACAAACCTAAAGAAGCTGTGTACCCCAGTGGGAACAGAGCTGGTGAAAGCATAGAGACACGGGGTCATGGTGTATTTAGAACTGAGTGGTTGTGGTTTGCAAGAGAGTGAGGCGAGGGAAGGCAGATTATATGGGGCTTTGTAAACAGTTTGGCTTGCCAGCATCCCTGAAATTAAATCCATAGAAAGACTTAAAAGCTAGGAAGTCATGTAATCAGATTTGTATTTTTGAAAAATTAGCTGTAGTTTAGATAATGGATTAAATGGGAGGGAAGACATTTGTTGAATTGGGACAGTAATGCAGTGAGGGAAGGTTATGCTGAGGAAGTACAGTTTGGAGAGAAGTTAGGATGTTTGAAATAAAAACTGACAGGAGAGCCATTGCCTGGGTATTGGAAGTATATACAATTAATACTGCAATATGAACATTCTCCAAAATAGAGGTTTTACGACAAATTATTCTACATGTCTGTTGTGGGTAGCATGGGGGGTTGGCTTCCCATCTCGTTGGGACCCGGTAGGACCAGGATACCACTTGGAATGCTGTCCCTTGCTGTGGCAGAGGGAAAGTGAACGCATCTCTCTCTCCTAGTGCTTGTGCCTGACAATGACATCACTTCTGGTCACATTTTGGTGGATATGAAGTCGTGGCCATATATAACGACTGAACACTCACAAGGCATTTGTGAAAACAGTAAGCTCAGCTGAGTTCTGATTTTTTTTTTTTTTTTAAAGAGGCAAGGGAGGTAGAGGAGGTATGTCACTTTGCATGTCCACCACAACTCAAAATTAGATGTTCCTACTTCTATTACAAGTTGTTTTCAAACACCCTGCCAGTGAGTTTCTCTCAAGCTTTTCCTTCACTTGGTGTCAGTGACTGACTCCTCTCTTCTTTATCATCCATAGCTACCCTCAACCTTTCCAGAATAAAAAATTTTGTTGGCCATTTCTAACACTGGCACTCAGGCCAATGAGAAATAGATCACCTACCTTAAGTGCCTCCCCCCACCTCTGCCATTTCAAGTGTATTTTTCCAAACAACTACACTCTAAAAGTGCCAGCTATGTTGGTATCTTCTAACATATATACATAGGTACTTTTATTCCATATTCCAACCCTATGATTCTTACTTTTATCAACTTCTTTATTTCAACCAAACACTCTGAGGGCTACGGCTCAGATACTTGGATTCAGAGCTATTCAAACTTAACCTCTGGTAACCTACTCTTAACTACAACTTCCTGTCCAAATTCTGTGCTCACTGGCCCTAAACTGATCTTTGACTTCATGGAGTCCTGCAGTCGGGATTTTCCACTACTTTTTCTCAGTCCGTCCTAGCCTTCCGTTTTCCACCTAGCATTGACCTGGTTTATAAAATTACTTGTCCTCTTAAGGCATTTAAGGATGTTTACTCTTCCATTCCCTAAATCTTCCTTTAAGTTTTACACTTAGGTTTCTTCTCCATACCCAGCGGACTACCATTAATCTCATTTTATCGGTAAAATTAAGGTCGTCCCTTCACCTAAAATTCTCATATCCATCCTTGTCTTCACTCATGTCCTTATCTCAGAGATTGTGTTGCTGCCCTGTAGCTCAAGACCAACCTCTCCCAGGTTTTGGTTTGTTAAATTGGTTCCTCATTTCTTCCCTTTATTCTCAATGCCACTTCCAGTGGTTCCATCTGCTCAACTCAAATGTACACTGAGGTCTCATCTAAAAAGTTTTTATTGCATTGTCCACAAGATGTCCTGTAACTATAGAGGCAGAGATTTGCTTTCCCAATTTCTTGCCTTCTTTTCACTTAACGCATTCTAATCTGGCTTTCTTCCATCTGTTGGTGATCATCACAGCAACCAACTTCAGTGACGTCTAAGATGTCAAAATGGCCTTCAGTCTTTTCCTTACTTGAATTCATTGATGCTAATACTGTTCATCACTCCCTTCACGAGACTACCTGTTCCCTTGGCTTCTAGGACTCTACAGTCTCCTAGAATTTCCTTAAACCTGTGAGGCCACTGCATCCTCAGTTCCCTCAAATACCGTTCCCCTGCACTTTCAGTCCCCAGGCTCGTATAGACAGGTTTCCCTTTCTATCTGAAAGCAAGCTTCCTGTGAAATCTTTTTAAGTTGAGACGGGGTAAAATGAAGACGCAACTCTTGTGAACTTGTACGGAAACATTTGTGAGTGTCCCGAGACCCAAAAATAACCTCTTGGGCTTTTCTAATAGCTTAGGACACATCTTGCTAACAGTTACAAAATATAAGTGGAGAGAAAGCACAGTTGCCCAAGGACATGGGTCAAAGCTATGGCAGCCTGACCAGAGGTGCCGAGCATGGGTACCAGGGAGGGAGTTGGTGACAGTGTGCACTGCCCTGGAACTGCTCCTGTGAAACTACCACTGAAGGGTATTATTCGCTTTTCCACAAATGCAAAAGTCCTCTTTGGGTTTCTCTGGTTAGTGAGAACAGGTACTAATGTAGGTCTTTCAGATAAGCACAGTTGTGTAACATGAACTTTTGAATAGTGGGAATACCTACAATAAATACGTCCTAGGTCATCTCATCCATTCTTCATTGTTTGCATGTTGATTTTAGAATCTGCACACCTAGGGGCCCCATGGTGGCTCAGTTGGTTAAGTGTCTGCCTTCGGCTCAGGTCATGATTCCAGGGTCCTGGGACACACACAGACTCAAGTGTGTCCATTGAGCCCCCTGCTCAGCAGGGAGTCTGCTTCTCCTTCTCCCTCTGCCCCTCCCCACACTTGTGCTCTCTCTCAAATAAATAAAATCTTAAAAAAAAAAAAATCTGTATACCTAGCCCAGTCCATGATCCTATATTTCAGACCGTTACATCAAGTCATTGCTAGACACCTTGTAAAGGCATCTCAGACACCACATATCTAAAGCTGGACTCAGCATCTTCTCCTGGCTTTTCCTGTCTTTAGGTCTTCGCTGAAGGCACTTCCTGTACCCAACCACTGAGAAATCTCAGCACAAGTCGGGAGGCAGAATAATGCAAAGAATGAGGATTCTGTTGCCAAATGTGGCCTGGGTTTGAGTGTCAGTTGATTATTAGTTTGATTCGGATACATTACTTAGCCTCAGTTTCCTCATTGATAAAAATAGTAGCTACCTCATAGGATTATTGTGAGGATTAACTAGAAATACTCCCGAAGCCCTTAAAACTGCTGGGTACACAGTAAGTGCTAGATAATTGTTAGCTCTTATTAGCATCCTGCCCATTTTATTTCCTAAATATTTCTCAGGTTCATCCCAACTACTCCTGACTCAAGACCTCGTTTCCTCCTTATCTACTGACTGGATTACTGCAAAGGCCTCCTAATAAGTATTTTTGTGTTCATTCACTCAGCAAGCTAAGTTACGAAGCGCTTTGTTAGGTCCTGCTGAACTGCAAGGGCAGGTGAGAGACAGAAGCTGGTAGAGGGTGTGCTGGTTGCCATGGCGAAACTGACATAAAGAAGCACCATAAAATTCTGTGGGTAAATAGGCGTAGGAGACAGAGGAGATGACAAGGGAGGATACAATCCATTCTACATGGGTGGGGCAGAAAAGGTTCATGTACAAGATGGAATGTCTTGAGATAAGAGGTGTTCCTTAGAAGAGTGGTTTCAAATAAGGACGCACCACAATCACTTGGAGGGCTTCTTAAAACAGATGGCTGGGCCTTACCTCCAGAGGTTCAGGTCCAGCAGGTAGGTGTGGGGCCCAGTAATTTGCATTTCTGATAAGTTCCCAGGCCACACTTTGGAAATGGCTATATTAAGATACCAGAGAGCCTTCAGTCCCAACTCCCTTTTTCTACCCAATTGCCAAAACAATGGTCTTGACCATTTTGCAACCTTGGGGTACATCCTTCAGTTGTCCCTTTTTGCCTGCAGGGCAAGTTCAATCTCCAGATCTGGCTTCGTCTGCCCTTATAGCTTTAGCATCTGTCACACCTAGGGCTCACCTTTATCTCTGGCAAGAAGTATTTCCTGAGCAACCACTTTGTTCCTGACCTTCATAGCTTTGCTCAAGTTTAAAATATGCCTTTGACTGGAATATCTTGCTTTTTTCCTTCCCTTTATATGATAGGATGCTGTTTTGTAGGCTGAGTCAAGGACTCCAGGATGTTTTCCTTACTGCCAAGTGACAAAGAGGGCATAATCTAGTGGCCAGCTCCCATGTTTAGAGCCTGTCCCATTTTTATACCTGTAATACAGTCCAATTTCTTTAAAAAGCACCTATTAACACTGAAAGTATTGCTATTCTTCATTCCAGTGCCTATGATTGCTGAGTAGGGGAGGGTAAAGGGAAGAGCTGACTGAAACAACTGTTGGCAGATAGGACTTTATGTAAAACCAAATACTGCCAGCATCCCAGGCCCACTCTGTACTTAACGCCTCGCTGCCTAGAGTCCTCTCTGGAGTTGGCTGGCTTGAAAGGATTCCTGTTTTGTCTGGTTTGTGACTTCTTTTATTCTGATGCCCTATGCTTACTGTCTTCTAGAAATTTGCCAGAATTGCTGAAATACTTGGACATTTCCTTTTATATTTTATATTTTTATTTTATATATTATATTTATATATTAATATAATTATAAATATAAATATATAAAATATCTATAAAATATATAAATACTATATATATTTATATTTTACAAATGTTTGCTGTCATTTCAGTAGAATTTTGAAACTGATTAAATAGTATGTGACATTTGTCTGCCATCTTGCAGCTACTGTTATCTCTTGTTCTTTTCTAATGCATTAATGAGAAACATTTTAACAGTTGTTGAAAGCTCAGCCTGTAAACCCGAGTTCAAATCAGATTCTACCACTACTTAGTTGTGACACTTTGGTCAAATTATTAATGTCCTTAGGTCTGTTTCTTCATCAGTAAAATAGAATTGTGTAGACCAGCCTCAAAAGATTGTTAAGAAGGTTAACACACACATTAAGAAAAATGAAACAAAGCAAAAAAAGGTAATGAATGCTATTATTTAGAAAAGAGAGAGAAGGGGGTGGTTCAAGATGGCAATGAAGGAAGGTCCTACACCCACCTCCTCCCATACACACATCAGATTTACACGTACATATAAAAAAATTTGCTCTGAATAAGGCCTTAAGGCTAGTGGAGCAGCTCATTCACGTTGGCCAACAAGGAGAGGGGACCACATAAAGGTGGGTGTTAAGAGGCTGACACATGGTTTCACCATAACCCCTACCCCTGGTGCAACAACCCACAATTGGGAGGGAAGGCATAAATAAGGAACATCTCCTTGAGGAGTGAAGAATTTTATCCATCATCAGACACCCAAACTTTTATCACCTGCACATGAGGGACGACCCCCCCCCCAATATCAGGCTTTAAAAACCAATAGCACATTATGTTGATGAGATCCAAAGGAGACAGTAGAGAAATGCCTTTTAAAAGGCTAACACATGAATTACTCATCCTAAAGCTCAGCACAAAAGCAGCCATTTGAAGGGTCCCCAGACATTATTATGTGAAAGAGATTCATTGGCTAATCTTAAAGCATAACTGGTAGGGGCAGAGACCTGTTGATACTCTAGGAAAAACAAAGGAACTAGTAAGAGCCAGTTTCTTTTTTATCTTAGGAGGTGTCATCTTCATGGTCCACTTCTGCCACTATCAACAGAATCGGTATATCCTGAGGGAAAGATTTGCACAAAATTGATGCCTTCGTTTTTATGGCTAGGACCAGAATATGCTATTTGTCAGCTGATTCTGAAGGCCAGGGAAGTTAAAATTCAAAATAGATTAAAAAAAGCATACAACTCAACACCAAACACCCTAACAGCTTAAGTGAAAACAAAAATGGGCAGGGGACCTGAATAGGCATTTTTCCAAAGACAACAAGCAGACCGCCAACAGACATGAAAAGATGCTCAACATCACTAATCATCAGGGAGCTGCCAATTAAACCCACAAGACATGTCAACTTCACACCTGTCAGAATGGCTAAACTTAAAAAGCACAGGAAATGAGTGTTGGGCAAGGATGTGGAGAAAAAGGAACCTTCATGTGTTGTTGGTGGCGATGTCAATTGTGGAGCCACTGCAGAAGGTCTCTCAGAAAGTTAAAAATGGAATTACTGTAGGCTGCAATAATTCAACTACTAGGTATTGACCCAAAGGAGATGAAAATACTAAAACTAAGAGATATATGCACCCATATGTTTCTTGCAGCATTATTTACAATAGCCCAGATATGACAGCAACCCAAGTATCCAATCAGAGATGAATGGATAGGGAAGATGTGGTATCTACAGACAATAGAATAGTGTGCAGCCACAAAAAGGAATGAAATCTTGCCATCTGCCTGACGTGGATGGACCTAGAGGGCATAAGGCTAAGTGAAATAAGTCAGCCAGAGAAAGACAAATACCATATTTCATTCAAATGTGGCATTTAAGACAAAACAGGGGAACATACAAAGAAAAGAGAGACAAATATCAAAACACAGATTCTTAAATACAGAGAATGGACTGATAGTTGCCAGATGGAGATGGCAGGGGGAGAGGGTGGTGGGGAGCGAATGGGTGAAAGAGATGAAAAGCATTAAGAGTACACTTATCTTGAGGAGCACAGCAAAATGCATAGGACTGTTCAATTATCACATTGCGCATCTGCAACTAATAGAACACTGTACATTAATTGTATTCAATTTAAAAGAAATCATCAGGAGGAGAAAATACACTCAGCACCATATTGACCAAAAACAAAAATCCAAGTATTAATAAACCCACACAGTTCAAACTGGTGTTAAGGATCCACTGTATCAGCATAACACTAAAGAAATTCATCAGATCATGAAGGAACAGAGCAAGGCAGAAGAAAAGGAACAGAGAGGCATTACAAAAACAGCCAGAAAATAGTCAGTCACAAAATGGCAATACACACATACCTCTTGATAATTCCTTGAAATGTGAATGGACTAAATGCTCCAAAGAAAAGACAGAGTGGCTGAATGGTTGGCAAAACCAGACTCATTTGTCTGTGGCCTAAAAGAGACTCACATCAGATGTGAGGACACAGACAGACTGAATGTGCATGGATGCAGAAATATATTCCATGCAAATGGAAACCAAAAGAAACGTGAAGGAGCTATACTTCTATCAGACAAAATAGATCTGAATGGGAAGGCTCTAACAAGAGACAACAAAGTGCATTATATAATAATAAGGGGTCAATCCCATAAGAAGATATGATGATATTTGTAAACATTTGTGCACCCAATATCTTACATATCTTAACCCAAATTTAAAGGGCAAAAGGTTGAAACAGAGTGATAGAACAGCAGCAGGGGACACTAGTACCCCACTTACATCAAGAGATAGGTCATTCATCAGACAATCAATAGGGAAACACATCAGCCTTAAATGACACAGAGGCCAGATGGACTTCGTGGACATGTGTAGACCACCTCATCCCAAAGCAGCAGAGTACACACTTGCTCATAAGCACAATGAATATCCTCCAAGATAGACCCTATGTTGGCCCACACCACAATCTTCAATACACTTAAGAAGACTGAAATCATGTCAAGCATGTTTCCCAACCACAGTCCCAGGACATTCAAAATGAAGTACAAGAAGGAAACTGAGAAATTCACAACTATGTAGCGATTAAACTGCGTGCTCCTGAACAACGAATGGATCAAGGAAGAAATCAAGAGGAAAACTAAACAAAGCAATACAAACCCTGACACAAAGTGAGAATGGACTGGCATCATACTGAAACTGATGGGGGTACCGATGAGGCAGTTCTAGGAAGGAAGTTCAGAGCAGTATGTGCCTACCACAAGAAACCAGGAAGATCCCAAACACCCAAAGTTTACAACACCTTAAAGAACTAGAAAGAGAAGTACAAAAATGAATCCCAAAGTCAGGCAAAGGAAGGAAATAATGAAGATCCCCATGGAAATAAAGGCAACGGAGTCTAACAAGGCAGTAGGAAAGATCAATGAAACTAAAAGCTGGTTTTTTGAAAACAGAAACAAATTCGACGCAACCTTTAGCTAGACTTACCAAGAAAAAAAAGAGGGGCCTCGAATAAAATCAGAAATGAAAGGGGAGACATTCCAACTGATACCACAGAAATGCAAGGAGTCATAAGAGACTTCTACAAGCAATTATTTTCAGAAAACATGGGACACCATGGAAATGGATGAATTCCTGGAAACCTATAACCTCCCAAGACCAAATCCTCTAGAAATAGAAAATTAGAATAGACAGAGTACCAGTACCAGCCTGACTCAGTAATCAGAAGCCTCCCAACAAAAATCCAGGACAGATGGCTTCACCGGGCAGTTCTACTTAGTGCTTGAAGAAAACAACTTCTCACACTTGTCCCCAGAGAAGAGGTGAGGACACTTTCAAACTTATAAGGCCACCATCACCCTGGAAGCAAAACCAGGGCACCCCCTAGAGAGAAAAATAGAGGCCAATATGCCCAGCAAACAGCGCTGTAACAAACAAAACAACAAAATATTGGCAAGGCAAATTCAACAGTACATTACAATAGTCGTACATCATGATCCACAGGGATTTCTTCCTGTGATGCAGAGACTGTTGAACATCCATAAATCAGCATATGTGATACACCACATTAATAAAACAAAGCACAAAAATCATATGTTCCTTTCAACAGATTCAGAAAAAGCATCTAAAAGCAAACCTCTACATCTGGTTATAACCAAATCTCTCAACCAATTGGGTGGAGAGGGAATGTATTTCAGTGTACTAAAGGCCACACATGGCAATGCCAGTGATTACCTCATACTCAAAAGTGCAAAGTGCAATGTTTTTCCTGTAAGAGAAGGAACAGGACCAGGATGCCCAAATTCTTGCCACTTTTATTCAACATAATGGTGGAAGTCTTAGCCATAGCATTTAGGTGAGGAAAAGAAGGAACAGTAGTAGGGAGAAGAAAACTGTCACTATTCGCAGTAGAAAATACACTATACACACAGAGTACCCTAAAACTTCTGTCAAAATGTAGCCCCAAACAAGATGAATCCAAGGATGTCTACACCAACACTCATAAAAATTAAGATAGCAAAAATTAAAGATAGAGAATCTTAAGAGCAGCAAGCAAAAGGAAAGCAAACTTACATACAAGGGAAACACTGTAAGGCCATCAAATGATTTTTCAGCAGAAACTTTGTAGGCCAGGAGGAGAGGTGGGCTGGACAGAATGGAGTGACTGGAAGCATAGTGTGGGGAGGTGGTGGCAGAGACTGGGGCCTCACAGCTCAGCCACCCATTGGAGTAAGCCTCCAGGGTATGTGCTCCTCCCCAAGCCCACTCTGGGCTGGCGTATGCTGGTCATTGAGGCCCACGCTGCCTCCAACATGGCCTGTTCTTCAAATCATGAATCCTGTTTATAGGCCTGGTTCTTCTGGGGTTCCCTATGCAAATGCCAAAGGAATTGGTTATCCAGCTGATTTCCCCATGGGTTATAGAGGCACAGCTCCTGCCTACTCTCCCAACATGTACCCTTCATGATAACCACAAACCAAAAACTTGTGATAGATACATAAAAAATTAAGAGAAGGAATCCAAGCATAACACTGAAAAAATCATCAGATCCCAAGGGAGGTGATCAAGAGGAGACAAGAACAGAAAAACTATAAAAGCAGCCAGAAATTAACAAAATGACAATAGCACATACCTATCAATAATTATTTCAAATGTAAATGGACTAACTGCTCCAATCAAAAGACATAGGGTAACTGAACAAGATTCATCTGTATGCTTCCTTCAAGAGACTCACTTCACACCTAAAGACACATACACACTAAAAGTGAAGGAAAAAACCATGCAAAAGGTAGAAAAAAAAAAAAAGCTGGGATACAACTTATATTAGACAAGATGGACTTTAAGACAAAGACTGTAATGAGAGACAAAGAAGGCCATTCTATAATGATAACAGGGTCAATCCAATGAGTATATAACAATTGTAAATATCTATGCACTTGGGGTACTGAAATAGATAAAGCAAATATTAACAGACTTATAGGAAGAGATTGGCAGTAATAAAATATTAGCAGGGACTTAATACCCCCCTTGATCAATGGATAGATCATGCAGACAGAAAAATAATAAGGAAACAGTGGCTTTGCAAGACATTAGACCAGACTTCACAGATATAAACAGAACATTCTATCCCAAAACAGCAATATACACTTTCAAGTGTACACGGAACATTTTTCAGGACTGAAGACGTGTTAGGCCACAAATTAAGTCCCAATAAATTTAAGAAGATTGGAATCATATTCTAAATCTTTTCTGACCATAATGCTATGACTCTAGAAATTAATTACAAGAAAAACAATCAGGGGAAAAAAATCACAAACACGTGGAAGGTAAACAACACAATACAGAGCAACCAATGGATCAGTGGAGAAATCGGAAATAAAATAATACCCAGAAACAAATGAAAATGGAAACACAATGGCTGCAGATCTCTGGGACGCAACAAAAGCCATGCTAAGAGAGTAGATACAGGTAGATACAGGTCTACCCTGAGAAAAAAAGAAAAATCTGAAATGAACAATATGGCCTTACACTTAAAGAAACTAGTGGGGAAAAAAAGGCCAAAGTTAGTAGAATGAAGGAGATAGTAAAGATCGGAAAGGAAGTAAATGAAATAGAAACAAACAAAAAAAACAACTGTAATTAAGTGCTGGTTTTCTGAAAAGATAAAATTAATAAACCATTAGTTAAGCTCATTAAGAACAAAAGAACTCAAAAGGAGAAATGAAAAAGAAATTACAACACACACTCTAGAAATACAAAGGAGTATAAGAGATGACTATGAAAAATTATATACCAACAAATTAAACCACCTTGTGGAAATGAATAAACTCTATAAATACAATCTTCCAGGACTGAATTAAGAAGAAAGAGAAGATCTGAGTTGACCAATTACTAGTAATGAAATTGAATAATAATAAAAAAAAAAACTCCCAACAAAAAAATTCAGAACCAGATAGCTTCACAGATAAGTTTTTAATAAATATTTAAAGAAGAGTTAATATCTATCCTTCTTGAATTATTCCAAAAGGTAGAGGAGACAGTTATGCTTCCAAATTTATTCTGTGAAGTCAGCATTTAGTCTGACTCGTTTTAGAGATAAAGACACAACCAAAAAAAAGGGGGGGGAGAAAAAGTAAGAAACAGAAAATTACAGACCAATATCCCTGATGAATAGATGGACATAGATGCAAAAGTTATTGACAAAATATTAACAAACAGAATTAAAAAATACATTTAAAAAATAATTCAGCTCAATCAAGGGGGATTTATTCCAGGGATGCAAGATTGTTCTATTATCTGCAAATCAACCAAAGTAGTACATATTAACAAAAGAAATCATCTCAATAGATATAGAAAAAACACTGGACAAAATTCAACATCCATTCATGATAAAAATTCTTAGAAAAGTGAGAACACAGGGAACATACTTCAACATAATAAAGGCCATATAAACCCACAACAAACACCACAGTCAATAGTTCAACTGAAAACAAAAATGAGGAGAGGACCGGAATAGAAATTTTTCCAAAGATGACATCCACATGGCCAACACACACATGAAAGATGTTCCAGGTCACTGATCATCAGCAAAATGCAAATCTAAATCAAAAACCACAATGAGATATCGCCTCACACCAATCAGAATAGCTAATATAAATAACTCCAGAAATAAGAGTTCACAAGGATGTGGAGAAAAAGGAACCCTTATGGACTGTTGATGGGAATGCAAGCTGGTGTAACCGCTGTGAAAAGTGCTATGGAGGTGCCTCAAAAAATAAAAAAAATAGAAATAATATAGGACCCAGTAATTCCTCCTCTGGGTATTTTCAGAAGACAATTACAACACTATTTCAAAAAGACATGCGCTCCTGTTTACTGCAGCATTATTTACAACAGTCAAGACACTGAAGTAGCTGCTGAAGTATCTATCAGGGGATGAATGGGTAAAGAAGAGATGGTACGTGCATGTACATTATACATAAAATGGGCTATTACTCAGCCTCAAAAAAGTATGACATCTTGCCATTTGGAACAACATGGATGAACCTAGAGGGTATTAGGCTAAGTGAAATCAGTTGGGCAAAGACAGATGCCGTAGGATTTCAATTATATCTTGAATCTAAAAAGCAAAGCTGGGCACATGGGTGCCTCAGTCCATTGAGTGTCCAACTCTCGATGTGGGCTTAGGTCATCATCTCGACTGGGGTCATGAGAACAAGGCCAGCATTTGGCTCTGTGTTCAGTGTGGAGTCTACTTGAGATTCTCTCCCTTCCCCTGCCCCTCCCCCATGGTCACACTCTCTCCCAACTAAATCTTTATTTTTTTTAAAATTATTTTTATTTATTTATTTGACAGAGAGAGATCACAAGTAGGCAGAGAGGCAGGCAGAGAGAGAGGAGGAAGCAGGCTCCCCACGGAGCAGAGAGCCCGATGTGGGGCTCGATCCCAGGACCCTGGGATCATGACCCGAGCCGAAGGCAGAGGGTTTAACCCACTGAGCCACCCAGGCGCCCCCCAACTAAATCTTTAACAATAGAAACCAAACAAGTGAACAGAGAGAACCGGACTTATAAATACAGTGGGCAAACGGTGGTTTTCACGGTAGAGGGGTGTGGTGGCACAGGTGAAATAAGCAAAGGGTATTAAGAAGGACAGACTTCCAGTTATAAAATAAATAAAAGTACAGCATAGGGAATATAGTCAATAACACTGACATTTGTACAATGACAGTGGGTAATTGTGGTGAACATTTCATAATGTACATATTTGTTGACTTCCTATGCTATACATCTGAAACTAACATAATGCTGGGAATGGCCAGCAATCCCTGTACCGATGGATGAAAGATTACTCCAAACTTTGCTGTAAAGAGAGAAGGCAAGGGGGTCAACGCTCAGAGACAAAGACATTTTGCTCTCCTTTGCTCCTGCTTTTATGGGTCCTTCAGGATAATCACAAATCCTTATCACTGTTTCTCTAGCACATGATGTGTGACATGGGGTCTTACGGGAACTGGGGGGATCTGTTTACGGGAAAGATACGATCTGCTAATCTGTGTTCTAAGAGTTCTGCTGAACATAGCCTACGACACAATGCATACATTGCTTAGATCACAGCGTGGCTGTTTGGGCTAAGAAAGCTTTGGGGGAACTCTCCGCAGCATTCCAAAGGCCTGCACCCTTCTCGGAAACCTTCCCTGCCCTCAGCTGCCTCTGTGTTACATTTTAGCAAGCCAGGTATTATGCTGAGTTCATGTTCTACATTAACCCCAGCAACATTATATGTCAACTATACTCCAATTAAAAAAGAACATTCTAGAAGAAAACAGGCAGAAAGCTCCTTGGCATCATCTTGACAGTGATTTTTTTTTATCTTACAACAAAAGCAAAAGCAACAATAGCAAATAAGCAAAAGTAGGACTACATCAAATTAAAGACTTTTGCACAGCAAAGAAATGCATCGACAAATGAAAAGGCCATTTGCTGAATGAGAGAAAATATTTCGAATCATGTATCGGATAAGGGGTTAGTATGCAAATTATATAAAGAACTTGCACAACTCAATAGAAAAAAAAAATAATCCAGTTAAAAAATGGGCAGAATCTCTGAATAGACATTTTCCAAAGAAGACATACAGATGGCCAACAGATACATGAAAAGACTCTCTACATCTTTCATCATCAGGGAAATGCAGATCAAACCACAGTAAGATACAACCTCATACCCATTAGAATGACTATTATCAAAAAGACTAGAAGTAACAAGTGTCAGTGAGGCTGTGGAGAAAAGGGAACTTCTGTGCACTGTTGCTGGGAATGTAAATTGGTACAGTCACTACAGAGAACAGTTTGGAAGTTTCTAAAAGAATTAAAACTAGAACTCCCTTATGATCCATCAATTCTTACTTCTGGGCATTTATCTTGAGAAAAGGATATATGAACCCCATGTTCACCGCAGCATTATTTACAATAGTCAAAATAGGGAAACCTAGGTTGGACGGAAGGATAAATGAATAAAGAAATCATGACACACACACACACACACACACTGAAATATTATTCAGCTTAAAAAAGAAAGAATAAAATCTTGCCATTTGCAACACCATGTATGGATCTCAAGGGCATTATGCTAAGTGAAATAAGCCAGACAAAGACATATACTGTGAGATCTCTATTATAGGTGGAATCTAAAAAGAAAGAAAAAGAAAAAAAGGCAAGCAGATAGATACAGGGAACACCTTGGTGTCTACCATAGGTAGGCAGGCAAATGGGTGACTTGTTTTTTATATTTAGTTTAAATAAAGTGATTAAAAAACATTTTAAAATAATTTGCAAGCCAATTGTTCTTTTCTTCCCTTTTTGGTTTTGACCACATTAAAATGTTCCTATTATAAGTTCAATATATTTAGTCTTACTGCATCATCAGCTACCGTTCCTAGGGTGTGAACGGGGATCAATACGGGTCAGATGGTCTCTGCAGTTTCCCTGTTAATGAACTTCATCCTCAGTCTGGCTCCATTGGCACCGCCTCACTAGGGAGCCATGATGCAGGCAAGCTGGACACCCAGGAGGCTACTGCACTGTTGTCCAGGTTTCAAGGCACATTGCCTGTCATTTCTTTTTGCCTAGAATTTTTTTTTGTAAATTATGTTTCTTTTAATATTATTAATGTATATTTCTACGAATAAGTTATTGCTTAAAGAAACATTATTTTCAATCTGAAAATCATCAGAATGGACTCTAGATCCTCTAAGTCATGATTATGCTGTCATCGACCTTTCCTGAGGGTGAGAAGTTGGGGGCTGGATATGGAGCAAAACAGGACACCTTATTCTTAAGTCCAGATGGCACGGGCAATCCTCAGATTCTTAACAGATACCTTATTTGTCTAAGTTATAAACATGTTTTATATCTGAGATTGAAAAACTCCTTTAAGATGGTGTTTTGGGAGAGAGGATTGGGATAGCCCTACAGGCTAAGTCAGTTTTAACGGGCTTCAAAAAATTATATATAATTTAAAAATGTTTTAAATTTTATAATTTTATATTTAAAATTTATATATAATATATATTTTATAATTTATTTATATTTACATTTATATAAATAAAAATTTATATTTATAATTTTATATTTTAAAATATATTTTACAATGATAATAACACCTACAATGGGAAAAATATCCAAACAACATAGAACTTAATAAAAAGTCTCCTGTAGTCAGGATTAGGTTAGTAAATGGAGTGAAAGTCAGTTACATCTGTTTTGCCTATTATTTTTGAAATAAAGCATAAAACCCCAGAGGTTTACGAGTTTTTGATACTGTGCCCAAATGACCTGGCTTGTCATTTTGGCTCTCTTTTTTGGAGACTACCCCTGTGTCTTCCTTTCTCTTATTTTGCTCTTTCCTTTCTAACCAAAATATACCCCAGGCCACCCCACTGGCCCAGCTGGCCCCCTGTCCTTCACCACAACTCCCCAGTATCTTTCTCTGATTTGCTCTTTATGTGACTTTTCTATCCTTAACAACCAAAATAAGGATAAAAGACTTGTGATCTATTTTTGAGTAAATTAATTTTTTTTAGTCAATTGAGTAAATTAATTTCCACCACCACCCCTCTCACCACCAAAGATATGGTGGTGAGAGGGGTGGTGGTGGAAATTATTTTTTTCTCTTGATTCTCTGGTCTCTGTAGATCTGATGCCCTGATAGAAAAGAATTACCAGTATTTGATATTCACTGAGTATTGGCTATGACATTTCTGAATGCTTCAGACAAATAATTATAAAAATGAGTTTGTCAGCATTTTTTATTTTGGTGACTGTTATAATAGTCTCAGGTGTGGGAATATAAGTACATATCACTAACCACTTCTAATTAACTATGAAGGAACTGAGGTAATTAACAGGGATAGAAAGGAATTTTTTCTAAAAATAAATATCAAAAATAGTTTATACCATCCATTGTGATATTAAGCTGTTGGACTTTTATACTGTAATAGAAATGGGAAAATATTTAATATATGATATTTAAAAGTCAAATAAAGTATTTCCTAGATTAAGAAACTTTAGAACATGATATTAGTATGTTTCAAAATCTAGAAAAATTGAAGGCTTTTCCATAATGCTTATAGACTTATTTTATAGATCTCTATAGTTTTTGCTTATTGAAGTTAATTTTTTCTTTCAAGTATATATTTACTATAAGGCTTTTAAATACTTTCAAGAAAAGAAATGATTTAAAATTCCATGATTCCGTAAGATAAATAGGGCTAAAAATATCTAACTGAAAGGAAACCATAGAAGGTGATACCCTAGGTTGTTCCATTAAAAAATATAAATGGAGTTTGGAAACTATCATCCACAATTGATTAGAAGTTGCATAAAAATTCATTTTCAATTGATAACACTATGAAGTTAAATATTCTAACAAAACATCTTTATTATCACAATACTCAGAAGCACCTTTTATTTCATTTTTATTCTTAAAAAGATTTTATTTTTAAAAACATTTTATTTATTTGTCAGAGAGAGGGGGAGAGTGAGTGAGCATAAGCAGGGAGAGTGGCATGCAAAGGGTGAAGTAGGCTCCACTGAGGAAGGAGCCCAATGCAGGACTTGATCCCAAAACCCTGGGATCATGATCAGAGCAGAAGGCAGATGCTTAACTAACTGAGACACCCAGACATTCCTTGTTTTTTTTTTTTTTTTTTTTTTTTTTTTTTAAGTAGGCTCCACACCCAGCATGGAACCCAACATGGGGCTCAAACTCATGACCCTGAAATTAAGACCTGAGCTGAGATCAAGAGTCAGATACTTAACCAACTGAGCTACCCAGCCACCCTTCAGAAGTGTCTTTTAATGGTTAGAAGCAAGCTTACATATGATGTCCAAAATAATGTTTTATTCTCAATATAGTAATGTCATCAAAATTTTGAAAATACGAAGAAAAAAATTATGATTCATTCCTTTAAAATACAGTATTGTGATTTTTTTCCCAGAATTTTCTATGCGTTGATTTTTCTTATACAATCTTGAACAAGCAATACATATAATTTTAAACTATGCTGTCTATACTTACTGTTATATAGTAATCAATTTCCCATTCATTAAAACTTATTTCTAGGGGCACCTGGGTGGCTCAGTGATTAAGTGTTTGCCTTCACAGGTTGTGATCTCGGGGTCCTGGGATTGAGCCCCACATCGGGCTCTCTGCTGGGGTTGGGGGGAGTTGCTTCTCTCTTTCCCTGCTTGTACTTTCTCTCACTCTCCCTCTCTCTCTGCCAAATAAATATATTTAATTAAAAAAACCTCATTTCTAATTTCGTTTTAGTAGTTCATGGAGTGGATGTACATAACTTACTTATTGATCCTTTTATTTTTGGTTAATTATATTGTTTCAATTTCTTCTTGTATAAATTAAAAAAAATCATTTATCTATCTAGTTACAGTTAAAATGTTCATGTTCTGAGGTTGCTGTTAGAATAAACTTCCAAGAGTAAAATTACTAGATCAAATGGTTATTCAAGATTTTTATGTAAGTTTTGTTGATACTACCAAAAACAGTCCAGTAATTCCAACCATAGATCAAAAGCTGCAAAATTTGGTACACAGAGACGACAACTCATAAGCAAAGACTAAATCTTCAATTTCCCAAACCATATTTCAATTTCTAATAGATGTCTTCAGTGCAAAGAATAAAAATTATATTGCTGCCCTACACAAAAGCAGGTACTCATTTGCTATTATCGTTTTTTTTTTTTTTTTAAATGTATATGTTTAGTTTTCCATATTTTACCCACTTAAATCCCTTTCATTGCTTCTGGAACATTTTATACTTTCTTTGTAAATACTGCAAGTTTTTCAAAAGTACCAGGATTAAAGCTGTAGGAGAAACCAGACATTTGTGCTCTTTCCACAGTGTGGAAGGGACAATGGGAAGCTGCAACCCAGCTGTGTGCTACCTTTGCAAACCTCTCTCCATCTCTGTGTGTCTGCAGATTAGTTCCTGCCTAGGGGGAAGGTTGGGGGTAGGCAGGTGAGCAGAAGTAAGCTATGTCGCCTTGAACCTTGAACCATATCTGTAAGAAGCAGATATGCCTTCTGTCTGTTGCTTTCTTCACCCTCCATGAGAAATCTGAATAGCTCTAGCTGCGAGCTCACTGAATCCTAGTGGGGACCCCTCACCCCACCACCCCTTTGTGTTTAGGAACCCTTCCAAGTCCTGGCAGTAAGACCACACGCAGACCCACCACCCACCGACCTTTTTTTCAACTCTCTGGGGCCAAAAAGGATACACTCACTTGAGTCCTTGGGTGCCTTCTGGGATACTCCTGTAATGAGGGGAACTTGGGAGGGGAAGGTTGTCCCACCAGTGACTACTCTCATACAACTGTCCTCTTCTTGCCCGTGTGAGGCAGAACTCATCTCAACCTGGACATGGAGGACTTACTTCCCAAAATTCGGACGGGAAGATGAGCACTGGTCACTCTCCCGTGGGATCTCCAAATGGGGGAGGGAGTCCACCTGCAAATTCAGCCCAAGGAGGAGAGGAAGTGTGCTGTGTAGTCTGCTTTTCCAGTTTACTAGAATCTTCTCTCCCTCCCCTCAGCTTGAGGGCTTTTCTTAAAGGGACAAGACGAAACTGGTTTGGCCATCTCAGATCCATTTTCAAATCTTCACTTTCTTCATACTTAAATTGTCACTCTTGAATGCTTGTCACTCTTGAACTTGGGAGACAAGCATTTCTTATATATTTTTTTGATTTCTTTCTTAATTTATTCTAAAATTCCTCCTAGTATATTGGGGTCCCTCATTTCAAAGTTTAAGTGGGAGATAATTACAGGGGTGGGAGTGAAGAAAATAATTAATACTTCCAAGTAGTATTCTAGTTCACTTTTTTTCTTTCAAAAAATAGCACTAGATTTTGGTGAGTGCTGTGAAGTGTGTAAACCTGGCGATTCACAAGCCTGTACACCTGGGGCTAATAATACATTATATGTTAATACAAAATAAAAAAATTAAAATAAAGCACTAGATTATAACCTCTGTTATGTATGTAGTTTCTAAAATGTCAAGAATTTGTCACATCAATACATATACATCTGTATCTTTACTGAAATTCACTGTCTGAAGTCCATTATTTAAAAAAAATCTAAATGTCCTTACTGTTAGATATTTAAGGTATTTCTAATCTTTATGATTAAAAGAACACCCTGGACATACTTGTAGTAAATTTCTGCACATATGCATAAATACTTCCTGAAAATGGAATTGCTGGAGAAAAGCTTATGCACACAGGAAGACGACTTAATACGTGGTGTCCAAATGGCCAGCAAAACTCCACGCACTTCCACCTGAACCAGCAGGCTGAACACGTCCATTGCCCCCACTCCCACTAATACTGGGTATTATCATCATGGCCAACTCCTGAACAGCAGGATGCTATTAGCTATAAACTGGATAAGCAGGCAGATCCTGCTGTCAGGAGAACATTTAGTCCTACTTTTCCAGAAGTGTGATGCCCTTGTGTGTAGAGGGAATTGGTCTTCACAGACTCCAAAAAGGAAGTTAATTTTTCTACTAAAGGTGCTTTAAAATTCTTTCCATAGATTTAGTACCCAGACTGACCTGTCAAAGAGTCCTGAGACACAATACTCTAACCATAGCAAAAGGTAGTTAGTTACTGGCGGGAAAAGGAGGATTAGACCTCGTCTTTGCTGCTTTCCCTCATTACCTTCTCCTTTGCAAGGACTTGGTCGTGTGCTCAGATTTCTCCAACTCTCTATTTCCCTTCATGCTCTCCTGGGAAAAATGATTAATGTATGCAGAATTTTCACCAGGACTCCTCTTTACAGGTTTCGAGAAACATTACCCCATATTTGTCCTTAAAGTCTTGGCAAGATATTCATCAATTTGGGGGAAATATTGCTGAACTGTGATGCCCATGGTATGGGTCAAAGGTTTTCTTGGATTGAAAAGCAAAACAAAACAGCATGGGACAAAAAAGCAAGGAGAAAGAAGAGGCAGATTTCAGAATGCCTTTCTTTTTTCTGTATTCTTTATCTTTGCTCATAGCATTGTCTCCTAGCTGGTCAATCTGATAATCTCTCACATTCTCTCATGCATCCATCTCTGAATGGTTGTCGTCACTATCAGTTCTTAGTCCTACCTCCTAAAAATACTTCTTTTGATGTCCCTCATAGTCTCTGCCCTGATTTGATAACAGTCTTCTAATTGGTGTTTTGACTCTCCCAGTAGGGGGAAGGACAGATTGGAAGAAGAAAGAAATCAATGTTCTTTTTTCTATTTATTTGACAGAGAAAGATCACAAGGAGGCAGAGAGGCAGGCAGAGAGAGGGAGGAAAGCAGGCTCCCTGCCGAGCAGAGCCTGATGTGGGGCTCGATCCCAGGACCCTGAGATCATGACCTGAGCCGAAGGCAGAGGCTTAACCCACTGAGCCACCCAGGCGCCCCCCCAATGCTGTTTTTCTAAAGTAAAATATTTGATTGTATTCATCCCTCACTTAAAATCTCATGGTAATTTCCCATTGCTTAGACATAAATATAAATCTTGAGCTTTTTATTGTTTTCTTGTCTTTTACAAGCTTCCCCCAATCTTCCTGTCCTGTCCCATGTCCTGCCACTTTATCTCCCACTTCCCCTGATCTAGATGATTTAGGTTTTAACGTCCCATGCTAGTCCACACAATTTCATAAGCTATTATTCTTTTTTGGATGCCCTTTTTGCTATTTTCCCCACTCCCGGCGCAGCCAGACTTATCTACCAGACTTGTCTGAGTGATACATTCTCTTTGAAACCTTCCCCAACTCCGCCTGGCAGTTAGTTGTTACCCCTGCTGTTTTCCTGTAGGCACGTTTTTCATTAGCACATACTTATTGACTGCTTACTATGTTTAAGGCATTAAGGCTCAAGGATGAAAAAGATATAACCTCTAACCTCAAAGAGCGTCCTCAGCTAGTGGGGATGCTTAAGCTGAGTCTTAAGAATATAAAACAGTGGGGGCACCTGGGTGACTCCGTCAGTTAAGCGACTCTTGGTTTAGTTCAGGTCATAATCTCAGGGTAGGTCTAGTACCCTGTTGGGCTCCATGCTTAGCACGGAGTCAGCTGAGATTCTCTCTTCCTCCCTCTCTGTCCCTTCTCCTTGCTCTCTCCCTCTCTCAATAAATAAATCTTAAAATAATATAGTGGGTGACCATGTTTTAGTTGTCTAACAGCCATTTACCCTACCTTGGGTAACAGCCCCTGGTATTAGCGGGAGATCTATCCCTCTGCCATTCTTAGTCCTTGGGGTCTGGTGGATGATGGGATAGGCTCATGGGCAACAAATGCGGCAACCCAGATCTAAGCCAACAAATGCTTTCTGTTTGTCCAGGCTTAGCAATTGGGTCAGGGGTGGTCACATGACTGGAGTCAATTAGGGCTGCTTAGATGCCTGGAAAGAGAGATTCTCTCGTTCTAGCTGGACTTCAGCCTCAAGAATAGGAGGCTGGAATTATCGCAGCCACTTGCCGGGGCAGCAGCGTCACTGAGAATTAAGTCAACACATGTCAAAAAGCAGGAATGGGCAGAGGGAAGGAGAAAAACAGAATCCCAACAACAAATTTTGAGCCCTTAAGCCAGTTATTCCTGAAACCAGCAAACCCTGCAAAGTCAGCTCCATAAGCCAAACAATTCCCTTTCTATATTAACGCCAGCTTGATTTCTCTTTACTTCCACAAGTCACCACTAGAATCTTAACTCACACAGTAGGATTTAGATAGGTGGATAAAGGAAGTAACGGCAAATGAAAATAGTATATGCAGGGGCATAGAGGAATGAAAGAGAAACCTCAACTGCAGGATGTGGAAAGATGGGTAGGAAAAAAAGAATGTGGGAGAAAGGGAAAATAGGATCAATTTTAACAGACCAGATGAAAACTGACAAGCACCTGAAGAGCTAAAGAGACTGAAGAATTAACTCTTCTGGGATCTGTAAGAAAGACGAGGACACAGGACCAACAGCTGCCCCTAAGACTGGAGAGACAGGCAAACACCAGGAGTCACAGCTTACCTGAACAGAGACAAGTGGAAGCCATCTTGGAAGGAGTGCCGAGTCGGGAAATGCGCTCGGTAACTGCGGATGGCTGGGAGCCTGGTGTAGACAACTCTGAGAGGTAAGATTTCCAGGTGAACTTGGTCACAGGGGGGACCCCACGCTCCCTCCATCCAGGAGTTTGGCCAGGTTCTCACAGTAAATATTGGAGAAAACTCTTGTGCTTCCAGCAGGGTGAAGAGAAAAGGAGCCATTTTGAAATACCCAGGAGCAATCTGTTCTTCTTAATAAGGCCTGCCTTCAGGGGAAACTAATTAACCAGACACTAACCTGCTGGGGTCATTAGGAGCACCTACCCAACCTGGGAGAATGGAAATACACAGTTTTGCTGCCTCTAGCCTTCCGTGTGGGAGAAGGAACATACCCAACTACAGGCCAGTCCAGCCATCCTGTCCCACCTGAAGGGGGCGGAACTGAGAAACACTTGTCAAGTTCACATTCCCCAGGCTCACCGAAGACTGAGACCTAATCACATAGGAGGACAAAATGCTTCTCTCCTCACACCACTCCACCTGAAAACCACATCACTAAAAGCGTCTTTACTGCAGTTCATCATGCCTAGCTATTGAGAAAAAATTATAAGGCATCCAGGAAGGCAGAAAACACAATCTGGAGAGACAGGGCAGGCATCAGAACCAGACTTGTCAAGGATGTTGAATTATCAGGCAGGGCATTTTTTTTTTAATTGAACTATGGTTATAATGTTATTTTAATTACAACAGAGTGGTTGACAATTCCATACATTACACAGCACTAGCCATAAGTACAATCACCATATAAAATTATTACAATATTATTGATTATATTCCCTATGTTAAACTCTTCATTCCCTTTACCTATTTATTTCATACCTGGAAGTTTGTACCTGTTAATGCTTTTAACCTATTTCATCTGTTTCCTACCCCCTCTCCTCTGGCAATCACAAGTTCTGTGTATTTGTGAGTCTGTTTCTATTTTTCATTTGTTTTTGTTGTTGTTTAGATTCCACATATAAATGAAGTCATACAGTATTTTTCTTTCTCTGACAGGGAATTTAAAACAGCCATAATTAGTTTGCCAGGAGAACTCATGGATAAAGTAGACAGCACCCAAGGATGGGCAACAGAAGCAGAGAGTTGGGAATCCTAAGAACCAAAAAGAAATACTAGAGATCAAAAACACAAAAGGAATGAAGAATGCCTTTGATGGGCTGATTAGTAGATTGGATACAGCTAAGGGAAGAAACTCTGAGGATATCTCAATAAAAATCTTTACAACTGAAAAGCAGAGAGAACAAAGATTGAAAAGAACAGAGTAGACTATCCAAGGGCTGTGGGACGACTACAAATGATGTAACATATGCATAATGGGAACACCACTGGACAATAAAGAGAGAAAGGAACAGAAGAAATATTTGAAACAATGAAGACTGAGAATTTCCCCCAAGATAACATCAAACACTTAATTCCAAGAAGGTGAGAGGACATCAAGCAGGATAAATGCCAAGACAAAAACAAAACAAACTACACTTGGGTATATCATTTTCAAACTAAAGTAAATCAAGGATAAAGAAAACCAGAGGGGGAAAGAAAACCACCTTAAGTATAGAGGAACAAAGATAAAAATTATAGCTGACTTCTGCTCAGAAACATGTCAACAAAAGAGAGTGGAGTGAAATATTTTATGCCTTGAGAGAAAAAAATGCCAACAACCTAGAATTCTGTACTCTGAAAAATTAAACAACTTGAATCCAAAGGTTGGCCAAAGAGCTTAATTGGCATCTCAGCAAAGAAGAGATACAGAAGGCATATGATAAGATGTCCCACTTCAAATGTCATTTGGAAAATGCAAATTGAAACAACAGTGAGATACCATTGTCCGTCCATTAGAATGGCCAAAACCTAGCACAACACCACCAAAGGCTAGTGAGGATGGGGAGCACCAGGAACTCACATTTGTTGCTGATGGAATGCAACATGGGACAGCCAGTTTGGAGGAAACTTGGATGGTTTCTCACAAAACTAAGCATACCTTACTACAGTCATGCTGTAGCAGTCATGCTCTTTGGCAATTACCTAAAGGAGTTGAAAAACTTATTTACATAAAAAAACCTGCACATGAATATTTATATATAGAAGCTTTATTCATAGTTACCCAAACTTGGAAGCAACCAAGATGTATTTCAGTAGGTGAATGGAAAAATGAACTGTGGTACATTTAGACAGCACAGTATTATTCAGTGCTAAAAGGAAATGAACTATCAAGCCATGAAAATACCTAGAGAAAGCTTCAATACATATTACAAGATGAAAGAAGTCAGCCTGAAAATTCTGTATGTTGTATGATTCCAACGAGATGATATTTTGGAAGACGCAAAATTATTTGGATCACTGTTCGCCAGGGTTTGTAGGGGCAGGGGGTTATGACTAGGCAGAGTACAGAGGATTCTTCAGGGCAGTGAAAATACCCTTTATGATCCCATAATGATGAATATGTGTCACCAGACATTGGTCCAAACTCATAGAATGTACACCCCAAAAATGAACTGTAGTGTAATCTGTGGGTTTAGGGTGATTATAATGTGGCAGTGTAGGCTCATTAATTTTGATAAATGTACCACTCTGGTGGGGGATGTTGATCATGGCGAAGACTGCGTCTGTGTGGGGGCAGGGGAAATATGGGGACTCTCCGTGCCTTCCTCTCACTTTTGCTATGAACCTAAATCTGCCCTGTCTAAATAAAGTCTTAAAGAAACGCTAAGGGCCTAGAGTTACGTTAGTGAGGATGGAGATGGGAAGACATGTATGGAATTTTTAGGGGGTGGACTTTATGGGACTTAGTGTCCTACAGGGAAATGGGTGAGAATTGTTTTAGAGGTTAATTCTCAGGTTTCTGGCATGAATGAATAGATGGACAGCATGCCAGAGAAGGGACGGTTTTTGCAAGTAAACACACATTATACTTGATGTGTTTGCGGGACATGCAGTCAAGAATGCGGGGACTGGAAAAGAGAACATTGGAAGTCACCGTGGAGTTATTTGAAGTGCTTGGATTGCTGTGAAGTCATCTGAGAGAGGTGTAAGGTGAGTCTGGGTAGGAAACTTGCGGAAACCTCAGCATTTCATGAGCTGGTGGAAGAGTTAGTGGCCAGAGATTTCAAAGGCAAAGCTTTGGAAACTTTGGGAAAGAGTGTGTCATTGAAGCCACAAGGAAAGTAAGTTTTAAGAGTAAATATTCAATGGTAGCAGAGTTGTCAATGGAAAACAAAAACAAAACCAAAAACAAACGAGAGGTCTGAAAAGCACTCAGAGATTTGAAGATATGGTGAATGGTTTTTATTTAGGGCTTCCATACTGCGTTCCTCATTGCACTGGAAAGCTGAATGCAATAAGAAAAAAAATGGGTATAGGAAGTGTGGACCACCCTCTAAAAACCCATCTAAGGTCGGCTTAGAAAGAGAGGAGAGTGAAGTAAGACGTCAGGGGTCTCTGTGAGATAGCAAAGAGTTAAGCAATTTCTTATGATAGGGAAAAAAAAGGAGAATATCTTAGAATTTCAAAAAACTACATACAGTTTTATGTCTAGCCCATTAAACTGCTATTCTTTGTGTTTATTTCTCTTGTTACTTGAGGACACAACCATTTTCTTCATCTTCGTCTCCATGGTGCCCCATGCACAGGAGGCAAATACATAGTAACTAGCATGTCCATTATTTCAGTAGTAAGTAACTTTCTACACCATAATGGTTTTTGAGATGATTAAAATAAATGTAGGAGGTGGATATCTCTTCCTATTCTTACCTGTGGCAATGTTCTCATATTTTCTTTGTATAATGTTTTCCTTTTTTGGTCTCAGATATTTTAAAAATTACATATATATATATATATATATATATATATATATATATATATATATTACCAAAGGGATGCATGTAAGTAGTTTTAAAAAGGCAAAGAGAACTTAAAACTTATAATAAAAATGTCAGCCCTTGGCTGCACCTTTGTTAACCCCTGAATTTCCAGAGGTGGCAACTTTCATCTCTCTTTCTTCTATTTACTTCTAGATTTCTCATTAACATGCTTAAACTGTGGTCTCCTTATGATCCAATTTTGGCCATTCTTTACCAACTTCTTATTAAAGAATATGTGGATTTAACAAATTTAGGCCACCCCCTTTCCCACTTTTTCCCTATTATCTTCCCCCAAATGTTACATCACAACTTTTGGTTGAATTAATATTCTGGGTTTACCTGATTAGGATATATGAATATTGTTCACTCCTGAACCCTGAAGTACTCTGTGATGACACTTGTTTCCTTCACAACTTTGGGTTTCCTTGAATCTAATAATGGCTTAGTTCCTTTGTTTGCTTAGATCTCTTTGTACCTATCATTGTTAGAACCACAGAAGCGCATTCAATGCAGTCTAACGTGTCATGTCATCCATTTGCCCCATGCTGGCTCCCTCCTTGTCTCCCTGGATCAGTTTGGCTGCTCTTCCACAGGCTTGGTCCTAGGACTTCTGTCATTGTCATTCTAGGAAAACCTTTCTGCCTCTTTCCCATGTTAGATCTTCTATTTCCTCAGCTTCATTTTGGTGGAGCACCTCCTCCTTTTAAAGACTTGGCTTGCTATAAAAGTACCTTTATTTTATCTGTTATGAGCTGGACTCTATTAGTCAAAATTCATATATCTAAGTCCTGACCCTCAGTACTTCGGAATGTGACCGTATCGAAGAGAGGGGCTGCAAAGAGGTAATGAAGTTAAAATGAGATTTGTAGGATGGGCCCTAACCCAAATCTGACAGGTGTCCTTATAAGAAGAGCAAATTTGGACACACAAGGGGAGATAAGGCACACACACATAAAGAGGGAAAACGATCTGAGGACACAGTGAAAAGTGTAAGCCAAGGAGAGAGGCCTCAGGAGAAATCTGACTTGGAGACACCTTGATCATGGACTTCTAGTCTCCAGAACAGTGAGAAAATAAATTTTTGTTGTTTAAGGCTTCCAGTCTGTGGGATTTTGTTCTGGAAACCCCAGAAAACTAATACACTACCCCTAGAATTGGTAGATAGGTTGGCTGAGTGAAGAATTTTAGGATGAAGTATTCTCAGAATTTTGAAAACATTGGGGAAGGTAATTGGGGTGAGACATCTTAATTAAAACAATGTACAAAATGTCACTTAGTTTCTCTGCTGTCCTTGAATACAGAATCTCTTGTGGGCATTGTAAATGTTGTTTTGCTACATGGAATGGGGGGCGGAGATGTAAGGGTATAACTGTTCTTCATAGAGATGACAGCCACCTCTTCATTCTTTAACCTGCTCCTGGCTATATGGGCCCTCTGATCCCTGGGTCTTTCTGGGGTTCTCTTTGTTGGTATCGGCCTCTGGGAGCACCTGGGTTCAGCTTTTTCTCTTCTACTAGGGCCATTTACCATGTCTCTATCCATTTCCATCTTCCAAATGCTTGTCAACATCTTCGTTCATGCTCCCTTATTCTCCTTGTCCTGGAAGCTTTACACTGTTTGATTCTTTTATTGTCATTCAAGTGTATTTTGGGGAGACTGAAGAGGTAAGTGAATGTGTTCAACCCACTATGTTTATTCCAGAGTCTATTATTTCTCAGTTTCTATCTTTATTTAAAAAAATACAATTTTTTACTCAATCTGAGAATAAGTAAGTCTGTGAATTCTGCTTTATGGTTGTAGTATCTGATTTCAGATTGTGGTGGGTATAATTCTAAATTAGCCCCATGTTTCCTGTCCCCTAGTACACATGGTCCATGTACTCCCGTCCCCTTGAGTGTGGGTAAGAACTATAAAAGTGTTGGCTATCACGGTGATTCATGGTTGAGCTATATTGTATAACAAAGGTGAAGGGATTTTTGCAATGTAATTAAGGCCTCTAATCAGTTGACTGAGTTAACTGAAAGGGAGATTGTGCTGGGCTAATCAGGAGAGCCCTTTAAAGGGGGGATGATCTATAGGTCAGGGAAATTCCAGGCAGGAGAGATGCTCTCCTGCTGGCCTTGAAGAAGCAAACAGTCATGTGAACTATTCCTGGAGGGCACCACGTGGCAGGGGCCCAAGAAGGTGGCATCTAGTAATTGAGAGTAATTCTCAGCCAACAGTCGGTGAGAAAAATGAAAATTCAGTCCTATGATCACAAGGAACTGATTCTACCAACAACCAGTGAACTTGGAAGAGGACCCGGGCCACTGATGAGATTGTGGCCGCGACTGACATTTTAGCCACAGGAGACCCAGGGAAGAGTATCAAGCTAACCTGGACACTTAACCCAGGTGACATGATACTTTGAATTGTTTCAAGCCATTAAATTGGGATAATTTATTGTACTGTAATAGAAAACTAACAGGTTTGCCAGGCTTTGTATTCTTTTGCGTTGAGATCAATTTTTTTTTTTTTTTTCCCTCTCTGAGGCTTCAGGACATGACATTGGGATTATGGGGGCACGCTGTGATGACTGGTTGGTTGTTTTATTCAGTATATACGCTATTTCTGCTAATAAAACTATAAGATCACTTTACTTTTAGATGTCTTTCCAGATGTGATAATAATTTTAAGAACATTATTAAGTAAGTCTTCATCATTTCTGTATTTGCTGAGACTAATTCATTTGGTAATGAGACAACAATAGCAATCTCTCCTAACTTTTACTGAGTGCTCGCTACATGGCAAACGTTGTACAAAATGCTTTTTGTTTAATCCTCAGAAAAACCCCATCAAGTAAGTATTATTAGTCCCTTTTTAGAGTTAAGGAAACAAAGTCCTAAGGAATATTCTCAAGGTCGCATACCTTAGGATGGTGGATTGAGAATTCTATCTCAGGCTGCCTACCTCCTAGTACATTTAATGCTTACATAATACTGTGTGCAGGAATCTACAGAATGTTGATATTACTGAAAATAAAAAGTAGACACAGCATTCTTGCATGTCACATAGGTGGTTTTGTCTGCTCACAAGAAGCCGTACAGGGGGCACCTGGGTGGCTCAGTGGGTTAAGCCTCTGCCTTCGGCTCAGGTCATCATCTCAGGGTCCTGGGATCGGGCCCCACATCAGGCTTTCTGCTCAGCGGGGAGCCTGCTTCCCTCTCTCTCTCTCTCTGCTTGCCTCTTTACCTACTTGTGATCTCTCTCTCTCTCTGTCAAATAAATAAGTAAAATCTTAAAAAAAAAAAAAAGAAGAAGAAGCAGCAGCAGCCCTACAGGTTCATGTGGTTTTGCTGTAATGTAATTTTTGTCATTTAAATTAGGGAGAGTGGAGTAACTGGTGAGGGAACCCTGCCAATGGCCAGGTGGTTCTTAGCCAATGGCTACTGTCCTCTGATGATCATTAAGGAACCCAAGGGATCATGTCAGAGTCGGTATATTTCCCTTTACACTGAAGCGGGGGAGGATTGTATGTAGAGTGGAATAAAAGGCAGAGTTCTAATAGTGTTTGGCAAGAGGGAGATAGATGTAAGGACCAATAACAGATGGGAAACAAAGGGGTCACCTCACGGTTGGGGAGAGGGGAGACTAGGCCAATACGGTATCCCAGTGGTATACATGGAGGGAGCTTTTAGCTTAAGTTTGAGGCCTAAATGGGACCTCTGAGTTCCCCTCAAGCCTACATCCAAAGTTTGGAATCTTACCAACTCTGCTTGGCCTCCCAGTAGAGGAACTCTCATCAGTGACCAACAGGTGTGGGCATGTGATGGGAAAGAATGAGGCTGCTGGGCCCCAGGGGCAGCCCTGAATCAGGGATGATTCCTGTTCTAGAGAATGAACAGGAGCCAAAGACTCACACAGGACAAACAGCTATTTGAAATACATTAATAAATGTGTTGTATTCTGACCAATCAGATAAGCTCCTCCTCTTCCTTTGAGAATATCTGGGAAGGACAGAAGGATGCCTCTTCCTAAACGGCAATTACAGATTTGGGGATTTGAGGAGTCTAGAAGGATCTTTCCAGACATGAGATGAATTTATTCTATGCCATGTACTGGATTGATGTATGTCCAGCAGTGATAAGCAATGGAAGACATTTTGTTTAAGCTTGTTTAGAAATGGACACATCCATTCTTTCCTTTGCTTATGTTTGGTTTTGTAAGTCCTAAGCCTATGATACAATTATGCACGATGATACAAATAAACAAAGAACAGTGATTTTATGGCTAAGACAAAAGTGCTTATATCTTCTCCTGTATTCAGATGAGGAGCCTGATCTGACTTCTAAGTGAAATGGAAGATCACGAGAGCGTGGGATTGAGCAGCAATTTCCTTTTGAGCTGCACTCCCCAGCCTGTCTTCCCACATTATCACTCTCAATGCGAGTCTGCCTATGTTGTCACCTCAGTCACAACCGAGTAGGTAAAATTTAAAGTTGGAAATGGGAGAGCTTTTGAAAACTATGATTAATTTTGAATACCTTATAAACAACTCAAACCTACCCCCTTTTATTGATGCATTAAAAATGTTTTAGTGCATTAATATTTTAACATCTAGTTCCAAACCCAGGCTTAATTGCCTAGGCAGCCTTTTGAGATTAATTATAAGTCCAGGGCTGTCATTACATCTGACTGGTCTCTCTGGTCAGGAGCGGTCAGCCTCGTTGTCCTCTTGACTATCTGGTTTGAAAGGTTTTGAAGTTCTGCAGGAAAGCTGAGCTTTCCTCGTGAGTTCATCTTCGGGTTTATTTTGATGAGGGTCACATGGAGTGAGCATATTGGATTTATGATCCTAGAAGTATGGTTTCATTGTTTATATGCTCAAAGACAAAAATACTGAAAACAGTTTAAATGGAAAGAACTTCAGAGGCAGAAGACAGCAGCAGTTTGAATTCACCCAAATAAGAATGATGTGTTGAATGCTTCCTAGGTGCCCGGCCCTGTTCTAGGCAGTAGGGACACAGGACTGATTCCAACAATTCCCTGCTCTCAAGGCGCTTATGTTCTACTGGAAGCCAAGGGAGAAGATGGTCACAAATGAACAAGCGCAAAACATGTCAAATGATGATAAATGCTAAGAAAAATAAAGCAGAGAAAGGAGGTAGTGCTATTTTCTATAGAATGTGGAAGGAAGGCTCTCTGATAAGGTGACATATGGAAGTAAGGGAGCATGAGGGGAGGAGGAGCATTTCAGTCAGAGGAAGCAGCAAATGCAAAGGCCCTGGGGTGAGTGAGCATGGGTGTTCAAAGAACTGCAAGGACGCCAGTGGGTCTGGGACAGAGGAAGTGATGGGAAGAGAAGGAGGGGATTAAATCAGAAAGGAGAGTTAGGTTGGAAGATGGTAATCTATGGTGATGACTTCAAATTTTAGGACTTCTGATGGGGAAATCTTGGAGAAAGGATGAGTTTCCTATTGCTGCTATAACAAATTACTACAAATTTTGTGGCTTAGAGCAATACAAAGTAATTATGTTATAGCTCTGGAGGCCAGGCCAGACATCCCAAATGGGTCTTTGGTGTATACTAGTTTGTCAAGGCTACGGCAACAAAATACCAGAACTGGGTGTCTGAAACAGAAGAAGTGCATAACTCACCCTTCTGGAGGCTCCAAGCCTGAGGTCAGGGTCGGGCAGGGCTGGTTACTCCCGGGGGATGTGAAGAAGAGTTTGTTCCCTGCCTCTGCCTTAACTCCTGGCATTTTGTTACCAATCTTTGGAGTTCGTTCTTTGGCTTGTAGAAGCATTCCCTTGACATCCGCCTTCGTCTTCATAGGGCATTCTCCCTGTGGGCATATGGGTTTCCAAATTTCCCCTTTTTATAAACACGCCAGGCCTTTTGGAATAGAACCTACCCTGATGACCTCATTCTCACTCAATTATCTCTGTAAAGGTTCTGTCTCCAAACAAAGTCACATCCTGAGGTAGTAGGCATTGGGACTCCAACATACTCCTGTGTGGAGCCCCAATTCAGTCCGTAACGTGGGGCTGAAGTTACAGCAAAGGCAAGCCTGCTTTTCTTCTGGGAACTTCAGGGGAGAAACTGTTTCTTAACTTTTTCATCTTCTAAAAGCTGCCCACATTCCTTGGCTCTTTGCCCCTTTCAGCAACGGCATGGTTCCAACCTCTCCATCCATTGTCACTTCCTCTCTGACACTCCTACCTCCTTCCTTATAAGCACACTTGCAATTATATCTGGAAAATCAAGAATAACCCATCCCCACCTCAGGATCCTTACCTTAGTCACATCTGCAAAGACCTTTTTGCCATGAAAGGGGGCTGGGGATGAGGACTGAGGCATTTCTGAGGGGTCAATATTCTGTCTGCCTCAGAAGGTTTAAAGCATCTCCTCACCTGCTTTGTGCAAAGGGGATAGAATGGGAAGGAGGAGACCCACTAGCAGGTAGTGGCGGTGATGACCGTAAGAGCTGATGCTGTCCTGGGCCAGGGCAGAGGTGCTGAGAAGCGGCCGTATTCTGGAAGCATTCTGAAGAGCTTTTTGCCACGGTAGCCCATGAGAGATGTAAAACAGTAACAAAGAATTCTTTATTGTATCTTTCTCAGAATAACAATAACCGGCATTTGTTTGCCACATTGAAATCTTCAACATGACTTTGCATTTTAGTTTTCTCACTGGAACTCCCTACATCCTTGTTAAGTATCATTTTTGTACTTATTTTACCTAAGAGGGAATTGGAGATCAGAGAGGCAACTTCTAGTGATCTCTTTAGTTCACAGAAGTTATTTTTTGGAAATTGGCTATTTGCACACTTCAATGGGTTTTAAACACAGAAATGATTAGTTAAGCTTATTTTGGTGATAAAGAGAAACAGAGGGCCTTGATATCACTGATGTTTTATAAATAAATTCACTAATCCCAAAGCCAGAGAGAATTTCAAATTAGTTCTGGTGAAAATAAATGAGTTAATATGTGTATAAAAAGAGTCTAGACCATTGTCTGGCATGCGTAGGCCTGATATAACATTAGCAATCTTTACAGTTGTTACTTATCATCTAGATTGCCTACTTCCAAAAGATGTCGAAAACAACAATTTAGGGGGGAAAAGGCAAAACAAACAGAGTAGAGGAAAAATTTGTATTGCAAGTAGCTAGAATAAATTAGTTGTTACAGTCAAACATTTAATTTACTTCTGAGCATCCAGGCAGCTAGATCAAAAAAAGGAAACACATTATGTAACATAGTTCTTGTTGATTTGTATCTGACATCCAATTAGGTTGTCTGCAGAAACAGAACTTTTCTTTTCATGGAATTCTAATCATAATTTAATGTGTAGATCTCGCATTAGAGGCTTTAGACACACACACACACACATATACATATGTGTGTGTGTGTGTGTGTGTGTGTGTGTAATTGGCAAAGCCAAGGGCATGACATTAAACCTTAGCGCAGTGCTAAACCCACATAGCCCACTGTTTACTTTTTATAAGTACCTATCCTCTCTTTTGTTGCCAGAGTGACGTTTAAATATGCAAACCTGATCATGTTACTCCCTTGATTAAAATTCATCCCTGACACTCCATTGCTCACAGCGGTGTTCTCAGGTTTATTTTTAGTTAGAGAACCATTTCTTTAAATCAGAGTTTACATGGAAATCCAACAGGTCAAATGGATACAGGCTCAGCTGCCTGGTGTGCTTGCCTGGCTTCCCTGCTCACTGCTCTCGAATCCTCTCTGGTCCTCCGAACTGTCAGGATACAGTCAGAGCCAAGGGACTCGTTTCCTCCCTGAGGTGTTTCCATTCTCAAGTGTTGCAACTTGGACTGAGCTTAGGTGAGAATCTGATTCATTAACCAAACTATTTTGAAAATAAGTAATTATTTAAAAAAAAATTAAAATCACGTGACTTTGACAAGGTTTACTTCTGGATTGACAAATTTGTTTTATGTTTATTGGTGGACCTAGAAAACAATTCTATTAAAATTAGGTTTTATAAGTCTCTCTAAAAAGTATTAAAGCAGCCATATTGATTTATCTGTTTAAAATACACAAACATAATTATTCTGGAAACACTACTATATTGTCTTTAGTTTCTTAGTTGCATCTGTCTATATGTCTATGATATTGTGTTTCTCCCTTTTCTTTCATTTTTTTCGATATGGTTCTAAAATTTTCATAAAGTTGGCTATAGTGTTCAAAATTGAATTTATGGTATATAACTTGGAAGTTTTTGACATTTTATTGGCTTTTCTCTTAAGACCCTATTTTTTAAAAAAAATATTTTATTTATTTATTTAACAGACAGAGATCACAAGTAGGCAGAGAGGCAGGCAGAGAGGGGGGGGGGAAGCAGGCTCCCCACCAAGCAGAGAGCCCGATGTGGGGCTCCATCCCAGGATCCTGGGATCAGGACCCAAGCTGAAGGCAGAGGCTTTAACCCACTGAGCCACACAGGTGCCCCAAGACCCTATTTTTAATGAGAATATGTTCTCCAGGTGCTGGGCTACTTACTAAGCTCAGAGCAAATTCCACTAAGTTGAACATCTTCTCAATTCTATTTTTTTAATATATTAAAATGAGTAAAAATTTTAGCCCAGATATTTTCCTTTCAATTCAGAACACCTTTCTTTGACATACATTTTTATAAGTGGTTGTCTTTATGATTATTTGAAATGTTTCACATTTTTTTTTTTTTTTTTTGAGACAAGTGGAGAGTGAGAGTGAGCAGGGGAGGGACAAAGGGAGAGAGAGAATCTTAAGCAGGACCCAACTCAGCATGGAGCCCAATTCCAGGCTTGACTTCATGACTCTGAGATCATGCCCTTAGCCAAAATCAAGAGTGGGATGCTTAACTGACTGAATACCTAGGCAGGCCAGTGTTTCACCAATTTTAATTGTTGCAAAAATACAAGCATCTCAACTATATTCCATTGTATTCTGGAGCAGAATGCAATTCCTCCAATTAAAAATAGGGACCCATCAAAAGATTTTCCCCAGGTCAAGACATTTTTGAAGTGCAATTATGGGATTTCAAAATTTAATCCTGTATACCGCTTTAATGCTTATTTTTACATTTGTTCACTTCCTTGCTTTTGTAGGGACTAAATTCACTGCTTCTCTGCTTGCTGTCTTTGTTTTAGCAAACTTAGCCTTAATTTCCTAAAACATTTGGCAAGCTGAAGTTTTTTTGATCCTCCATTTGTTGAATGCTTTGATTAAAGATTCTAATACTTTCACATAAAATGCACCCAAAATCTAGCAAATGTGTTTACAAAAGTGTCTCATGCTATTGCATACTCCTTACATTGATTTAAAAAGTAATTTGTTTAAAGAAACATTTAAAAAACCCACTTGATTAAAGGCAGCAGAGAAAGCATAGAGCTTTGCTAAAATATCATTTTTTCTTCAACATCAGCTTCATCATATCAACTTTGTAGTTTGGATATTTTAATTATGTATGGTGATACAAAATACGTAAAAAAATCATTGTATTTTGATTGGCAGATTATAGAAACTTATTTGGACAGTTTTTTATATGACTTGTGAATTACCTGTTAGTGCATGGATTTCTTGATTTAGTAAATATTGTTTTTAACTACACTTTTCATTCTAGACTCTGGCCTCCAAAACTGTGAGAGAATGAATGTCTATTACTTTAAGTCACCAAATTGGGGGCAATTTGTTATAGTAGTCTCAGAAAACAAATACACATGACTTTATATAATACTTCTCACATGTTATTATCGGGTCTCCTGCACTAAATAAATTATAAATTTCTTAAAGACATCTTATTTACCTTCATATCTCCAGCTTTCATCACGGTGCCTGGAATATTCAATTTTTGGTTGAATGAATAAATGATGTTAATGCATTTTCATTTTTATAGATTAAGGACTTCAAAAAGGTATACATATACTTATAAGTATATTTAAAGACTCTACTTGAGAAAGTATAAATTTATTTTATTAAAACTAAAATTAATGTAAGTCCCAAGTCTCCCTTTCTACTGAGTAATGGAAAGCCTAATCTTTCTTGGTCTGTTCTGGTGTAAGGCTCTGTCTCTTTCAAAGGAAGCTCAGGGGGCCTACATTTCCTAGGGGTTTGTTACAGACTGAATGTTGATGGCTCCACAAAATTCATATGTTGAAATCAAATCACCCTCCAATACGATGGAATTGGGAGATGGGGGCTTTGGGAGGTGATTAGGTCATGAGGGTGGAGACCTCATGAATGAAATTAGTGACCTTACAAAAGAAGCCCCCGAGAGCCCTCTCATCCCTCTTGCCACTTGAGGACACAGTGAAAACATAGACATCCACCATGAAGAGCTCTCTCACCAGCCACTGAATCTATAGGTGTCTTGTTCTTGGACACCCCAGCTTCCAGAACTGTGAGAAATAAATTTCTGTTGATTATAAGCCACCTAGTCTATGACGTTTGTTCTAGCAGCCGAAACGGATAATGATAGGGCCTCATACATCCTCCTGGCATTGGACGTCAGTCCAGTCTCTCTGGAGATATGGTTCTCTGCCTGTTCCTTGGGCTTCAGTCCTTACCGTCATTACTTGCCTTGAGTTGACTCTGATCCTACTGAGGCCTCTGGTTGGCACCACCGCTCCCTTCACTCTGCATTCCTTAGAAGCTCTGGGTTGCTGCTGGCTGTTCTCAGCCACTTCTGTACACTTCCCAGTGAGGAGGGGGGCAACTTGGTGGGACTTCTGCCACACCCAGCAGCCTCCATATCTTCTCTGTCCATTGCTGCCAGATTAAATGTGGCCTTCTTCATAAGACTTGTGCCCTTCTGGACAACAATCTGAGAAGCTTCTGCTCTGGGATCCCCTCACATTTTCCTAGGATTTCTATTGCAGTGTGTGTAGTCCTGTTGTCTCCTTGCTTCCAGGATTAAGTCTATGGCTTGGAGGGCTGGGCTTTTTCTCAAGGACCCCTGACTTAATTTATGCTAACAAGGTCCTTCTGATTCTCCCTTTTCTACTCTCTAGTCAAACTCTTATTTGATTTCGGAAGTAATGTAGCAACTCATGTCGTAACCCTGTAGGGTTTATTATGTAAAGTCTATGCTCTAGGTCCACCAAGATTTGGCTTAGGATATTTAAGTCCTAGTGTTTTTGTAGTTAAAAACAAGACAGAGAATCAACTCCCCTCATTCCAAAACAAAACAAAGCAAAAAACAAAAACAAAAACAAACCCAAACAAAAAAAAGCCACAAAAAACAAAGCAAAACAAAATAAAACAAAAACAAAAACAAAGAAGCCATTCTTTCCCAATGTCCTGGCTTTTATAATTGAGAGGCCAGGCTTTTGCAATCAAGGGCAGCAGGTAGAAAGGACTCCAGACTACTGGTTTGGAGGTGGAAGCAGTGGTGGGGAGGACAGGAAATGGAAACATATAGAGAGCAATATTAAAATATTACTCTATTATTATAACATGGCAAAAATGTACTGAAAGTAAAATAATTACTTGGAGACTGAAAAAAGAAGGCTTTCCTGAAAGGGAATATTTGAGCAAAGTGTTAGTGATGAATAAACAGAAAAAGTGACATTTTGAAATATGTGCATTCTGACCTTTATGTCTCTCCAGTCTCTGCAGATCATCAAATTGGTAAAAGGAGTAAGCTAAGAGTTCATAATGTGGAATACTGATATCATAAATAATACCGAAAACTATATATCGAGTCCTTATTCTAACAAGCTTGTAATTTTCTGACATTGACACCAAAGCATGTTAATTTGGGGAGCTGTCATTTCCCATGGTTACATGCTCTTTAGAAGTTAAGAGATCTGCTTGAATATCCTTCTTCTCTGGATATAGAAATGGTGCCTTTCCAGCATCAGTGACAAATTTTAAATATGGACTGATGAGTTGATTTCTACCCTGGAAAGAGACAAAGTTGACTTCAGAAGAAAAAATAATGAAGCCTAGATTTTTAGTGAGTAGTAATGGGAGAAGAGGGAAAGTTCTGATGTTTGTTCTGGGTCTATGACTAAAAAATTTGGATTCGTATAATACTCGAGGGTCAACGGTATGCCTGGCATAGCACCACGTGCCTGTATATTAGAGGGACTGGTCACATGGGTATGGATGGCCCATTCATTGGTGGGCTTCAGAGAGATCTAGTAGCTCTCCAGGGAGGCCTGGAAAAGCTGAGGATTTGTAACTACTTCAATGAAAGATTTACTTCCGTGGGTCCAAAACTTTGGCTGATGTGGAAATGGGACTGTTTAGAACCCCAAATAGATGGTAAGAGGGAGAAGGAGGAAAGAAAGTCGTCTGAGTTGGCAGGTTGTCCATAGTGCTCTGTGTGCCCTAGACACAGTCCCAAATGTTCAGGTAGTCAGACTCGGTCCTTGCCTATGGCTGGTGGTGGGGGTGGGGGGTTGGGGCAGGGGGAAGCAAACAGCTTTACTAGCTTGCAATGGTACCGTGATGGAAGTGTCAACAGGGCCTCCTTGTAGGAGCATGGAGGTGAGCAACTCCACACTCCCTAGAGGAGATAAAGGGAAAGAAATTTCTGAGCTACAGTTTAAAGGACAAGCAAGTATTATCCAGATGTCAAGGGGAATCTACTTGAAGCAGAAGCAAGAGTATAGGAGAAGCACAGAGACCTGAGGGAGCCTGGCACGTTTAGTAGTTCTGTGTGCTAGCAATTGAGTTTGTTGTGACACTGGAAGATGAGAAATGGTCTAAAATCAACCCATGAGGGTGCCTGGGTAGTTCAGTTGGCTAAACATCTGCCTCCGGTTCAGGTCATGATCCCAGGGTCCTGGGACCAAGCTCTGCATGGGGAAAAAAAAAAAAAAAAAATCCCTGCTCAGCAGGGAGTCTCCTTCTTCCTCTGCCTCCCACCCTGTTCAGGCTCACTCTCTCTCTGGCTCTACTCTCTCTCTCAAATAAATAAGTAAAATCATTAAAATCAACCCGCAAGACTGGTGAAATCTTGGAAAGGGTCAGTGGCAAGGGAGATATATTTGTGAAATGTCTGAAATGAATTTTATGAAGGTAGCCAGCCTCTCAGTTTGCTTTTGCATAGTCTTACTGATGGGTTAGTGTGTGGCTAGCTCATATCCAGGAGGGGCTGCAGGAAGTTAAAAGATAATTGTTGAATTGATAGTATCAAACCCTTGTGTATCTTGGTCACATGTCTCAACTCCATGGATTTACAAATGCAAACCGCAAACATTCAGCTGGAGCTGAAAGATGAACAGGAAGTTTATCCCAAACTTCTCGAGTGTCACAGCAATCCAGATTCCACCGTGTGAGAGAGGAAGAGGAATAAAGAGGACAGGATGGGTTGAAAAGTGTCCGAGAACTTGGCTGTGTGCCAGTGAAGCATTTCAATTTTTTTGGTTATTTATGAAAACTGAACTTCTGACCCCAAATGTGGATTCAAGGAGGTTGGGATGCTGAAACGTTGTTACTGATGATGTGTGAGGAGAGCTCCTGCCATAAGAAGAAGCTTGGCAGTCACAAAGGTTAATTCTCTTCCTGGCCATCAGCTTTGGGAAGAGTTCCCATGGGGTGACTGGCTCTGTCAAGTAACCCTGTAACCCTAGGGACTCAAAGTGTTGAGTTGCGTGAGACACACTGTTAAGAGGCAGAGCACAGGGAAGGAAGAGGCTTCTTTCTATCTGTTCTTCTACTGGACTGCCATACTTTTTCTTTCAGTTTATGGGTGGCTTGGGAAGTCAAATTCAGACAACACAGTCAAATTCAGACAAATTTTTTGGGACTACGAATGAAATCTTTTAGAGGTTCCTCACAGTGCTTTTTGTGGGGTAAGCCCTCAAGAGAAGTTGAATTAAAAAAAAAAAAAAAAGCCTGACATAGTTCAATGTTGTGTTCATAGTTCAAACCTGCCCCCTTTCAAAATAGGCCATCAGGTATCCCCAGCAAATCTCGTTCATCAGTTACAAAGGAGAGGTCCCTTCCAGCTCTAAAACCCTAAGCCTGTTTTGCCTAGTCCATGTTTTGTGAATCCACATAATGTCTATTCAGAAAAGAAATCAGCAATCCCTGGAAATCAGCTACTTCAGTATGTTGGTGAGTTGTATAAGCTGTAAAACTTCTCAAAAGTCAGGATAGTGGGGCAGGATGGGAGAACAATTTCAGAAATAACAGAAGATTCATGGGAATTGACAGCACCGAGTTCCCCTCATTGTGTGAACGGAGCTTGTAATTTGGGACTATGTAGTGGTTGGACTAAAACGCATCTTCTAAAGTTTTAATGACTTTTTTCCACTTATTGCACAAGGATATTGATGGAGAAGACATAACGACCAAAAGAAAGTTGTGTTTTAAAACAATATTTTAAAGCATTGCACTATGTGCCTCTGTTGTTATGTAAACGAAACTTTGAGATATGAAGACTGATGGGATCTTGCGGAGAGAGAGTCAAACACTTCAATTCATTTGGTTGTGTTTGTGCCATATGCGTAAATAACTCCAACCCAAACTAGCCTGGGAAAAAGAGTTAATCTGGAAAAATGCTTAGTCCTATTAATAACATCTTAAAATCCTTAAAACAGTTTTGCCAAATTCTGAGACTTAAAAAGCAAAGATAAGGATGATTACTTCCAAAGCCAAGTGTGGAAATCATTCTTTTCCTATCTCTCTGTGCTCCTGAGGTGCAACTGACTCTTGCAAAATGAGATCGCGTATCTCTTTCCTAATGAGAACTCAGACCTTCTCTGGGGACTGGCGGCTGGAAGGGCTCCTCACTCTCAGGTTTGATGTCATCTCTCGTTCTCAAATAACTCACGCTGGAGTTCTGAACGTTTGCCTTTTAGCTTTCCCGGTTGCCCAACAGTATGTTAATTCATCTGGAATGTGACGTAAGCCTGTACCTTGAGTGAATGCAGTCTTTACCTTTCTTGAGAATGGAAGAAAATTAACTTCCCTGAAGCCTGAAATCCTAGCATTCTGTTTTGTGTTCTTGGTCTTTCCTTCCAGGAGATGGCGATAGAACATCATAAATAGCAAATTACACTCTGCCAGGGTTTTGCCCCTCAAGGCCTCCCCTTCCAGAGCCTACCCCAGCGTGGGTAATTATTCAGGACTTGAGCCATGTGTGAGCTATCCCATTGCAAAATAAGATCTCATATCTCTTTCCTAATGAGAACTCGGACCTTCTCTGGGGACGGGCAACTCTCAAGGCTCTTCCAGTTGGTATGTGGCAGTCCTCCCTGCAAGGAAGGGCAAGGAAAAGAAACAAAAGGATATTTGCCAAGCGATTTCACATGACCTTGGTTGGGGAATGGAAATTTTGTACCCTGTTCGTCTGTCTACCGGTTGACTTCTGATGTCCTTATTAGGGGAGAGAAATTATCCCCAGGTCGATCATTGGTAGCTGCCTGTCTAAAATTAGCTCCCTTTCAGAGTGACCTAATTTGAAAATATCAATTATTTGATCACCTTGGAGATTTTATTAAAATAAAAAGCTCCTGATTTCACAAAAACAATGCCAAGAAAAATTGGAATAGGTGACCAAAAGGGAACTGAATGGACTGTCAGGTACAAGAGTCTAGAGGGAGAGAGAGGATGAATAATGTAGAGGCCAGCTTGGGCCAAGGGCAGCTTGGCCACTAAGGAGGAGGACTTTTTCTTTATTCACAAAAAATGTAACCACACTGCAGGACTTCAAAACTGAAAATTGGAAGAGAAATGCTTCTTTCTAGGCCAATACTTTTCTAAGTGCTCTTTCACTGACAAGAAGGTCCTAAGAATGATGGATTTCTTTTCAAGTATGTATAAGTGATCAACAAGTGTTTATCTAATTTATTCATAACACAAACATTTTTAAAAGATTTTATTCATTTATTTGAGAGGGTGAGAGAGCACAAGCGGGGTGAGGGTCAGAGGAAGAAGCAGACTCTCTGCTCAGCAGGGAGCCTGATGTGGGGCTTGATCCCAGGACCCTGGGATCATGACCTGAGCCGAAGGCAGATACTTAACCGACTGAGCCACCCAGGTGCCCCATAATACATACATTTTTGAGCTCCCACTATATGCTGGGTCCTGTGTTAGGAAGTGGGAATGCACAGCTAATTAAACCTGGGTATATACATAGTTCTGCGCTCTCAAGATGTTTGCTGTCTAGGAGATGGAGATAGGTGAACAATACTAGGGTAAATAATACTTTCTAAAGTATCTGGGTTTTTCAGCTTTTAGTGACCACAGTGTGAAAGAAAGTCATCTAGGGCAGCTGTATGCTAGCCTGGGAAGCTGCGAGAGTATCGTAACAGCAAATCCCTGGTTTTAAAATCCTGTCTTCTCACTCACTAACGATGTGACCTTGGTCAGATCATTTAAACTCCCTAAATGTCAGTTTTCTTATGTCGAGTGGAAATAATAAAACTTGCTGGTGGGTCTGCTGTTGGGAATTGGATGAAATAATGTAAGACAAGCATTTGGCATGGTACTTGGTTCAGATTCAGTACGGGGTAGCTACGGTGATCATTTCCATTCGTTTACCTTTGGTTGACTTCCCTCCTACTGCCACGTGCTCGGTGCCCTCTGCTTACTTGCTCCTGTGATCCTAGGGGTACATCCTCTCTACCTCTTGAAAACTGCATGCCTCCTGGGATTCTTCCTACAGGCCTGGTGTCTCCAGGGGCACAGGTTTCTATTTCAAGAACTTAATCTCAGACTCTCAGTCCCTGTCTGATAACATCCAGTTAATCTGATGAACCAGCCTGAGCTGAAGAGGTCATGGATGAATGCCACCTTTTACCTTATATGAAGGACAGCTGCGGAGACAACCTGTTAGTGTGTGTTCTTAGGCCTTGTGCCTCTTACCTGAAGAGAGATTTGTGTGGTCCTGTAACTGTCGCATTTCTGGTTCCGGTGGTCGTCCGTGTGTTCATTGTAACATGCTTATGGGGTGACTCTTCATTTCTAGATGCTGGGTATGTAGTGGTGAACAAAACAGACACTGATGTCTCACTGAGCTTGGGAAAAAAATAGGACGCAGACGTTACACACACAGACACACCTAAAAAAAATCCACAAATTTAATAACTAGCACGAAGGAAGCAAGATGAGAAAGAACTGGGAATCTCATTTAGACTGAGAGAGCATATTAATTTGCTAGGGCTTCGGTAACAAAGTGCTGTGAACTGGGTGGCTGAAACAACAGAAAGTTATTATTGTGCACTTCTGGAAGCTACGAGTCTGAGATCAAGGTTTCAGTAGGATTGGTTCCCTTTGAGGACCACGAGGGAGACTCTGCTCAGCGCTCCTCTCCCAGCTCCTGGGGGTGTGCTGGCAATATTTGGTGTTACTGGGCTTGGAGAAGCATCACCCTGTCCCCTGCCTTGACGTCCACAGGGTATGCATTCAAGTCCAAATTTCCCCCTTCTTATAAAGACACCAGTCATATTGGATTAGGAACCCACCCTACTCCACTAGGACCTCACCTTAATTAATTCTGTCTATCATGACCCCTTTCCCAAATACAATCACATTTTGAGCCACCAGGGGAGAGGAGTGCAAGATATACATTTTGGGGGGAGTGTGGAAAATTCTGCCCATAACAGGGAGTCAGCAGGGAAGAGCTCTCTGTGGAAGGAAAGAAAGGGAGATGTTTGAGACCTTGAAGTTTCTCCTGGGACTTGCCAGTCATGCTGTCTAAATCACCGCTGTTCAGACCCTGTCACTGTAGCCTCACTTATCTCCACTTGTGGGAGTGAAGTCAACTCCCGTGCACTGTGCTGATGTGTCCTGCCCTCATCTGATACCACATTTGAAAGCGGAAATTAAATCTCTCATCCGAGAGATAGGGCAGCAGGCGTTTTTACAATCTGTGTTCTGACGTTAACGTAACACTCTAGCTTAGTCTTCCCAGTCACAGGGCAGGGAATGGAAATCTGGTCAGTGTGGTGGATTTATGTATTTTTCAGCCATGTCAGAGTGGCATGATAATTTTAGAAACTGATGGAAGTACCTTCTGATATTTATGTATTCATTCCCTCAACGAGTGCTATACGCCCGTGCCGAGCTAGCCAGTGGCCATCCAATCAAGGGACAGGAAAGGTACTTAGTCACATTTGATGGCAAGTCACTGACCCAAACTGACAGCATCAGCAAACAGCTGGGATGGGCACTCTGTGCAAGCGCGTGGATACCAGCCATGAGTACAAGAGTCAAGGAGTAGCTACCACCCTAAGTTTCGTGAAGCTGGCAACTGACTAATAGACATACGCCCTGTGCTCCTGTGGAATTTAAAACTTTCTAAGAGCTACATTTAAAAAGTAAAAAGAAACCAGTGAAGTTAATCTTAATAACATATTTTATGAATCCCTGTGTATCCACACTGTTATGACAACACGTAATCGATATAAAAATTAATAATGCAATATATTACATTCTTTTTTCACACTCCGTCTTCAACATCTGGTATGTAATTTGATCCACTCAGGGCACATCTTAAATGGGACGAGCCATATTTCAAGGGCTCAATAGTCATGTGGAGCTCATGGCCGTCATACTGAATGGCACAACCCCCCGACCCCCAACCCCGGGGGTAAATGAAGAGGTCTAGCTCTCAAAGACTCACAAAGAGAGGAGACCTATATAAGAGTAAATGTCCTTTGAGGGGCACAAAGATATACTAGAGGGAGCATGTAGTAGGAGTAAAATGTTAAAATATTAAATAGACATATTTTTCATTTCTCTTTCCTTCAACTTGAAATCCCATTTTCCTGCAGCCTCCTTTCTGTCAGTATGATTCCCTGGAAAGTGGGGAATATAAATAACACTTTGGGGAGAAGGAAATAATCCTGGGCAAGTTTCTGTCAAGTTAGACAAAGAAGTAAAAGAGACTGTTTCTGATCTAAGGAGGAGACACACAGGAGGGAGGAGGAGAGGAAGGGGGGAGAATGAGATACAGAGTCTTTGCTTTCTCCTACTCTCTTAGGATTGAAGGTTGAGGTATGCAAACACCCATGAAAGAATTAGGGAACATAATGACATGGCAGGTCGTGGCCCACTTCCATGGAAATAGCCTAGAGAAGGCTGCAAGCTTCTAGACGCTCTGTATTTAAATTGACACCATATCCAAAAAGAGGAAAAAAGGCAGTAAAGTGGAATGGGGGAGAGAGAGAGCATGCGAGCCTGAGGCCACAGGGGACCACAGCCTGCAGGAGACCTCAGAGACCCCGTGTGCCCCGAAGAAGGGACTTGGAGGTGCTCAGAGGCCAGAGAATCATAGAGGTTTGGGGTCAGAGAAACAAGGCAGAATCTGAGGACCTGTCAGCTGCAGGCACACGGTTGGGATCATAGACAGTAGTAGCTGACATCAGCTCAAGTCCCCTTCTAAGGCCAGAAGGGACACAAGGGACCTCAGAGGATGTTGTGGAGGCCCACAACAGACCATCCATTCTTCAAACACCAGCAAATCCCTGGAGCACATGCAGATAGCCATTGTTGAGGTCAGGGTCTAATCTAGTCTAGTTGAGGTCAGGGTGCAGGGTCTAGTTTGCACTGGTCAGCATCTAATCAGGAAAACAGAACCCACAAAAGGTGATGGGGATTATTTATTAGGGAGTATATCCCTATTTTTTATAGGGAGTATGTCCAAGTCAGGACCCCAAAATCCTTTTACTCCAGTTGGAGAGGTGTTGGGAGACTTCACAAGGGGGGAAGGGGAGGCAACCCTGCAATTCACAAAGGCAGGAAGCCACCCCGCTTTCAGGGCCTCACCAGCTCCCTTTAGGGAAGATTGTACAACACAACTACTCAGTGTTTCTCTGGCTGTTTGGCAAGTAGCAGGGGAAGGAGAATGGAGGAGTTTGAAGACTAGAAGAGGATGATAAAGAAGTTATAGTGAATGCCAGGTCTGACCTAATAGTGAAATCAGGGGTGATTCTAGCAGCCAACAGAAACTCCTCAGAAGGGCAGCCAAGGGGGCGTGGCCTTGGAGCAGGCTCTGGGCTAGCTTAGGTGTGGGGTGGTCCTGCCCCTGAGGGGCTGCTGTACCCCAGGGAGCTGAGGACTTGGGCTCAGTGCTCTCTGCTTATCTCAAGTGTGAAGGAGAACCAGCTGTGTTTTTTCACGTTTCTAGGGGACCAAGCTATCTGGGAGGCCATTCCCGCCATTCAGACTACCAAGGGGGTCTGGCACCAGCATTTCCGAAGATGCTATTGATGTTGGCAATCTCATTCCTCTAAAACACTTGTTCCCAGAGGGTATAGGTGAGGCCCTAATTGAGGTAGGGTGTGAAGAAGCTTTGAGGAAATACTCTCCCTGTGCTGCAGGGAAGTTAGTGCATATATCGCTGGGAAATATCACTGGGAGTGGTATTTCAAGGAGTAATGCCAGAGTCTAAGAAAAAGTTCTGGTTTCCCCTGATAGCCTCACCTGGTTTCAACTAAAGGGAAAACAAGTCTGAGCAAAGGTCATCGGGTACTTTTGGAGGAAATTTACGATCGTTTTTTCTGCTCTGAGCTGTAGGAATTAGAAGGAAAAAAACCATCAGAGACAAGAGAAATGAAAGGAAGCAGTAGTTTTATAAGTGGTAATAGATATTTCCTACCACACTGATAAGAAAATATACTGTCTCTTGCTTTGCCAAAGCCAAGGTCAAGGGTTTTATTTCAAGGAAAAATTGTAAATGATTAATCATTCAGAAATCGTGCAGTTAATAGATTCTTTAGGTCTTTCCATTTCCTCCTCTATCTGTGCTTTTCCTTTCCTCATTAAGATCCCCAACAGCATCAGAGTCGTAATAATTATGGTCTAGTACCTGTAAAACTGGTTGGCTTTCTTGTTTATCAGTATCTTTGATAAAATATCTGAGGTAAGACAAGTAATGACACACAGAACAAAGGCAAAAGAAAAATAAATTTAGAAAAATTTAGACTTCCTTGCAACATGCAGCCCATTGACAAGTCCTTGAGACAGGCAGAGTGACCTTCCTCAAGGAGCTCAGCTGCCTCGATGTTAATACTTTGCTAGAAGCAAAAAGCAACCTTAGCTTGACATTAGCTCCGCTTCCAAGATCCTGCAAAAATCCCTTTGGAAACTTTTTTTTTTTATCTCTGTCCCCCCCGCCCCAAGATATCCGTTAGCAATCATCCTCTAAGCATATAACTCCCAATATACATCTGAAGGGTCTCATGACTAAGGTTTTACTGGAGAGTAGTAAATGACCTTATCCTAGCAACAGCTAGCCCCTCAAGGTCCTGGAAACCTTACTCCCAAATGCCTTAGAGACTTAAGTTATCCCTAACCCTCTCCCAACATGAAAGTATATAATTAGCCACTCCTCACAACCCCAGTGCAGCTCTTTCTGTCCAAGGGTCCTGTCCCTGTGCTTTAATAAAACCACTCCTTGTGCACCGAAGACACCTCAAGAATTCTTTCTTGACCTTTTCCTCCCAAACCCCAACATTTTTACATCAGTAACATCTAGGATTATTTGTGGATTTCGCCATCCGGTGCTTAGTCTCCATCATAGATCATCTGTGATTATAATGCAAATAATTCCCAGTTTCTGGAAGTCAAATTCCTTTTGCAGTTTTTTTTTTTTTTTAACTTTTGCAGTTTTTAACTCAATAATTTTTTTACCTGAAGAAAAAATATTCTTTTATCACAAATTCCTACTTTAGGGGGAAAAAAAAAGTTGAAGTTATTAAACTATTGAAGTTGGTACATTTTCCTGTGAAATAAAACTTTGATTTTGGTACTTCTTAATGGCATTTCTTAGAGTCTGAGTGACGGTGCTGGGGGAAGAAAAAGTATAGCTAAAGGGTCTCCAGAAGAAAAAAGCCCCCACAGCATAAGATTCACCTCCCCGCAAAGGAAGCCACACTAAGGAATGATCGATCACCTTGCTCCTTGTGCCAGTAAGGGCTTCCCTTAATTTAATAATTTAAAGGGTATGGGTGCTAAGTCTGTTCTCACCCCAGATGCCTCTCTTATACAAAAGATTTCTTCTCTTTGGTTTGCTGCCTGAAATTCTGCCCATTGGTTCTTTTGAAGGAACATCCTGGGCTTCCTTTTAAAATGCAAATATCTCCAGGTGGGTTAGACAGTCATTGCCAAAGAAGAATTGATTTAACCAGAATGGTTTCCAGCGATCTAAAACTTCTTGGGGCTTATGATGCACACCAGTGAAGGACAGGATTTCTGGAGCTTTTGTGGAGTTGGGGAGATTGCCAAAATACATTTAGGCATCATGGAATAGCAAGGAAGGCAGTTGGTTTATTGGAAATTTTGCCCAGAATTTAACCTGTTGTCTATTCAAACTTTTCTTCTAGAAAGAATATCTGTGATTTGTAGAACCAGTAAAAACTTATTTGGAACTCCCATTTTCAATTGATTGAATATTTATTAAACCACTATCATGGGTTAGATATTGAGTAAGGTGATACTGGCATTTAATAAGCACCTATTATGTGACCTAAATTTTGCATACATTATTTTGCTTGATTGCCTCAGCAACCCGTGTTACAGGTGATAAAACCTAAACCCAAAGAATATTAAGCCACTAGGTAGGCTGTGGCAGAGCTGGAATTCAAATCTAACTCCTCATGTCCTCCATGGGCCCTGAAGTTTTAGATTTCAAATTTCTAAATTTTTGTTTGGTCTCTGTGTCTAGAAGAGAGCTAATATTGGGGTATAATGGGATCATCTTTTTTTTTTTTTTTTTTTGCTTGGTCATAGGACATGTGTATATCTATTTTTATTAAATATACTATCAAACAGCTTTCCATAGTGTTTAAACTAATTTTCACTCCTACTAGCAATGTATGAGCATTCCAGTTGCTCCACATCCTTGCAAATATATGGTATTGTCAATCTTTTCCTTAAATTGAGATATCATTTACTTATTTGTTACATTATATTTGTTTCAGGTATACAGCAAGAAATATTGCAAAATGATCACCACAATAAGTTTAGTTAACCCTCGTCACCACACATAGTTATAGTTATTTTTTTTTCTGGAATCTTCTTTTTATAGAATGCATAGAGCTCTTTAAAAAACACTGGGTAATCACATGATGGGGAGATATGAAAGGAAATCTGATGCCAGATCTTCTGTATCTCCCTAGAGTAAAATTATCTTTTATAATAATGTCAGGAGAATATTTAGATGCAAATAAAATGAGCCTGGGATATGAGGTCTCACAGGTGATGGACATACGTGCTACTACTTAAACACACTGAGGGACATTTTGTTAAAATATTGAAGACTATATATGTTTTATAAGCAAATATATTTAATGTAGTCGTAATTCCATTAAGTGGAATGTGAAGAACCCATATTTCAGAACAAGTTTGACAGAAAAGTAATCCTTTCATGTAATTGAAGTAATTTTTTACTTTTTCCAGAATAATTTTAATGTACCAGGACACAATAGGAATAATTTTACTCTCTGGCTAATTGGAATGTGTAATTCTGAAAGAGGCATAGATCATCTTAATTAGAAAATAGGTTTATGATGTTGAGATAATGGTCTTTGGTTTCATAATTTGGAGCAAGTTAATTTAGAACGGGAAACAGAAGCTTGACCCTGGCTTGTTTCTGGTTCAGATCTGTTAGAGCACAGAGTTTATTCACATTCCAAAGGAAGCTCTGTCTGCAGGAAGGTGAGAGCCTGGGCCAGCCCAAGGCAAGACCTTGCAGGAAAGAGGTGGTGGTCATGTTGCTGAGCCCTTCTTCCTTCTCTGACCTGTGCTTCCACCTCTTGGCATCCCCTCTAACCTGCTTCACAAGTCACCAGTGCCTTCAAGGAATGCGTGAGTTTGGCCATCATTGCCATTTGGGGTACCCTCCTCCTCCTAGGTTCCACCCCACTTAAATTCTTCCTCAGGTTTACTGCTTCCACCTAGTTAGGAGGGCAAGATTGGATACCACCTAGAACCACAGAGGAAGGGTGGGGTTTTGTGCACCAAGTCAAAACACCAAGCCTGGGCAGAGGTCCCGCTGGCATCACCCACCATGCTCTGCACTTTTCTTTGCCAAGAGGTGTCACTGCTCCCACGGTGGGGACTGTACATTGTGGGGACTATGGCAGCCCATGTGGGCCTTTATGTAATTTATCCACCTGGAGGGAATTTCCCTTTCTGCTCTACACAAAAGCACCATGTAGTGGGGCAGTGGCTCTGCCTAAATTAATTTTTAAAAAAAGATTTTATTTTTTATTTGACAGAGAGAGATCACAAGTAGGCAGAGAGGCAGGCATAGAGAGAGGGAGAAGCAGGCTCCCTGCTGAGCAGAGAGCCCAATGTGGGGCTCGATCCCAGGACCCTGAGATCATGACCTGAGCCAAAGGCAGAGGCTTAACCCACGAGCCACTCAGGCGCCCCTCTGTCTAAATTAATTATTACTACAGTGATGTAGACCTTTAAAGCTTTTATTTCAAAGTGTCCTTATAGACATGCTCTCACTTGAAAATTACAAAACCCAGTGGCTTGAAATGGGTCAGGGACCATTTATTTCTATGGTGCAGATGAGGAAGGTAAGGTTTGGATTGAGTGAGTTTTCAAAGGTGCTAGACCCTGATCTTGAACCCCACGCTTGTGGGGTTCCTCATTGTTCTTTCTGCTACTTCTGTTGGAGTCTATTCATACAGAAATGTGAAGGACTAACAGTATTTTTTAATTATAAAACTGTGTCTAAATTACAGAGAATAGAATAAATGAACTCTCACATATCTGTTATCCAAATTCAACAGTTACTCGATTTGGCCACATCTGTAACTATGTCTCAGTCACTGTGTCTTCTCATATGCATATTTCAGTTTTTACATCTTAAAAAAAGCACATATTCTTGTATAGCCACAGTGCCATGATGATCCTACCTAAGAAAATTAGTAATAACTCCTTGGCATCACTAATAGCCCATTCATATTCAAATTACCCCATTAAAATTATTTTATAGGGAGTATGTCCAAGTCAGGACCCCCAAATCCTTTTTCTCCATCTATTATCCCTTCTTTCTTTCCTTATTTTCAGCCTCTTTACTGCTGCCTTCTCTATCATTTAGGAACCTACTGAAATATTTACCTTCTTTAAACACACACACACATAAATATATATATTTACTTTGAGTTGCTATCCTACGATTTCCTTTACCTTCTCAACCAAGGTCTATGAAAAATAGCCTGAACTTGTTTATTTATTAATTTTTCTAGGCAATACCCATTGATTGGTGAAAGCATTTGAGAATACAGAACTAAAAGTTAATTTTTATCACGACCACAAATTTTTTTTTTGTCTTTTTTATAATTCCTATCACCTGGCCCTCCCTGTCCCTTCCTTCTCTCTCATACCTATCCCTGGGCAACCAATGACCTGCTTTCTGTCACTGTAGATAAGTTTGCACTTAAAATTTTATATAAATGGAATCATATAATATGTGTTCTTTTTTTGTTCAGTCTCTGCTACTTAGTATCACTGTTTTGAGATTTATCCATATTGTACATTTTATTGTATATGTATATCACAATTCAATTATCCATTCTTCTGTTAATGGGCATTGGGGTTGTCTTCAATTTTCAGCTATTATAAATAAAACCACCATGAACATTGATGGGCAATTTATGGACATTTATGTCTGTGTAGGGACATACACCTTCCTTTCTCGTGGGTTAGTACCTAGGAGCAGAATGGCTGGGTTCAGAGAAGTTACTATGGGATAAATCACTCCACCTGCCTAATGGAAGAAAAACAAAACCCTCTGGTGAAGACATCATGCATAGACTGTAGTGTACCCAGGTTTTGGTGAAGAGTCTATCTCTTTAGCCCAAAAGTTTTGCTCTTTGAAGGTGCTGAGGTGTGAAGTCTTCAATTTTCTGACATATGATAGCTATCTTCAGTGGGAGACCAGTCGTATTGTTGCAGGCTCAGTCTTTCCCGTAGGATTTTACCTTCCATGCAACAAATGACTGAGAGCAGCAAATGATCAACGGTAACACCTGGCCCTGCCTTTGGGTCTCCTCCAGTTTTCAGTCTGTCAGATTTGTGTGAGCCCAAAGAGCTCTGCTGGTTTCACTCTGTTTGGGCCAAGCTCAATCACTGATCTCTTAGCAATGGTATCTATCCCTTGGCAAGTGACCCAAAGGAAGGAAATAGGTGGTTATGGTCAACCTACCTAAGAAGAGTTTTCTCTACCCTGGGTGGAATTTTGAAGTTAATCCAAACCTCACTGCCTCAGAAAACTTAAATATCTTAAAATGGATTTCTTTTGTTTTGTTTTTGCAGTTTGTTTTTCTTTATTGCAGTGGGAATGCTGGCCCTCTGTAACCTATGACATCCTATCTCACTTTTAATGGTGCTGATGCTGGTGACTGGAGGCCCCAACTTCAACCCCACCATAGTTTATACCAGAAAAGGCAATAGACTTGCTTAGACTATATAAATTGTGTATTAATCTACAACAGAGAATTTAAGGTCTAAATATGTTATCAGAGAATGTACAAGAAGACATAATCTTCATTTAATCAGTGGCTGAGAATGAAAGATACTCTATTCTAAATTCACTTTGCCATTGGTCATAAAAATGCATACACATTTAAATCAAGTTTTGTCCAATTCCCAAAGTGTGATTTTTATGAGTGTCTTTTTTCAAAAACATAAGGGAGGAGAGGCATGGTCTCTGGTTGCTCCCTATTAGATGTGAAATTTAAAAAAAGGAAGGACAAAAGGATTAATGTTGAAGAAACTCGTCCCCTGCTGATTAACTTTTTTAATTAAAAAATCAGTTATCTTTTCAAAATATTCTGTATCAGGGTATACCTTATGTTTACAAAATTGCCCCTATTTAACATTTCTGTTTCAATGAGCTCTGACAAATGTATTCACCTGGGTAACCATCATCACAGTCAAAATATAGAACACTTCTTGGATGTTCCCACGTTTTGTTGTTACTCTCCTATAGACATTCTACTGTAGCTGACATGTAATTCCCTTCCTTTCTCACACAAATCGCTGGTTTCTGACCCAAGCATTTATATACCACCATTACTGCATTTGGGTTGTCTTCATTTGTGCTCCCTTTTTTTTTTACTCACCCCTTCCCCCCAAATACTTTCCTCACTGAGTCCTCTGATCTCTGTTTCCATCTTCTGACTGGAGCCCTCTAAATTCTTACGAAAAAAGATGGAACTGTTTCTGCGGAAGTACGGGGATACCGTGCGTTGTAAAGCTGGTCTCCATGGGATTCATACTCCTCTGCCCTCGATGGCCCACTCAGAGCCAGAGGTTCTCTGTCTCTTTTGAAATCCCAAGAGTGCTCTTTACTATATTTTGTTCTTTAGATGCTATTAATAGAAACCATTTGCAGAATATAAATGAACTTCATTTTCTGAAGTCCTAGACTTACCCCAGGGAGCCTCTGTGGGCTTTATTCTGTGCTTCCTGTGCTAAGAGTCCTGAGCACACACACCCACAGCACACGGTGCCATTAGCTAATTCAACCTTTCAACATAATTTCATACCTGACTACTATGGGATTGTTTTTTACAAAAGCATTGACCCATGGCAATGGCAGCATCTGTCTGCTGGTGGGTTGAACACTAAATTGGAATTTTAATGCTAATAATTAACTAGAATAATATCTCACTTGGACAGAAGCCATTTAATTCTCTCCTGTGAGCTCAAATACTATTTGAGTAACTATCAAGGCCATGGCAGTCCAAGGAAAATTTTATTACGATGTTTCAAGAAAGGTAAAATGAGAAATTAAGGTTTTCTGAAAATATTTCTTAAAAATAACCATTTTTGAAATAGTGTTAATTAACACAAACTGATTATGCTATTGAAATACTATCCCCACTTTCTACTTTTCTGAAGCCAAGTGAGTCCTGAAGGAATAATACTGGCTCTTATATCTATATTGCTAATATAGATTTAGGTGAGTTTTTAATAGGCTTCAAAGACAATCTAGAAAATGAAATTCATAAGCTTTATTTAAGCCTAGTACCAATAACTTTCTTTTGTAATATTTTGTAAGAATGCTTGCTAAGTCCCCTCTTTGGTTTCCCCTTGTAGTAGGGATAACTTTAAACGAAAAGTCTAGAAACTATGGAAATGACAAAAAGAAAGAAAAAGATAGTGAGAAAAGATCTGGGTAATGCCTGATCAATGTAATCAGTTGATGAACCATCAACGTAATCAGCTGATGAGGTCAGAGTAGGACTTAAAGCAGGGCATAAAGATTGGTTAAGTTGCCAAACTGTGGAAAGAGCCAGGATGCCCTTCAATGGATGAATGGATAAAGAAGATAAGGTCCATTTATACAATGGAGTATTATGTCTCCAACAGAAAGGATGAATACCCAACTTTTGTATCAACGTGGACGGGACTGGAGGAGATTATGCTGAGTGAAATAAGTCAATCAGACAGAGTCAAATATCATATGGCTTTACTTACTTGTGGAGCGTAAGGAATAACACGGAGGATATTGGGTGAAGGAGAGAAGTGAGTTGGGGGAAATTGGAGGGGGAGACAAACCATGAGAGACTGTGGACTCTGAGAAAGAAACTGAGGGTTTTGGAGGGAAGAGGGTTTGGGGGTTGGGTGAGCCTGGTGGTGGGTATTGTGGAGGGCACGTATTGCACGGAGCACTGGGTGTGGTGCATAAACAATGAATCTTGGAACACTGAAAAAATAAAATTAAATTAAAAAAAAAGAGAACATCCTAAAGCCAGGGGCTTTACATGTGAGGTCTCATTGAATTCTTTACCACTTTGTATATATAGGATCTATAGAATGGGTTCTATAACGGGGCCTATCGTATCTGTATCTTTATCGGTACCTGTATCTATATTTATATCTACCCATCTTGATTATTTTGGAGATAAGGAAACTGAGATGCAGGGGCGCCTGGGTGGCTCAGTGGGTTAAGCCTCTGCCTTTGGCTCGGGTCATGATCTCAGGGTCCTGGGGTTGCGCCCTGCATTGGGCTCTCTGCTCAGCTGGGAGCCTGCTTCCCCCTCTCTCTCTACCTGCCTCTCTGCCTACTTGTGATCTCTCTCTCTCTCTCTGCCAAATAAATAAGTGAAATCTTAAAAAGCAAGAAAGCAAGCAAGCAACCGAGACTCAGAGCAGTTTGATTGACTGGATAAGGCCACAAAGACCAGAGTCCAAACCCTTAATTTGTTACTCTGAAGTTCTGTAACCACTGCCCATATCTGTGTCTAGCACCCATAGTCAGGGAATGATGGCCAAGGAGCAAATGTGGCTTATTTAGTGCATCGCTCCACCAGCATTTGTGTGGGTGGCAAACCCAGACATGCTAAGCTCCCTTTTTTGATATTTCCATTTGTTTGACAAGTTTACTTCTCTGAAACATTTCTTGATTGATTCAAAGAGAATGGGTCAGTCTTCTGAGAGTAGGCACCGTTGCTCGCTTCCCTGGGCGCTCGCAGGGACCGTCCTCTCGCTGTGACACCTCACAAGCCTTCCTAGTCGTGGCTTTGAGAAGCTTCCATCCTCAAGGGAAGCGTCGAGACTCCGGAGCTCAACCTTGCCTTGAGATTGACAGCAGTGGACTTTGTAGGTGACAGAAACCCAATTAATAAGCCGAACATACAAAAATGGGCTCTGAGCTCCGGAAACAGGGCCAGGTGGCAATGACAGAGACAAATGGGCTTTGTTCGCCCTCTGCATGTCCGCTTTGCCCTGTCCTAACAGCTTCCTTCTCACCCTGTCCCTCTCTATCTCTCTTTTCTTTTCCAAGCAGCATTATTGGAAATCACACAGTGAAATGCAGTTTCACGGGTTAGGCATGTCAGGAATACAAAGTTGTAGAGATGAAACCTGTGAGCCCAGTGAGATTTACTTTTTTGAAAGAGATAATGTGAAGCAATTTATTTGGCAGTCATTTGGTTCTGAGGACGTAAAGCTATAGACAAATGTGAAATTAGGAGTGCCTGATGAAGACAGGTTGCCTGGGTTACCTGAAGGGTCTGGTGGTCCTATTTAATAGTTGTAATAATACTAATAGTTCAAACTTGTGAGGGCTCCCTCTGGACAAGAAATTGGGCTATCCTTACTATGTTATTTTGTTATGACACCATCTTTATGAGGTAGATATTGTTATACTCACTTAAAGGTAAAGAAACTGAAACTTGGAGAGCTTAAGTAACGTGGAGGCCCATAGGCCCTAAGGGGCAGAGCTGGGATGGGAAACTCAGGCTATCTGACTTGGACGTCTGTGCCCTGAGGCACCGTGTTATTTGTCTGCCATTTTATGGGAGAAAGCGTAGGCCAAAGGCCCCTAAGCCTGCAAGTTGTTCATTATCTCATTTCAGGTCACCGGCAGAACCAGAAATGGAATCCAGATTTTCAGAGTCTTGGTCCATTGAAAGCTAGTTGGCTGCTTTTGCTTCTTTGGAATCCATTTTCTTTTTCACTGTTTCAGAAAATAAGATTGGACATAAAACATAAGCCGAAAGAAATTTTTTTTAAATTGCGCACAAAATGCACACTGTGCTTCTGGTGACTGTAGAGTCCACTCTGCTGAGCAGAAATGCAGAATGCTCAAACCCTGAGCAGCGGGGTAAGGCTACTTGCTCCTTTCGTGCTTGCTGCTGTTCCAAAGGTGGAGACATGTGCATGAATTCCAATAAACCGAATCCTGTTAAACTGTGCTACTATCAGGCCAGCTCTTTCAAATTGCACTTAGGAACTATGGTTAAGAGACATTAAACTATATATATATATTTTGTCATCATACTTGTTATAAATGGTTTCCAGGCTCCAAACAAAATGGTTGAAGGCCATAAACTGCAGCTTCCTTCAGGTCTACCATAACTGTGTGTTGGCATTTTGGACTGAATTCTCTAAATGTCCACTGCGAGGCTTTATAAAAAATGATACCGTGTTTATTCCTGGGACTTTTAGAGGGCATTTGAGACTTTCCAACATTCAATTTAGGTACCGAACGGTACCCACTTTCAGAAGTGGGTCTCTTTTCTATAAAAGCACTGTGTAAACTGAGGTCAAATGCATTTGATAGAAGTTTTAAAACTTTCTTCTGTCTACCCAAACTGGTACGTTAAATAAGCATGCATTTTTATAACACAAGGACTCCCCCACACTCTAACAGTGAGGAAATGGCAGAAAAAAAAGTCACACAATTAGATGTTTGGAATGACCCCTGTCTTATAATGAATACGGATTTCAATTTTAGAGTGACTATGCACTTTATGGATCCATCTTTACGTCCTAGTAAGTGGGGGTGAGAAACTGAGTCAAAGATGATTTCAGTAAGGGGACCAAATACAGAACAGGATTTGGAAAACATGAATTCCTTGCCGGAGATTCGTTTGTTAGTTTCCTATCACTGCTGGAGCAAATTACCACGATCATAGTAGCTTCAAATAACATCCATTTATTTTCTTTCAGCTTGGTAGGTTAGAAGTCTGGTAGGCACATCTTCGGTTCACTCTGGCTGACATCAAGGTGTTAATAGGGCTGCATTCCTTCCTGGAGGTTCTTAGGCGAGAATCTCCCCCTCCAGTCTCATTCAGGTTGTCCGCTCAATCTGGTTCTCTGCTATTGAAGAACTGAGGTCTTCATTTCCTTGCTTGCTGCCCACAGGAGGTTTTTCCTCAGCTCCTAGAAGCCACCCACATCGCCTGGCTCATGTTTCCCTTCCTCCATCTTCCAAGCCAACAAAGGTGGGTCAGATCTTCTCTTCACATCTCTCAGACCTCCATTCCTTCCTGCCTCATCTTTGCTTTGCTGCCTTCTGCTGCTACAACCCACTGACCACAGCCAGAGAAACCTCACTCTTTGAAGGGCTCTACTGATTAAACTGGGCTCATCCAGATAGTCTGGGACAATTTCCCGATTTTAAGATCTGTAACTGTTATTACATCTGCATTTTTTTAAAAAAGGGGAGCCTAGATTTGTGTTTGATTGAATACACAATCTTTAGAATTCTGTCTACCACAGAAGCGAATACAGTAGTGGTCAGCCATTAGGGCCTCCTTGGCCAGATGTGGGTAGATGGCAAGTTTTGATCTAGAATTCCACATCATGCAGCCTCAGATATTTTTAATTTGTAAGAAGAAGACCATCATGTGATCAACAAATTATGTGGTCAGCACATAGTCATAGATTTTCATATTATAAGTGAAGGAAATTTACATGTATGCTGACATGAGTAATCACTTTTGTGTTTGCACCGTCACTGGAAAAATGTTAGAGGAGGTCATGGAGGGGACATGACCAATGAGCCAGACCCAGGCAATCAGACACTACTCGACCCTCCCCGTCCTTGGAACGTACATTCTGCCCGTGGTTCCTACCGTGAGAGTTGTTTCCAGGATGCAGGCTTGAGCAAGCAATGTGTTGCTGAGAACAACTGGGCAGTATATGGGACTGGACCCAGTGAAGGCCTCTGTATAAACTTTATTTATTTATTTATTTTTTAAATTTATTTATTTGACAGAGAGAAAGAGAGAGATCACAAGTAGGCAGAGAGGCAGGCAGAGAGAGGAGGAAGCAGGCTCCCTGCTGAGCAGAGAGCCCGATGCGGGGCTCGATCCCAGGACCCTGAGATCATGACCTGAGCCGAAGGCAGCGGCTTAACCCACTGAGCCACCCAGGCGCCCCATGTATAAACTTTTTTAAGATGTGGCAGGTGGTGTGGAGATCTACTTGTTTTGTGGCCACCCACAATGAGCCTGGGAAGTTCCCTTGCTTATTAGAACTGCCACCTACCAATGAAGAGTGGCCTGCCTCGTTCTTGAGAGTCTCCTTGCCCTCCGTGTGGGGGCCCAATTTTAGATTTTACCTGGGAAGCTTCTGAGGTTTTGAACCAACCACATGTGACATAAAGGAGAACCCACAGACAATCTTTTCCCGTTTTGCAACGCTGCCAGACATGCTGAGAATCTAGAGGTATCCGCAGAGTCAGCCCTGCCTTAGCTTTCAAAGTACTGACTCCCTTATGTGGCACAGTCTACCAGGGATCCAGTCAGAGCAGGAGAGGGCTTTCCTAAGGACCTCACCTGGGGCAGTGAGATCGACAAGGTCTCTTTGGCAAGCTGAAGTTGAGCCTCAAGGAAGGTGAAAGAACAGGGTAGTGGAGAAGGACTCCCAGGGCTGGGAGTGGGATGGGTTCTCTGGTGTTTGTAGAGGATAAAGGAAAAGGAGAGCCTGAGAAGTGGGAAATTTCTCCAAATGTCCCCTCAACTCCTAAGCCAATTTTTTAGACAGATCCCAGTGATTTTCCTTTTGCCCATCTCTGTGTTCATGGTTCTCCTCCTTGAATCCAAGCTATAAATCCACATTGTTCAATATATCAAACAGCAGGAAGATTGCAAGGTCTAAGATAACAGAAAAAAGCACCTTTACACATGAACTCGTCGTGAACTCATCCAGACAAATAAATATTCTCATGGTTTTCATTTACCCGAGGGCTTTCGTGGATTCTGGTTTAAGTACAACAAAATACAGGAACAAAAACTTAGGACACTTTCAGCCAGTACAAATACAATAAACTCCCTATAATCCAGTAAATCCCATTTTAAAAAGCACTTTTCCTTTCTCACTAGTAGTTTACATTGAGGTGACTGATATGCCTGATAATGACCTTGAGACACAACCCACAACTTCTGAATTGGCAAAGACAGATGAAAACATGCTCAGTTTGGAGGTTAAAAATTACATGCAGATTCTTGGGAAATTGGCATTTTAATGTTGCATACCAACGCCAAAACGTCTGATTTCACTTGAATGATCTCTTGACAGAACGCCCATTGCCTAGATAGTGCGTAAGCTCTAGATTCCCACTGGGTTTTTAGCATTCCCTCTTTGTTTCTTTTGCATGATCCCACGGAAAGATTTTCGTGAACAATGACAGTAGCTTGGCCCAAGTTCAGAGACTCGGAACAATGCAATGGTGAAGTGGAGAGCTTGGTTAGGCGGGAGCTGTGTTCCCTGGGTGCTCTGTCAGCAAGAGGTCTGTCTTCACATGGGTTCCAAATACACACACACACACACACACACACACACACACACACACACACTGAGAAATGCCATGGGTACTTTGGGAAACTAAAGGTTCTCGTGAGGAGACATGGGGAGAGAGGGCCTGAGAAAACCAGTCACAACGGACCTGACTAAAATAGTAGGTGCTCCATTAAAAAGAATTCAATAGCAGTTGCATAACAAAATAATATAATAAAAAATATGCTCACGTTTATGAAATTCTTCTTTCACGTTTGATGAAATATTCATGTCATTTTCTCAGAAAGGCATAAGAGAGAATCACCTAGAGAGGAAAATAAAATGAAATATGACTTTTTAAGGTTAGTTTGCAACTTGTCACCATAGATATTAAAAAAAAATCCTTTTTAAAGCTTGCCAGTTGACAGAGGAAGTTATGATAAAAAATAAAGTGAGGTTGAAAAGGACAGAATACAAAAGCCACTAACCAACACCAGGCAGCTTGCCTCCCAGACATTTCCCCTGGGTAGTTCCATCGAGAGACTGACAGCACTTAAACTTTCTTTTCTTCTATTTTTAAACTGTTTTTTTAAAAAACCTCACAAAACAGGTTACGTTAATGTTTGATCGAAATTTTCTTTACAGGGGCACCTGGGTGGCTCAGTCAATAAAGTGGCTGTCTTTGGCTCAGGACATAATCTCATGAGTCTTGGGAAAGAGCCCCATGACGGACTCCCTGCTCAGTGGGGCATCTGCTTCTCCCTCTACTCCACCTCCACTCGTGCTCTCAAGACTTTATTTATTTATTTATTTATTTGAGAGAGAGAAAGTGAGAGGGAGCATGAGCAAGGGCAGGGGAGAGGGAGAAGCAGGCTCCCTGCTGAGCAGGGAGCCCAATGTGGGGCTCGATCCCAGGACCCTGAGATCATGACCTGAATTGAAGGCACACGCTTAATTGAATGAGCCACCCAAGCGGCCCTAATAAAATAAATCTTTAATTTTTTTCACTGCAGAAAATATATTAATGAACAAGGGTTAAACTGACTTAAAAAAAAAAAGCGAAAACCAAAACCCTCCAAAAATGATGATTGATTAGTGACCAGAGTTTGACATATGGCTCCCCCATTTTTTTAAAGATTTGTTTATTTATGAGAGTGAGAGAGTGTGAGCACATCAGTGAGCAGGGGGAGGGGCAGAAGAAGAGGGAGAGAATCTCAAGCAGACTTCTAGCTGAGTCCCAGTCAGATGCGGAGCTTGATCTCAGGACCCTGACATCATGACCTGAGCAGTAACCAAGAGTCAGACCAGGCACTTAACCGATTGAGCCCCCTGGGCCCATCCACATGGCTCCCTCTTGCAGTCTGGGGGGCACTGGGAGAAAACCACAGATGTGTATGAAAGTAGATATTGCAGAGGTTAGCCGTTTGCAGGTGTCCTCCTTGCTTGCAAGATGGCAGGCCTCCATTTCAGAATCAGAAAGAGAAGTCCGTATTTCTGGATTTGCCCTTCTTGCAGCTCTGTTACAACTTCAGCTTTCCAGAACGATGTGCCCCGAGCTTGCCCATGTGGCACAAAAACCGTTGCAAGTGGGAGGTGCCCTCAAGGCCTTCTTTGGAAACTTGTGGTAAACTCAGAAAAAGAAAGTCTTTGGATTGGCATTACTATTATATATTATATGCTAATAACAGCAGCTACAAATTGTTGAGCACTTAATATGTGCCAGGCAGTATGCTAAGTTCTTTAGCATCTGCTCTCATTTCATGCTTAGCTAACAGATGAGAAGTGTGAAGTTTGGAGAGGTGATGAAGGGTCCTGCTGGTGGCAGCGATGGGGAGCTGGGCGTGGCGGGACGTGGTAGGGTCTAAGAACCCAGACTCAGGAATTCGATGATCCACTTCTGCCTACGTAATTTGGGCCACGTTGTATAACCTGTCCAGGTGTCTGTTTCCTCGTCTGTGGAAATAATACCTACCTAGGTGACTCAATGAATGTCACCTAACCGACATCCCAAAGCCTGCGTCTTAGGGCAGGTGCGCCACTGCGCCAGTCTCCGAATCAGGGTCTGTGCCGGGAGCAAACCGCAGATTCGGTTTGCAATTCCGATTCCTTGACTCTTGGCGGTTGCTCCTCCTCGCCCAGCTCTCGGCTCGCCCAGCTCAAGCGTCCTTCTGTTGTAATACACACTTGCATCTGCAGGAGCACTTCATTTAGAATGTCAAGAGTAATAGAATGAGGCTCCAATCAGCGAAGACTGTGCTGCGCAGGTAGACATTGGATTTTACTTTCTTCTTTTACATAAAAAAATTAGTGACGTTTGGGTTCTAGTTACATTTTCGTTTTTAAAAACCGAACAAACCATCACAAATGTACTCTTGAGAAACTTTTTGAAATGTATGAAAGTGATATATAAAGGTGATATTTAATACAACCTGTTATTTAAAAAATCCCAAACCAAAAACCACGAAACACAGAAATGTGTACCATAAAAAGTGAATGTTCCTCTTCAATCCTTTTCAACTCTAACTCCTCGCTACTCTAGAGGCAACCACTGATAATAGTTTTTTGTGTATCATTCCAGATTGTTTTCTGGGAATTTTTATATGTAGATAAATATCACCTGTGTCTATTTTTCAACCATCGATAGCATAATATTTGACAAAATTTAATATTTTTGTTTTTATGGCTGCCCCACTAAATGAAATTTAAACGCATCGTTGCAGCAATGAAGACCCTTCATTATCTGCTTGTCCCTCCCCTACATCAGCACCCAGACAGGAGCCCTCTCTACAGGAAAATGTCCCTGTTATCTCCTGAGTGAGACCTGGTCACCAGCACCTTGATAGCTTTGCTATTCTGGGTTCCTACCCTGGAATGCCCTACCCTATTTTTTCTTTGCAATATCACTCCCTTCTTCTAGGACCAGCCCAGCCAACCCCCTTTACTCACCTGGTCTTCTCAGACTGCCCAGTCTCTCGGAGATTACCTAGCACTGTCAACCATGACCTGTGTCCCTTGTTGTATTCTATTTGACACCTCATGGCTTGCCAAAGCACTTGCCCCACATATCTTGTCTCCTCGATAGAATTCTGCTTCTTTGGTTTGAAGACCGTATCCTACGGCCCTGACTCTTCTTCCTGTGGCGTTTAATATTTGAAGACTCGAACTGAATTGTTTTAAAGGAGGGCAGACCAACAGAGTCTTTGAATATTATGCCTGTGGCTTAAAATGTTTAATAACTTTCTGTAAGCAGCTTTGCACATATTCATTCTAGAAAAGCTTGAGAAAGGAGTGTGTTCCTGAGTGGTTCTTCCTGGGGTCTTCTACGTTGCCAGGGGTGGGTTATCCTTGCAACACAAAGGAATGTTGAGAATTGCACTGAATCATATGTTTGATATTCCCCAATACATGTCAAGTATGTTTCCCTGCTGCATTTTCTCCTTTGGTCAGGATGCATTGGGCCCATAAACACTGAAATAAAACTGAGTTATTAGGTGGTTACAGCAAAGACATTGTGTGGTCAGTTATAAGATCACCATTTGTGATTGAGAAGAAAAACGGTCATCAGTTTCAACCACCTTAACCATAGAAACCCGGTCGTATAACATCAGGTCCAGTGAACATAAGCTGGGACAAGGCTAAAGCAGTGGACGCATGGAAAACAGGTGAATTACTTAAAACTATTTACAATGTTTATTTCTATTAAGGTATTTTCAATAATTGAATGCCAAGTTAATTTATCAATTTTAGTGAATTGTTGCTGATCTTGAAACTTTGCATTTATTGGATTAAACTTAAGTGTCTAATAGGTTTATTAAGGTAAATGACTTGCCTTAATAAGTGACTTAATAGGTTTATTAAGGTAAACCTCCAAGCAAGTATGCTATAGAGGCAGTAATTTTTACCTAACAGACATATCGTGGTAATCCTTTAAATCCTATTACTGTAACCATGCTGGGGTGGTGTTAAATTCTTTGGACTGATATTTAGGTTTTTAATAAGTGTGTGGTAAAACTGAGCTTTGGGGGTCTTTCATTTATGGTAAAATTTTGAACCCATGTAACTTTAAAATTTAAATTTTACTATTATTTTTTTATCGAGGTATAACTGACATATAACATTATATTAGCTTCAGGATAACAGTGCGATGATTTGGTATTTGAGGTCTTGCAAAATGATCACCACAGTATGGCTGGTTAATAATATCTGTCACCATACATAGTTATAGAATTTTTTTTTCTTATAATGAGAACTTTGAAGATCTGCTCTCTTAGTAACTTTGAAATAATGCAATAGAGTATAGCTATAGTTACCATGCTCTACCTTACATCCCTATGACTTTATTTTTTTTTAAAGATTTTATTTATTTATTAGACAGAATCACAAGTAGTCAGAGAGGCAGGCAGAGAGAGAGGAGGAAGCAGGCTCCCCGAGGAGCAGAGAGCCCGATGCGGGGCTCGATCCCAGGACCCTGGGATCATGACCTGAGCCGAAGGCAGAGGCTTTAACCCACAGAGCCACCCAGGTGCCCCGACTTATTTGTTTTATAACTACAAGTTTGTACCTTTTGAGTCCTTTCACCCATTTTTCCCACCTCCATCCCCTGCCTTTGGCAACCATCAATCTGTTTTCTGCATCTATGAGCTTGGTTTTCTTGTTTGTTTGTTTTTTTTAAGATTCCAATATAACTAGGATCATATGGTATTTGTCTTATCCATGTGGATTTTTTAAAATCCTTCTTTCCCTGAAAATACCTAAAACATTTTTCCTTCTTACGTTGCTTTTTGCATATTCGGTACATATAATTTCTTCAATAACTACTTATATCCTTACCTATATTATTCAATAATTAGAGACTTATACATTAATTCCACATATTTATTCTGTGAAGCATTCTTGGTAAACTGGTATTCCATTCTAGAGATAAATTAGTTATTGATAAATAGAACCATCATAACCAGAATGCTGGATAAACACATCATAAATTTTTCTTCTTAGCACATTTAAAAAGCATTAAAATAAATGACAAAGAACTGACTAAATGTTTATGACTTTGGTTTATGCATGTGGGCTAATGGGATGAAAGGCTAATCCGTCACTTGGGTCTTACTGCATTTAATTAGCTTGGATCCCTTGATACTCTACTGGGAATACCTTATCTCCTTTTCTCTTTTCTCCCAGGATAAACAAAATAAAATGAACAGTAACAGGAAACAGTTACCTTAAATTCAGGGTTGATGTAAATGGTGAGAAAAATAAGCTTACTGTAGAGAACAAACAAGAAGCACACGGCTAGCCGTCACTCTTAACATCAGAATGAACACACCACTTCTTTTGCGGACCGTGTTTGCTCCCCGTGTCACTGGCTGTCCTCTCTTTCCTGTGACATTGCATCTCCATTGTCTGGAGACGGGTTGTCAGAGACAGGTGTGTGGTGTTTAGGCGACAAGACTTAGGAATCCATGTTCTCACTTTTTAAGAAAGAAATTCATCTTCTTATATCTAAATTACACAGCATTTTATATTTTTCAAATCCCTTTTAAACATTATTAGTTTTTCATATCAAAAATTTGACAACTAAATGGAGATACATGGCTATAGATTATGTGGAAGGCACTTAATTTTTTTTAAAATTTCAGCTTGAGATATAATTCATATGTAAAATCACAAGATAGTTAAAATGTGCGCCATGGTGATTTAACAGAAAACTTAAGCATGGAGAAAAGACTCCCCCCATCTAGTTAATTAGCACATCCATCACCTCACTGTTTATTTATTTTGGGGGAGAATATTTAAGTTCTCTCAGCAAATTTTCGTTAGACCATATAGTGTTATCAACTACAGTCACCACGTGTTGTATTAGAGCCTTAGACCTTATTTATCTTAAGCTGAAAGTTGGTACACTTTGACCAACCTCTTCTTCTCCATCATCTCCAGCCCCTAGCCACTTTTCTGCTCTGTCTCTATGGGTTTCATTATTTTTTTAAAGGATTACACATATAAGTGATGCCACTGCAATATTTGCCTTTCTCTGGCTTATTTCATTGAACATAATGGCTTCAAGGGCCATTCATGTTGTCAAAACTGGCAGGATTTCCTTCTTTCTCTCGGCTGAATGATACTTCGCTGTGTATAGATGCATGTACATACGTATATCATATCTTCTTTGTCCACTCATTCGCTGTTGGATTCTTAGGTTGTTTCCATACCTTGGCTGTTGTGAATAATACAGCAGTTCTATTTTGAACGAAATAAACTCCATGATTGTGACTTGATAGATGTTCATGAATGCTTTATCAAATTATATAATTAAAATGACTTCTATCTTGAGCAATGAATAACATCTCTACCCAGATATTAAAGGCTCATTTTCCAGCATTCTGCTCCAAAAGAGATGTGGATATTGATGGGAAGCCGTTTGGTGTCCTAGATACCTGGGCTCTAGGCTTGGGTTAGGAACCAGCAGAATGTGTGGATTTAAGAAAGTATTTTAACCCATCTTGGATTCATTTGTCTTGGCTATAAAATGAGAGTTTTCCCCCCAGATTATCTGCTTGCAGACTTCCTGAGTCACGGGTTAGTACTTCTATATCCTATATTGATACCCTAGGAGATCTTGGGCTGAGAACTAGGTCAACAGCAAGGAGGGGATGAGACCCCCAAAGAAATGGGTTTCCAGGGGTGGCTGGGTGGCTCAGTTGGTTAAGTATCCAACACTTGATTTCTGCTCAGGTCATAATCTCAGGGTTGTGGGATGGAGTCCCACATCATGCTCTTTCTGCACTCAGCATGGAGTCTGCTTGGGATTCTCTCTCTCCCTTTCCCTCTGCCTCTGCCCCTGCCTCTCCCCTGCTCTTGTTTTCTCAGTCTCTCAATAAATAAATAAACAAATAAAATCTTTAAAAGAGAGAGCGAGCAAGAGAGAAATGGGTGAGAAACTACCTGATGAGAAACGACCTGATGAGAAACTCTGCTCTTCTGCTCTTCTTTATTTTATTTGCTGGGCCTCTTTTTTGGGAGAGAAAAAGTTTCTTTGCTTAAAAAATGGGTTGGAAAAACCTGTCCACGATGATAACCAGATCTCTTTCTAGCCTTTTCATTCCATACTTTGAAGCACTAGAAGTAACTTGTAACATGAATTAAAAAATGCATGGAATTTTAAAAAAGAAATGTCTTCAGAAGAACACAGTAATTCATGTCCGTTTGTGTCTTGAAGTTTTATATATGACTCTGATTAATAGCACACACTACAGAGAGGGGAAGGTAAGTTGATAGTTAAATCGACATTCTCTTGGCTAATTGCTGCCCATGATATTTATCTCTGTGAATCTAATGAAGTCAAAGAGGCTCTGCTTGAAGTGACTCATTAAATTTGGTGCACAGAAACAGTTCTCTTGGTTAAAAATGTCCTTATCTTGAGTCAAGTTCACAATCTAATTGGGAACAGTAGTTTTATTAATCACAATTACCAATACATTGTGTTTTCTTAGTCTGAGAGATTTTCTTATTTTGAATTTCCTTGGAGATATTTTTAAAATATTTTAAAAACCCCAGAGCTTATAAAAATGGGAAGAGCGAAGGGGAAAAAAAAAGAAAAATGAAGATTTAGCAAAAGGACATTTGAAATATACCTAGGATACATAGTGCTGCTCGGTGGTTTATTCAAGGTATGTGTAAAGATCACTTGCCATTGGAGCAGAAGCCAGTTTGAGCACTGCTTCTCTGGTTTGGAAAACTGTGCTGCTGTGACCTAGATAAGGAGTGGAGGGATGCCAAAGGAGATGGAAAGAGGGGACAGGGGGCTCCTATCTCATTTCCCTGCAGTTTCATATCATTGCATCTGCTCCTTGTCTTCTGACCCTGCTGGGCTCCTAAGGTTGGTCCCATGTCTTCGTGAACTTATCTCTCTTGATTTCTGTGGGAGGCAGCAAGGCATTGCCCTGTCCCCTGTGCTCTCATTCTCTTCCAAGCAACTTTGTCCTTTCAGCCTATTAATACTTTGCCCCAAGAAATGTGCCCCTAGGTAGAGGTGGGACATGAGGGTCAGGATTTTCTGTGCTTGAGCTTAGAAGGGCTTCTGCGGCCAATAGTCAGGAAATGTCACTGCTGCTAAACAGGGACAATAAATCCCCAAGCTAGCCAGTACGGCAATCCCCCTCAACACGGAAAAAGGTCAGGCTTGAACTGTAAATAAAGTCCTGTCACACAGCAGTATGTCTCTTCAGGTGAGATAATAAATCTTCTTGGAGATAAACAGCCACACATACCATAATTCTCTTCCTATGGTCCTGGGCTTCATCAGTTAATTTTTCTACAGCCAATCTTCCATAAAGCTTGGGCATTAACATTCCCTTGGTGTGTGTAAAGACCTTCCCAAACACACAGCTTAGATGAGGTGAGGTGGGGGTTGGGCTCCAGAGAGTTCTGTGTTCTATAAAACACAAACAACATTTATAGAGTATAGGCTCTAATACCCTTAAAGGGAAGAAAATTTTGATATACTACTTGCCTGTATTTAAAGGAAGACAGGACATAGTTGGTGCTTCCTTTGGTATATAAAATTCCTTTAAATTTTTTGTACCAAAGCTGTGAGAATGCTGTAAATGGAAATCTCAAACACATTACAATATATTACATTCAGTTTTTTTTCTCCTAACAGTCCGGAGGTTAGTACTTAGAGTCAAACGCCTGAAGTGTGAATTCTGTTTCTTGAGCTAGTTAATCAGCACTTATGAAGCTACCAAACTGTGAAGATACAAAGATGAATGAATTTGGCTGCCCCCAAAGAACTCACAGCCTGGCTTTGGGGAAGAAACACACACACACACACACACACACACACACACACACACAGACAGACAGACATATGGATTTAAAATAAAATATCCTAAGTGCTATAATCAAGTTCTCCCCAAAGGGCAATAGGGCAATAGGAACACAGAGGAGGGAGACACTAACTGGGGAATTTGGGAAGGCTTCACCAAGGGAGTGGTACAGGTCGGTTTCTTGGAGAATGTGTAGTTTTCCTCACAGTAGAAAAAGAAGGAGAAACACATAGACATAGAGAAAGGCTATGTACCAAGACTCAGAAGTGCAATAGAACTTGACCTATATGAGTAACTGTGAAAATTTCAATATGGTGGGAGCTGAAGGTATATGTTGGAAAGTGGTATGAGGTAGGACTTTGAAAGGTTATCAGGGTTCAGGCCAAGGCCAAAGGCATACATGCCGAAGACAAAGGCCATTGCATCTAGTAGATTTCATCTTGCCTCTGACAGCCAAGTGTCACGGCAAGATCAGGTCTTCTATGCCTAAGACACACCCCTATCTTTGCAAAATAAAAGTCTGATCCTAGAGAGCTTGATGAGCCCTAGCACTTCCTTGAAGTCTTCTGGCTTTGACCTCTGATCAAGAAGGAGTCCTTAAATAGCAGTGCATTTTAGAGGGGCCCTTGTCTTTGACCTCTGCTCTTTTGCACTTGAAAGAAGTTAAGAACTGACAGTTTTTAGAAGATAGGGCCAGATCCTTTGAATGATTCAAGAGCCCCTGGAAGAGAGGAAGTCATTAGGGGAGTTATTCATATTTCTCTTTGTTTCATATTTTGGCAGTACTACTCTGTGTTTTTGCAGAGCCGCTGACTTTCGAAATTGAAAGTTTTTTTTTCTTTTATTGCTCAGCATTTGGCATTTGTTTTATAACTCTTGTAAATATATGTAAAGAAGAGAAGGTCACTAGGGAGTAAGCATTTTGAAATATGTTGGCGGAGCACTGCCTTGTCAGAATCTGAGCTCTTACCAATAGCAAGCAGGATGATTACTAATGCCACGAGTTCAGGTCAATTCCAACCAGCTGTTTGAACAGGGACTAAAATGTTTGCGGTGTTTCAGGAGAAGTGTTAAAATCAGCCCTGAAAGCAAACGTACCCACAGAGAATAGCAGCATTTTCTTCTCTCTCTCTTTTTTTAAAAAGGAATTCCAGTATATGTGAAATGGACTTTTTTTTTTTTTTTTAAGATTTTATTTATTTATTTGACAGAGATCACAAGTAGGCCGAGAGGCAGGCAGAGAGAGAGAAAGGGAAGCAGGCCTCCGGCTGAGCAGAGAGCCTGATGCCGGGCTAGATCCCAGGATCCTGGGATTGTGACCTGAGCGGAAGGCAGAGGCTTTAACCCACTGAGCCACCCAGGCACCCCTGAAATGGACTTCTAATAGGATGGAAGATGCTAGAATGGATATCCTTTCCTAACCCCTTGGATGTTTTGACATCATGCAAGGGTCTATTCATTTAATCTGTCAACAGATACAGATTGAATTCTTTTTGGGTCAAAAATGTAAGACTACAGGGACGCCTGGGTGGCTCAGTTGGTTGGATGACTGCCTTCGGCTCAGGTCATGATCCCGGAGTCCCGGGATCGAGTCCCGCATCGGGCTCCCAGCTCCATGCGGAGTCTGCTTCTCCCTCTGACCTTCTCCTTGCTCATGCTCTCTCTCACTGTCTCTCTCTCAAATAAATAAATAAAATCTTTGAAAAAAAATGTAAGACTACAGTGGTAGTGGACAAGATAGGTAAGTCCCATGCCCTATGGTACTGCAGTCTAATTGTGTATAAGTAAATTAAAAAAGCAGTTATAGGTTAGACTGGTAGACAGTAAGTAAATAAACAGGTGCTGTGAGAGGTAATAACTCGGTTGTGGTCAGGGAAGGTCTCTGAGGAGGTGACACAGAAGCTGAGAGCTGAAGGAAAGCCATAAGAAGTTACAGGGAAAAACATTCCAGGCAGTTGAGGTAGTACCTACAAAGGCTCTGGGGCAGGAGAGAACTTGGATTGTCTGAGGGACAGAAAGGAGCAGACTGAGCAAGGGTGGGAGTATAATGCGATGAGACAGCATAAGTAGGAGGGGTCATGTTGTCAGGAGTCTCAAAACCATGCTTAGGTTCTGTTATTTGCCTGGCTATTGTTTATCACAGCAAAAGGAGTCAAAGCAATATTGGCAAAGAGAACTGGTACATAGGGTGAAGTCTGGGGGGAATCCAGGCACACATTTCCAAGAGTCCTTTCCCAGTGGAGCTGCACAAGAAACACTTGATTTCTCCAGCAATGGGTTGTGACCAGCAAAGCTCATTAGAGACTCAGTGTCTAAGAGTTTTGTGGGAGACTGGTCATGGAGGCATACTTTCTCTAGCATATACTACAATTCCAGATGCCCAGAAAGAAAGCAGGTGTTCAGCATAAATCACATGGTTTGCACAATTGAGCACAGTAAGCCATTCTTCCCAGTTCTGGGAATGGTGGGAATTGTCCTAAAATCCAAGTTCCCATGTCAAAGGGCAACCTTGCTAGCAGCCCTTTCTAGAGAGAGGCATTCTCAGGCCTGCAGTGTTAACTCCCTTCTGCATCAGTACGTCTGCTCTATCAGCGGAATCTCTTCTACGCTTTGTGCGGTACCACGTGGCTGGCCTGGGACCACCCTGGCCGAGTCTCAGCAGATGACTTCAACTATCCAGACAGAAATGCAGACAGAATGGCTTTGGCTAGCCTGCAGAGCATCAGGAAGGGAGGCCTGGCGTGGCAAGTTCCCATCTTATACCCACGTGGTAGTCAGGCTTGATGGGGTTTGGATGACTCACATATCAGATTCAAGTTGATTTGCATCCCGTGGCCCATGAAACTTGGCTAATTCTCACAAACAGAAACAAGCTTGCATGCCTCTAGATGCCTTCCGTGCCTTTGAACTTGTCCACGGCCCTTATCCCATGTTGTATCACATCACAGCTCTACTGGAGGCAGAGTTATTGTTACGGGAGTATAAACAGTCTTGCTGACTCCCCTGGACCCACGAATAAAGGCAGAGACCCTTTGGTTGATGGAACAGCTCCCAGGCCTGGACTTATCGTCCTTAAGATAATAAAGCTGTAGATGCTCAAAAAACCTTAAATGGCTAGAAAGGGTCTGGAGCTACTTCTGAAAGAACGGGTTCAGTTTGCGATGTTAGACTTAGGTAATGGGGTTGAGACAGAGAAAGAAAAAGGTAACGGCTTGCTGGAATCGGGGTAGGAGAGGAGACTTTCAGGAAGCAGCTGCTGTAGGGTTCGGAGGATGGGATCCTCAGGACAGTGGCTTTGGGTTGTACAAGGTCGTGTCTGGTACATTTATGCATTTCTTTTCAATATTTAAAAAGTTTCTTAGCTGTCATCGGACCTGTTTATTTAAGTGCAACATCATCCTGAAACATGAAGAGGTCTGGATTTGTTGCATTACTGAGGTCTTTCTATCATCTATTCCCTTAGCTTCTGGAAGACAGGAAAGGTAAAGGATACTTTGCACAGAGGGGACACTAACAAAGACTTGAAGTAATGAACGAACACACACACCTGTTAACTGGCAAGAGAAAAGGAGAGTGACGTTGTTTTGCAATACGCCCAGCAGTGGGGATCTAAGTAATACCAGAAAGGAGAAAACAACCTGAAGGGTTTTTCTGGGAGGAGAAAATTAGTTGTATCAGATGCCAAACCACACTCTCGGTGAGCAAGCGTGAAGGTGAGAGGGCTGTAGACAAGCAAAATTTTTAAGCACAGTACTGAAGCATTGCAAGTAATAGAGCAGTGAGATTTTGAAGAGCTCGAAAAGGACTCCGGATACTCTAATCCATTATCAATGCTGAATGGGATGTTTTTGAACAAAACAACAAAAACTTGTCTAAAGAGGACTGAAGTCAACTCACAGCCAACTGGCTAATGTAACCTTCAGCAACAACTAAAATAAATAAATAAATAAAATAAAAGGCCTTTATAAAGACCCAACAAAATGATTTTTAAATATCTTCAGACCATTTTGCTATGAGCTGCTCTCAAATTTCATTTCACACCTGCTGCAAGCAAAAAAAGCAAAAAGATCAACTCGAGATATTCTTTTGGTAAGAATGTTTTATAGGGGGCGCCTGGGTGGCTCAGTGGGTTAAAGCCTCTGCCTTCAGCTCCGGTCATGATTCCAGGGTCCTGGGATCGGGCCCCGCATCAGGCTCTCTTCTCAGCGGGGAGCCTGCTTCCTCCTCTCTCTCTGCCTGCTTCTCTGTGATCTCCATCTGTCAAATAAATAAATAAAATATTTAAAAAAAAATGTTTTCTAGGAAAAGAGAATGGTCTAGATAGTCTTTGACTGGATACAATAAAAAGCAATGTCTGGTTAAATACCATTTGATTCCTCACAGACAGCTGAAAGGGTAGGTAGCAAGTTCCTAGAAGAGATCTTAAGCTAATTAAAGTTTATCAGAAAATTGTTTCAGCATTTTTTATTCAGGAATAGTCATTTTTTTCCCCAGAAGAAGGTTATAAATAATCATGCAAAATGCTTTTGTCCCAGACCACATTTGGGCATTTTTTCCCCATATTAATAAAGAAGATAGATGATTTTTTCCCCATCACATCAGTATTCATAGACACATACTGTATAGAGATCTTCAAATGCAAAGGAAGCTATCATGTATCCTCTGAACTGTTACACTTGGAAAAAGACTGATTTCTTCACCATGGCAGGGAGGGACATGGAACCTCTGCTGCCTGGAAGATATGTCACTCATTATCAAGTGTTAGTAGGCATACTTGGGAGATCGCTTGCTGCAAGGTACATCTTGAAGTAGCTTTAAAAATGACAAAAATAATTATAAGAAGGGAGGGTGGCTTATGGAACCCAAGAGCTTGAAGGCAAGGAGGCACTTGGGAAGATTGTAATGGGTGCCTGGAAACCTGCTGGAAATCCAGAGAGCACTCTTGCTGGTCCCTTGCTTCATTCTATGCATCTGCTGTCTTCTTTTGTGGGGAAGAGCTCTTCCTGTGTCCCAGTCCAGTGGAAGATGGCAGCCAGCAGTTTCCAAGTTCACAAGGTCTAGCCACATTGAGAGACTAACTTTCACTCTTGCTCCCAATTTCAGATTTCTAGGGGGCTGGGCTTCTGACTTGCTTGTCTTGGAACATACCCATTCCACTAAATGGAGGCCAGGGGATTCAACAAGTTCTGATTGGTGCCTCCCTGTAGATTGGGAAGTTCTTAGAGAAGGAAGAATTGTTATACGTGGGGCCAATATACTCCCAAGTGTATGGCATTAGTCTTGAACAAAAAGAGGGATTATTATTTAAGAGTTCAATATAGTGGGGCACCTGGGTGGCTCAGTCAGTTAAGCATCTGCCTTCAGATCAGGTCATGATCTGGGGTCCTGGGATTGAATCCAACATAGACATTGGGCTCTCCGCTTAACAGGGAATCTGCTTCTCCCTCTGCCTCCCCCAACTCCTACCTCGCTTGAGCCCTCTCTCTTGCTCACTCTCTCTCTCTCAAATAAATAAATAAAATCTTTTAAAAAAATAGTTCAATATAGCAAGACAAAAACCTATAACTACTCACCAGCCTCAGAGAACAAAAAGTTTGATCTTATCTGGAAGGTGTAATAGAACGTCATCCTCATTTTGGCTCCCAAACCTGGACAATCACCAGAAACAGACTGATTTATTGATTTATTTTTCAGAAACAGATTTAGACTTAGATTTTCAGATTTATAAATAACTTTCTTTGTTCTCTCTCAAGATTCTGATTCATTAAGTCTGAAATCTGCAACTAAAACTCTCCCTTACTGATCCTGTTAATCAAGCAGATTTGAGGACCACTGATCTATTGTACACTCTGGCCTCTGGAGAGCAAACAAAACTTATTTAAAGGTTTTTCAGGGAAAGACACAATCTGAGTCATTTCTTGTTTTTTTTTGCCTGAGAATCAGAAATTATTCCCTTGTCACCAAAAATAGTTTCCATCTACAAATGAAAGCTACAAAGCATGTTTCACCCTATATTTACTCAATGCTTATTCTTTCCTAGTTTCTCTCCAAACCCTTCATACATTTCCAGTCCCGGGAAAACAGTCAGTGGAGTCCTATCATATATGTGTTATTCAAATCCAACTGTGTCTATCTGGACAAAGACATTTCCTTTTAAAATATGCTGGACATGTTGCCAGACCATTGTTCAGTTCCCTTCAGGGCCTGGGAGGATCCCAGAAGCAACTTCACTCTTGCTGGCTAGTTCAACCAGCCTGGATTTTGTCTGGAGGATGTGTTGGACCACACTTGGATGTTCTCTGGAGCAAATGTAGTTTGAGGGGTGAAGGCGATTTCAGGGAGCCGAGTTTGGTATGAGAGAAGCTGTAATACCGGGTGTTGGGGAGGTCAGGGACAGCAGCCAGCAAGAGATGTCTGGAGGTGGAGTCATCAGAATGGGCTGGAGAATACGAATGTGGGGCGTGTGGCCAGACAGGATGGCCCAGCATTGGTCAGGGAACAAGGTAGACTTCTTGGGGTGCCCTCTCACGCAGGCTATGTGAGGCAATGGGTAGGTGGTCCTGATGCTGGGTCTGAGAAACTTACCATTGGCTTGTTCACCCTGTGCAATACGTGCTTGATTTCCTATCTCTCTTACTGATTTCTGACCAACTTTGTATTCTGTAACTCATGCATGCTATTAAAAATTCTGTGGGACTTTTCTAGTTTATTCGTATAGTAACTTCACTCTGGCATGTTAATCAATCTTGTTGTACAACATGTGATGCTACATGAGTCTTTAGTGGAGAGGCTCAATAATACTTATTGATTTGATGATTCAGTGCTTTTTTTTTTTTTTTTTTTTTTTTTTTTTGTTCTGGGAAGTACTGAGGTACAGATAAGTAGGGGGTGTCCAAATAAGGGGAGAGAAAATAGGGCCTTTTAAAACATTGTCTCATTGGAGTGCTGCGGTAAATTTCTGAGCACATGTTTTAAGGGTACTGGTGAGATAGAATAGGCTTTGAAGAAAAATGATGGGAAAATGTGAAGGACTAAAGAGGAGTCACCTGTCCATGGGTTAAGAGAATTGGAATGGTTGACTTGAAGTTGAGAAGTCTGTGGGGAGAGGTCAGATGGAAGTATAATCCGTGAGAATATAGCTTTGAGGGTGGTCTTTGCAAAGACACGATGCTTCTTCTCAGGGCATCAATTTATTTAAATATCGGTGCAGTGGAGAGAGAATGAGATTATGTGACTCAGTTACAGCTCTATCATGCAGGAGAGTGCAAAAGTCTCACACATTGTCAACATAAAACACAAAATAAAAAGAAATTGTATGCTTTTGTCTGAGTTGCTATGGATTAGTTTTCTGAATCTTGGATATACATAGTTATTTTTTTAGACATCAGGAAGCATCCCAGTTTTCAATGACAACATGGAGGAGGATGGTGACTTTCTACCAGCCCCATAGAATGAGAATTACAGAGGCTTTTGCATAGAGAATTTTGACTTTAATACACAGGAGGACTTTCACTGGGGTGATGAAAAATAAATCAGATCATCAAAGTGAATTTAGAAATAGGAGCATATTCCTTACCTTAGAGAAAAAGGTAACATGGAGAGGAATGGATATCCTGCCCTCCAGACTTCGGTGGGCTTCTCCCTGAGACAGAGTCCCTCAGGTGGGTGTACGCTGCCTTCTTCTGATGAACCTTCTTTGCTGAACTAGAATCATGGTAAACACACTCCTTGCTGACGATGTCAGGGCACAGGATTGAGGCAGATTTGCCCAGAATGTTGATGTCAGGGCACAGGATTGAGGCAGATTTGCCCAGAATGTTGTTGTATTTAGACCTATCTGGAAACAAATTACCAGATTAGAACTGAATATTTCCATACTAAGAAATGCTATGATTCCATTGCAAAACAAGTAGTATGGATTTAGGGGTGCCTGGGGTGGAGCTGGTTAAGCCTCTGACTCTTGGTTTCTGCTTAGGTCTGATCTCAGGGTGGTGAGGTCGAGCCCCGCCTCGGACTCCTCACTCAGTACGGAATCTGCTTGAGTTTCTCTCTCCCTTTGCCTCTGGCCCTCTCCCCGTGCATGCTCACACTTGTGTTCTTTCAGCAAAATAAATAAATCTTGAAAAAAAATACTATGGATTTAAGTGAAAAGTCAATGTCACACTCCTTTTCAGTCTCATTTTCCAGAAGTAGCTACTGATAACTCTTTCTTACGCACAAATAAGGAGATATATACAGGGGTGCCTGGGTGCTCAGTCAGTTGAGAGTCTGCATTCCGCTCAGGTCATCATCCCAGGGTCTTCAGATCAAGGCACACATCAGACTCTAGGTCAGCGGGAACCTGCTTCTCCTTCTGCCTGCTGCTCCCCGGGCTTGCGTGTTCTCTCTCTCTGCCAAATAAATAAATAAACTCTTAAAAAAATAAGGAGATAGATACATGTACACACATGTGCACACACTCATGATCTTATTATTTACATTTCTGCAGCTTGCTTTTTCTTCATTTAAAATGCCCAGCACAGGGTGCCTGGTAGCAAAGTGGGTTAAAGTCTCTGCCTTCGGCTCAGGTCATGATCCCAGGGTCCTGGGATGGAGCCCCGCATCGGGCTTTCTGTTCAGCGGGGAGCCTGCTTCCTCCTCTCTCTCTGCCTGCCTCTCTGCCTACATGTGATCTCTGTCTGTCAAATAAATAAATAAAATCTTAAAAATAAATGCCCAGCACATTTACTATACAATTTCATACTCCATCTTTCTAATAGCCACAGCTACAGAGTACTCCATCCTGTGGCTGTACCATTCATTACTTAATCCCAGATTTCAGGGTATTTTAAGTTGCCTGGTAGATACAGCAAGTGGCTTATGAATATCCATTCTTCTTTCTAATGAAGACAATTCTGATTTTGTTCAAAACAGTAATAGCCTCAATGAAAACTATTGTCACCCCCAGACTCTTCTTTTGTAGGTAGGTGTGACAGTGACACAGTTTGGGCTTAACGGGATTACAGTATCCTATTGTGTGGGCCCGTCATAATTTATGCGGCCAGTCAGAGGAAGCTGTCACCATGGAGATTGTTTTCGAATGATTGCTGTTATAAGTAAAGTTTCAATTACTCCCCATTTGCTTGATTTTTTTCCCCTTAGACCACAGAATCGAGTTTGTGTGGTAGAATTTTGTGCCCTAGTGGGTAGGGAGCAGCCATCTTTTCAGGTGTACTCCACAAGCCCTCACCCTCTGCATTTTGTGGGTAATACAGGTTTACTCCGTGGCACACGGTGCATTGCCAACATAATTCTTACAGGTTTTCATACCTCTTTTTCTCCCTGGTTTCCTTCCTGCCAGTCTGCCTCTGGCACCTTGTGGCCAGGGGTCAGCTTCCTGTCAGCATCTGTGATAGTCTGGATGTTACGGCCATTTGCATTCTGCCCTGGTCTGTTCTGATTATTTCAGCACAACTTGGTCAAAGGAGAAGAGCAAGCAGAGTCAGTCCCTCTCGCGGGGAGCCGGTTCATCCAGGCCGCAGGCAAATTTATTTCTGTTGCATCTTGATATCCAAGGTGGAAATAATTGAGGTCACACATCACAGGCAGACAGAAAACAGAATTCTAAAATATTTCGAAGCAATTTCACTTTATTGAAAATACACTGTAGCATGGGGATGGGCAAAGGTGATAATCAAGATACTTAATCAGAAAATGTGGATGTTCCTTATCAGAACGGACTCTGGCATTGAACAACCGGGTGTGGTGCATTCTTGTGTGTACCAGCTAAGGATCTGCTGGTGGCCAGGGAAATGGGATTCTCCTTTTTATCCACAGGAACTAAATTATGAAATTGCTGCCAGCTTGGCTTCCTTTTAGCAGGTTCTTATCTCTCCCAGCCAGTCTCTGAGAATGACTCTTCCTAAATCCCCCTTAAAAAATACACACACACACACACACACACACACACACACACACATATATATAGATACCTATCTATATATATCTTTGATTAAATCATCAAGGGGTATATTTTTTTTAAAGTTCCAAAAATTTGAACTCGGATGTGTTAGTTGGAACTCTTTGGGTTGCAAGCAACAGAGCCCAACGCAGATTATATTCAACATAAAGGGGAAGTTGGGGTTTACATCACTGGGAAGTTCAGGATGAAAGACATCAGGCGTGTTTGAGTCTGGGCTCAGTGGTATTGTTAATACTCTTCATTAATTATATCAGCTCCTCTTTGGATGCTCGTCTCCTTCTCGTCTTTGGCAGGTGGTTTTCTTCTGAACTAGTGGGCAAGGCCAGCCTCATGTTTATGTGACTCTCCCGTTCACAAAGTTCCTGGCACTAGAAGAGCCCCAGCATGGACATGTGAACAAGCCCCGACCAGACTACCTGAGTTAGACCTGGATCAGCAGGACCCTTCAGCAGGCTTATGAACAAGAATAAATGCTCCCTGTGTTTGAGTTTGGGGGCAGTTTGATATGTAGCATTATTATGGCTCTCGAAAACAAGCACAGGGGACTACCAACACTCCCCTGATGCTCTACCACCCACTGTGAGCCTTTTAAAAACATGCACTGTACAGTATTTATCTTTCTGTTCCCCAGCAGTACTTAGCACAGTGCCTGACACTGAGCACTTGACCGATTTAAGATTTGTTAGGAAAAATATTACCCTCCATGACTTCCTTATGATGCTGTTCCTTGTTTCAGTGAAATGTCCCAAGTGACTTCCCTGTAGTTATGGACACCATCCCCATTTCACTGAGCTTCTGACCTGACCTCCTATGAAGGCTGTTCTTGATGGCTCATCGATGTCTTCCGAGCTGCCTGCTGACTACGATGGTCAAACTTCTTCCCTTACCTCACTTGACATGTCCACAGCTTTAGGGACAGTTGGCTACGCCTTTCTTTATAGAACACTTTCTTTTTCTGGCTTGGTTTTTCTCTCACTTTGCAGGTTGCCTTTCTGCAGGTTCCTTGTTTGGATCTTCTTTCTTATTATTCTAAATAAAGGACTATCCCAGGGCCTTGGACACCCTGGATTTCTTCTTCACTTTTCTTTCTGGTCTTCATGTGGTGACTTCAACTATCCTCATGGCATCAAATACCTTTTCAATATTGATAACCCCTAAATACTGACTTTCAGCACGAATTTCCCCAAATCTATGTGCATATCTGACATCTCCACTGGGGTTTCCGATGCTATTTTAAACCTAACACCATGAAAACGACTTTTATTCTCTGCTGACCTCCCCACTCTGCTCTTATTCTGTAGGCCCCATCTGAGTAAGTGGTACCACCACCCCACACAGTTACACAAGACAAAAATCCAGGCACTATTCTTGCTTCTTCTATTGCCTTTACTCCAACAGTTATCCCTCAACAAGGCCTACCAACTCTACTTCAAAGTCACCCCTGCATTCTTCCACTTTTCTGCATCTTTCCTACACCCCAATCCAAGACACCATCACCTCTTGGCTCGAGGAATAAAACAGTTCCCACATTAATTTCCTATTATTTAAAAAAAAACTTTTTTTATTTAAGTAGGCTCCATGCTGGGATTTCATGACCCTGAGAGCAAGACCTGAGCTGAGATCAAGAGACAGATGCTTAACCTGGGCACCCCTTAATTTTCTATTCTTTCTATTTCTATTCTTATCTTTGTATTCTTATCTTCTTAAAATCCATTCTTCCTATTGTAGACAGACACAATATTAAAACACACAGATAAGATTATGGTTATGTTACTCTTCTGACTTAAATGCCCTCCTTGTCTGAATTCTTCTAATAATTGGAAATAACCCAATCTTTATCCCTTCTTGGGAAGCCCTCATTCCATGAGCTCTCCCGCCTTCGCTGGCTCAACTCTTAGCATCTTCGTGTCAGCTACAATGCTCCAGCCATAAGCGTCTTTGGCTCCCTGGAGCTGGCTCCTACTGTAGGTGCTTTGCATTGGCACTTTTCACTAGAATGTATTTGCTCTTCCTTGATCTTTGCATGACATTTTCTCATCACCCAGATCAACTTTAACTTACCTTCACAGGGAGAACTTTCCTAGACAACCCAATCTAAGTTTACTACATGTTCACTCTCTTATATCCTCCCACTTTAAACTCTTGCATGTCATAGATTGCCCTCTGATAATGTTCTTGGCCTTGTCTCTTTCTCTGTCATATCCCAGTGCCTAGGACACTTTCTCAAATGTGGTGGACTCTCCCTAAGCATTTGTTGAATGAAAATGAAAACAGAAATGTTGAATAGTGTGAGAAGTTGAATACTTACCTAATTTTCCTTTCATTAAAAATGGTATTTATAACTCAGACATGAAAATAACACTCTGAGAGTCTTCCATATAATCCACCCCTTTGAAGACAAAAGTTCAGCTTTGATTCAGAGAGTCTCTTGTTCTTGATGACAAAAACTAAAAGCAGAAAGCAAAAGAGGAGGTATAGACCAATTCACTATTGACTTTAGTGAAATAATTGCTATTGCATATACAAAAAATTCTCAAAAATAAAATGATCATTGGTGTTGGCAGTCAATCAAGTTTCATATACCATCAATTCCCCGCCCCTTTTTCCCCCATTACCATTTTTTTCGGGTGAATGTGGTGGAATTTGAAAAGAAGGAAAAGTATCCAACTAAATATGACACATATTATACCACACTAAGAACTGTACAAATTAGGAGACAGACACATATCCATTCTCCCTGGTAGCAACTAACAGGTTAAGAAGAGAACTTCCTCGAGAGCAAGCATAAGACAGACACTGGAAAATGCCGTAACGGAATTATGTCATCATCAAGAAAAGCGTGTCTGTGCAGTAGTAGTTGGAGACAACAAAGAGGAGTTACACATCTCAGAAAGCATGGATAAAGTACGAGTTAGATAACCTTGTGTTGAAACATTCTTAGCACAGAGGCCCTAAGATCAATAGAAGACGCCATTTGTTTTAAAAACCTTTTTAGCTCAGAATATGGAAAACAAAGCAAACAAAACTTTCTTCTATATCTTTAACAAAACTCAGATAGATTCTCATACTATTATCTTTGCTAGTCTAAGAGCTGAGAATGAATCAAGCTTTCCGCTGCAAATCAAGCTTTTCCCTGCAAATGCTCCTGGGGCCCCATTCAGCACAGAGTCAGAAAAATTGCTGGTTGGGCTGTCATTCAGCAGGCAGCAGTTCAAGAGCCACTAATGAACTGATGAGCACCCCCTATAATTAGCCATTTGCTCTGAATTGCAGGCCACCAATACGCTTTCCAGCAGCCTTTGGGAAGGCAGGAGAGCCCTTAGAAATGAGACCCTGTTGGAGAATTAAAAGTATCAGAGTAAATGTGCACACATTACTTGAAGGAAGACTTAAATTAGTCATGATATTTATTGAAGGACAAAAAAATCCTTAGTTATCTTCTATAATCAAGTACCTGGTCAGGACAACTGGAGGGACTGGATACAACAATGAGTCAATAATGTTCACACTGCTAAGTGGCCTTCTTGGTGAGCTCCTTGTGTCAAGTTTGCAAAAAGCTTTTGAGGTGGATGATGTCTCCATTTGTTTCTCTGTAATGGCTGGGGTCTTCAGCTAAGAAAAGAAAATGCTTGACTTTGGGATTGTATACATCACTAGGAGTTTGAAAAAGCAAGTGTAATTTGTCAATGTATGACTTAATTTTCCTCTTTCTCAACCCCATGACTTTTCTGACTCTTAGGTAAACAGGTCTATTATCTATTATCATTTGAGTTGGAAATGCATTCTCAGTTCAGAAGTGTGTTTGGCCCAAGGTCTCTGCATTGGATTGAATTCCAATATTCTTTTCTTTCTCAGCTCTGTCTTTCTAAGACTGGCATCTTGCTGCGAGGAAAGGGTAGCTGCTATTGCTTTTCTATTTCTCTTTCTTTGGCTTTTCCTTCTCTCCCTCCCCAGCCACTGGCCAGTTTCTAAGTTCTCTAGGGTAGGAGTCAGGGGAAGGAGGCAAAGGAGGAGTGAGGAAGGCTCTCAAGAGGTGTGGTGGTTATATAACCTGGCTTTGCCTTCTGCTGGTGTGGCAGGTTGCTAGAGTAGCTTGGACCTTCCTGGACGTTTCCTGAGCCAGGCTCTGCTCTGCGCTCTTCTTCTTCCTTTGTGCCAGGCTAATGCGCCTAACGCACAGCTGGGGAAGTACAGCTGTGGGCCACATCCTGTGTGTGCTACCTATTTTTGTTAACAAAGTTTTGGAGGGGGGCACCTGGGTGGCTCAGTGGGTTAAGCCTCTGCCTTCAGCCCAGGTTGTGATCAGAGGGTCCTAGGATCAAGCCCTACATCAGCAATCTCTGCTCAGTGGGGAGCCTGCTTCCCCCTCTCTCTCTGCCTGCTGCTCTGCCTACTTGTGATCTCTCTCCCTCTATCAAATAAATAAATAAATAAAATCTTTAAAAAAACAAACACAAAAACAAAGAGTTTTGGAGGAACAGAGCCCTACAGATTTGTTTATGGCTCGTTGATGGCTGTTTTTAGGCTACAAATCAAATACTGAGTAGTCGTGACACACATCTTACAACCCCCAAAGCCTACATTATTTACTGTCTGACCCTCTCCAAAACAAGTTTGCTGACTGCCTTGCCTAGCGTTTGGGTGGTCAGTGTCAACTCCTTCTAGAACCAGGAGACATCCGACTACTTGCTCCAGCTTCTTGCTGATAGTTTTCTTCCAGCACTCTGGAAAGTCCTACTGCTAACCCTACTTTGTCTTTCTCCCATGGCCCACATCTGTTTAAGGGAAACAGTCATGCATCCCTTGCCTTTTACTGTGGAAGAACAGGTGACCTGTTCCCAGACTTCTTCGGGCTTAAGGCAGAGTCTTGTGGGTAGAGGAGGGGGAAGGGACTCAGAGTATATCAGCAGCTCTCTAGAGGAAGACTTCTTCATAAATCTTAAACCTTTGCACATCTTTAATTTGGCTGAGCATCTAAGCTTCTTATATACGGTTTTTATATTTCCTTTAAGTTAGTTTTAAGTATTTCCTTTATAAATTCTTTACACTTACAGTGTGTCAACACCCTATATCTATAATATGGGATCCTATATCTGTAATATGGGTACTTCAGTGAAACTTTGGTTAACATCCTAAAATATATAATAATCTATATAGCTTGGCAAGTAGATATTTACCTACATAGTTAGACGAAAAGATTTTTTTTTTTTCTTAAGACTAAAAGATTTTGACAAAAGGGTTTCACTGGCCCCAAATATTTCCCTATTATGGGTTGGACACACTTCCATTTGGGAATCATTTCTTTGGGTTCTTATTCCAATATAGCAAGCTTTTAAAGAACATATGCTTCGCATGATGTGAATTTACATGAAAGCAGAATTAGCAAAATGTTTCCAAGTTCCAGACCATTTTCAAATTAATTCAAAACCTTAAACACTTCCTTTAAAGAAGTTCTCCTTGTAGCTTATGACAAAAAAGTGATTTTTTGAAACAAAGCCATCTTAAATATATTATTGAAGTTAATTTTAAATGTCATAATGCCCAACTATGGAAAAGGCAAGTTTTTATTTTTCTAATTCAATAGATAATTAGTGATGAAAGCTATTTAATTTTATTTTTTTAAGATTTACTTACTTATTTGAGAGAGAGAGCATGTGCACACAAGTTGGGGAGGGGCAGGGGGAGAGTGAGGATTCTCAAGCAGAATCCCCATTGAGTGTGGACCGGACTCGGGGCTCAATCCCAGGACCTTGAGATCATGACCTGAGCTGAAATCAAGAGCCAGACACTCAGCCAGCTGATCTCCCCAGGTACCCCTAATTTTCTTTAAATAAAAATATAACATGTTAAAAATATATCTTAAAGTGATATGTCTTCTTTGTGTAAACATTTTTTAAAAATGTAGATTGAAATGTAAAACTGTGACATGAAAATAGATGGAGTTCTTTTTCAAAATCTGATGTTTGCACTCTTAACCTCTGAGCCATATAAATTGACTGGTAAATTTTTAAAAGAATTTACTTTCTCACCTTAATTATTTGATAGGACAGAAAGCATTAGGCTGTTATTTTAAAGCACATTCCTGCAAACAGCATATTTTAGTGCCCAAGGTCTCTATTCCCATTAAATTTAAAGCCAAACTGGGTGTAAAAGTTGCTGCATTTTTTTTAACATTGATTTTTTTTTAAAAAGCACTAAAAACATCTTGATGCAGTAAGTGACATTGGATCAGACGCATGTAACCTCTAAGTCTGATGAAAAGAACCATGTGATGAATTCACTAAATTAATATAGTTAGTATAACTCAAAGTTACAGCTCCACATTGATTTTAATTTAAAATACTTTTTTTTCTTGAATCAATGGTCCATTATGGGTAAAAGAAGAATGACAAAAAATAAACACACACCAAAGCTGTATAGTGGTCAAATCCGCTACGGCTAGGGCGCGTTGCCCTATCATCTGCTGACGAAACAGTTTGAGTGACTGAGCCTTGAGCTCACGTATCTGATCTGAAAAAAGAGACAAATAAAAACTTCCTTAACTCACATTTAGAGGTTTTCAATTGTTTTTTTAAATGTAAAAAAAAAAAATCAATGAATTACTTTACTGATTGTTTTTTTAGAAGCTTCATGAGCCCCAGGTTGAATGTTTCCCTTCTGACGAGGGGGTGATTGTTGGCAGTCGGGGTTGGGCAAGCCTGGGAGTTAGTGGAAGAGGATGGGAGTACTGATGGCATCGATGTGACACACGCATGTCACTAACACGACAGGTGCGCATGTGTCCCTGGAGGTGCGGTTCTGAGTCTGGAGAATAAAAAGGCTTATAATGGTATAGCAAGTATTTCTGAAATGTTATTTTTACCTGAAGGAAAAAATGGCAAATTCTTTATTAAATTAAGTACAAATACAAATAGGGCGCCTGGGTGGCTCAGTCGGTTTAGTGCCTGACTCTTGATTTCAGCTCAAGTCATGATCTCATGGTTGTGAGACAGAGCCCCATATCAGGAGTCTGCTTGAGAGTCTCCCTTTCCCTTCCCCCCAACTTGTGGATGCGGACTCTCTCTTTTAAAAAACAACAATAAAAAAAACCCGAATACAAATATACGGTGGAATAGAAAACAACGTTTCTATAGAATTTCAAGGTAAAACGTATCATTCCCGGTCTCCTAGAGGTTCCTCTTTAGTTCAGAGCCCTCTTGTGGAAAAGGGAGAATCTGAGGAAAGGATTTTTGGGGGAGGGATATATCTGGGTCCAAACTGCCTCTACTTTACTTACTAGCAAAATTACCTGACCCAGGTAGACCTCAGATGCCTCATTTGTGAATAGGGATTACTTAATTTTTCTCCAGGAAATCCTTCCCTCTCCACTCCAACCCCATTTTAGGTTTAAAGGGTAGAGTTTATAAGGCCGGGGTTGGCTAGAAGTTTCTCACTTGATTATGGGATGACGACAGTGGCAGATAGAGCCCTGGGCTGAGGACGAATGAGGAGACCTTATCCAAAAGAGTAAGAGGGGAGAGACAGGTGTATCAAAATGGATGGATTCAGAGGCAGACCACTGCTCCAGAACCAGAAATACATAAAAACTCAAAGCTAGAGCAGATTGTAAATATGAGTGGTTGGGCTCCACTGCCTAGAACCAACCCCTCCTGCAGCTGTCCCTCTAGGTCTCTGGGAAGCAGCAGGGGATAGGGTGGACCATGCCTGAAGCAGATGATGCAAAATGGTGGCCACATCCAGCCCATATATTTGTTTTGTTCAGCCCACGGAGTTGTGTTTGTTTATTTCAACTGACTCACTTGGCTATATTCCAAGATTTAAAATCCTGGCCTGAAAATCAGGTTTTGTTGCAGTGTCTGCCATTCCCTCCATCTCCTCACTACTGAGAAGTCACTGGTTCCAGGTGTGTGTCTGCTATTACCCCTGGCTCATTTCATTTACTTTACCTTACTCAACTGTCTGGCCTCAAAGGCCCATAATTTGACCCTTCATTTAAAAGGACAGGAACAGAATGGACTGGGCAAATACTCTCTTCAGTTTGCCATATAGACTGCTTCAGATAATATCCAACATGCCTGGGCAGGGCTTGGCAAGGGTGAAGTGTTCAGTAAACATGGGATCCACCTCCATCTCCTTCCTAGTCATCATTTTGCCTCCGGTGTATTGTGGGGGCTGTCAGGAAGTCATAGGCTTGCGTGGGAAGAAGAGAGATTTCTGTCTTTAAACGTATACCACTTGGCATTTGCAGGAGACATAGGCAGCATCATTGCGTTTGGCTGTCAGGATGAGCGGCTAGACTCACAACGATTAAATCCTTGTTGGTGGCAGGTCAGGGTCCTCATGACTGGGGACAGGACACCCAGCGGCGTGTGTTTATGCCAGATAAGCTGTTCAAGCAAAACTGTATTTAGTCCCGCAGTCACCTTGAGCTTGTCCACCTTCGGAAGGAATAGAAGGACAAATGTTAAGCAGAAGCTCAGACGGTTTGGGCTCACAATGTACTTTGTGGTTCTGTCACTGGATCTTGCACTTGAACTGGAGACATGCAGAAAAGATCACCCCAGGCTCTGTGTTTACTCTCAAACACGAAATGAGACTGTAATTGGATCTGTCAGAGGAGTCCCTTTTAAGAAAGAAATAATGTACCCTGCCACTCCCCTACCAATGGCACTCCAGGGACAAAGGAGCCCAGGGAGAGTCTCAATGGGTGTGCAATATCTTGCCTTTCAGTCTGAAATGAGGTGAAGGGGAGTTTACAACATTAAGAAGAAAAAGTGACTATCTAGGGGCGCCTGGGTGGTTCAGTGGGTTAAAGCCTCTGCCTTTGGCTCAGGTCATGATCCCAGGATCCTGGGATTGAGCCCCGTATCAGGCTCTCTGCTCAGCGGGAAGCCTGCTTCTCCCCCACACCCACCCCCGCCTGCTGCTCTACCTACTTGTGCTCTCTGTCAAATAAATAAATAAATAAAATCTTTAAAAGAAAAAAAAAAGAAAAAGTGACTATCCATAGTCTGGGGATATTTTTAAACCTCTAGACCTTTTTCCCCCAGATTACTAAAAGACACGACCATAATAGAATTATATCTGTCAGCAGGGTCCATGTCATGCCTCAATTTACAGAATTTGTAAAAGCAAAAACGTCCTCTTCATCATGAGATTCTGCTTACTTGCCTCTTTCTATCTCTAGATAACTCCTACCTACTTTAAGGAGAAAATGCAAGACTTTCTTTTGCATACCATTTTTTGTTTTGTTTTGTTGGATATATCTAAACACACAGTAAAACTAGCAATTAAAGTTTTAACACAATTTGGACCCGTAATACCTGGTGATGCTATCACACATTGGCACTCTGCTGATTCTCCAATTGTGCTGTGCGTACAGATCACAAGCCATGGTCAGGGAGAGAGAAAGGAAAGCCTGGAATTCCAGTGTTTGCCGATTTTCATGGTGTAAATACTTTCACGATGGCAAATTTCAGTCCGTCAAGCCGACATCAACTAGCTCCCAAATTCCTAAAATTTCTGAAATTTTAACACTCTGCTATTCCGAGTTGCTACTTACCAGCCCCGGTACAACACTGCCCACTGCCTGGAGGGTCTGGGAAAACTGCTGTTTCTGGGCTCCACCTCCAGAGATCCTGATTCAGGAAGTCTGGGTTGGGGCTGAAGAATTTGCCTTTTGAAGGAAGCGGAAGTGGAATTCTTCCACTTGCCTCTACCAAGTGGAAGGTGATGCTTCGAGCAGCATTTCCTAAATAGGTTTCATAGAGCCCAGTTTGGAAAATGGTAACAAATATTTCCGGGGGTGGGGGGCGCCTGGGTGTCTCAGTGGGTTTGGAGTCTGCCTTTGGCTCAGGTCACAATCCCTGGGTCCTGGGATCAAGCCTCGCCTCCCACTCATGCTCTCTTGCCATCTCTCTCTCTCTCAAATAAATAAATAAAATCTTAAAAAAAAATAAATGTTTCAGAGGGACACAAAATAGACTTTAGTGATTAAGTGTTGAGAAATGCTAAGGAAAGCAAGTTCAACAGGTTTTCTCCGGGGAAGGTCACATGATGTCTAATCTGCTCGTCTTCAAGGTGATAAATCAATAAGAAGGTACCAAGTACAGTATTACAGACATGGATTTGATCCTAGAACCCTCTTCCCAGGCACACTATTTTGGGGCATACAGTTCCATTTATGGAACTAGTGTGAGACCTCTGAGGTATGGGATTTTGTAAATAATTTCGTTTTCACAATACTGGGCAAGAGGTTGTACTGCAGACCTTCCAGAAGAAAGTTGAAACTCTGTACGTAGCAAATGGGAAGTCCTTTGTTTAAATATAACCTTTGCCACCTCTTTTGATACCAGATCAAGGTGAGGGAACAGACACAGAGCTCTTGAGCTTTCTTGATGTTTGTGGCCGAGAGGAATTTGAATTACTCAGTCCCAAATTTTAGAGCGAGAAGAGTCCTTAGAGATTACAGCCAGAGAATTTCAGAGCTAGAAGAGACTGGAGAGGCCATCTGGTCAAATTCTCTCTCTCTCTCTCTTTTTTTTTAAACATCGGAGGAAGTAAAAGCCCCTAGGGATTAGGCACCTTTCCTGGTGCTGGTGCTGGTGCTGGTGCAGGGCTATGACTGTCCGATGCCATCCACTGCTCTTTCATATTGAAATCTCTTCTTTTTCCTGGAAAAAGTTCAGCATTCCAGCCATCTCTGATGCCTGTTTGAGGGAACAGTTAGGGGGCTCAAAGTCCAAATGTCCTATCCTGAGCTGTTTTGGAATAATCCTCTTAAATTAAACTGGATATCTGCATCCTTTGAATCCTGATTAGTCAGGGGTGTTTGATTCTGATAACCCATGAGGGAGGAAATTATGCTCCGAGGTCCAGCAGCTGCCAGAAGTCAAGCTGTCAGAGTCATACCAGCTCACGAGGTCTCTTTCTCTCCATTTTATCAGCAAAACAGCTGGCAACAAAGGCGCGGAGGGGAGAGCTGTATGAGGAAATACGACACCACTGAAAGTGGTCCTGTGTCCAGCTCTGTTCCTAGAAGGGCAAGAATATTTTCTTTTTTCTTTCTTTTTTTAAAAAAATATTTTCTGATGTTACTTAATTCGAGTGACATATAAATATCAAACAAAACACCTGTGATGTGTGACCATAGAAAGTTCCAGATCTGAGTTACTCAAGACAGAATGTTCTTTTGTACTCATTAAAACAACACTGTCCGCTTTGCATTTTACATTCATCATGCCACTGAAATGGCACTCTCTTTTCTCTCTCTTATCTCTTATCTCTCTCTCAATATCCCCCTGCCACTCTCCCGTCTTCATGTATAAGCTGTAGGTGATTCAGGAAGTACAGAGATTGGTATTGAGGTGATACAATTAAAATCAATAAGGCTCGGGGCACCTGGGTGGCTCAGTGGGTTAAGGCCTCTGCCTTCGGCTCAAGTCATGATCCCAGGGTCCTGGGATCAAGCCCTGCATCGGGCTCTCTGCTCAGCGGGGAGCCTGCTTCCCCCCCTCTCTGTACCTGCCTCTCTGCCTACGAGTGATCTCTCTCTCTGTCAAAAAAAAAAAAAAAAAAAAATCAATAAGGCTCACTCTTTCCCTTTATCAGTTAGCCACATTGACTGAGTATCAGCTATGTGCCAGGTACTGTGCTAGGCTAGGGCACTGAAAGGCAACACGACTGGTGCCTGGTCTCATGAAACTAGGTGTCTGTGTAGAAGACACTGTAAAAAAAATAAATAAATAAACAAAACTGTGTAAAATTAGCATTTGTGATAAATGCTTTCAAAGGAAGGTAGTTGGTAACATGAGTGCATATAACATGGCAACGTGACCTAGACCCATGCTTCTTGAACCCTGTGTGCTGGAGGATCAGTTTTCCTCTCTAATCTGTCATGGACCAAAACTAGTGGCACGTGGTTTCATTAGTGACTTACCACATGACTTAGATGACATCTGGACTGTTTTCTTTTTTTTTTTTAATGTGTGAGAGAGAGAGCATGCACAAGGAGGGGCAGGCAGAGGGAGAAACAGGCTCCCTGCTGAGCAAGGAGCCTGATGCAATGTGGGACTAGATCCCAGAACTCTGGTATCACGACCTGAGCCAAAGGCAGACACTTAACGACTGAGCCACCCAGGTGTCCCAACATTTGGATTGGTCTTTATGCTTTTCAATGAGATTAGTCTACTGATCATGTGCTTGGATGCCACAGTAATATCAAAATACTAGAAAAGTTTCTAAATGCGTATTTCTCAATTTTTGCATTGATTTCATTGTGGATAGCTTGTGGACCGGCACTGAACTGGGTAGACTGCACTTTGAGTAACCCTGACCTAGACAATCAAATCAAGGAAGGCTTCCTGGAGGAGATGATTTTTGTATAGTGATCTGGAGAATGAATAAGTAAAACAGAGATGGGAAAAGAGAATCCAGGTGTAAGAACACAGGAGAAAACCCATACTGCTAGAGCAGGCGAATGAGCAGGGGAATCAATTGAGATGAGCTAGCTGGGAAAATGCCATGCCAGACCCATTGGAACTTCCTGCTTTCTTCCTGACAAGCAGCAGCTCTGGGAAGATTTTAAACAGTGTACTGCAGTGTGGGTGGCACATTAAAGGGGCAAAAGTGAAAGAAGGAAAACCCATGAACAGACTATCCAGTGGTCCAGGTAGCAGCAGCCATAGTGGAGGCAGTGGAAGCATGAGGCATGGCATGTTTAGAAGGACAGCAGGATTTGGTGGTGGAGTGGATAAGGGGTTGAATGAAGGGGAAGATGGAAGATGGCTCTTCTGGAAGCTCACTAATCATCCCAAGTCTTCACTCTAATGCAGACAAGGAATATAGCTTCTTTTCTGTTCAGGACCAAAGGAGCCTCTTTATTCTCTTGGCAATTTCCTGGCAGGTAAGAGAAGCTCAGTTCCCTCGTACCGAGGCCCTGAGTCAATATTTTTAGATATGCTTCACAACTGCCATTCTTTCTCCTTTTGACTTTTCATTTATGGAACACATTGAGTTCTTCCTTTGTGTATAAATTCTCTACAGTGTGTTCCCTCAGTTTTTCCCCAGAAACATTGGTTCTAGAAAATATTAATGAGTACTGGATAAAAAAGGAATCCCACTAAAGAATACATTTGGGAGATCCTGCGAGGTGGAATCAGATTTTTTTTTTTAATGCAGGACTTCTCAGAGCACTTAATATGCTAACATACATCTTCAGTTTCCAAGAGGAGAAACAGAAAATATAGCATTTCCAACTGTACTGTTCCAAATATAGTGTTTCTTATTTAGTTATGGGGTCCTTTGCACCAGAAGCATCTATTAGGCTAGTGTCCTTTTGAATAGTCTTTGGGAAAGAATGCTTCACAGTCACAAGAGAAGCCTTATCCTCAGCATTGGAAGATCAGTTCTGCTTCACAGGTTTTGAGGCAAGACAAGTTTTTTTGTTTTGTTTTGTGTCACAATCTAGGTCCATTTCATAAGGTGCTTTTACTGAAAAGCTAAATGAGTCTTTGGAACCGCGAATAGCCCCTGCCCTGTGTCGGACTAAGCTTATAGTCCCAGCTCCGTGGCGTGAACTGCTCTGCCCACTGCAAGTGTGCATCAGGGGCAGCCTGTGATGTGTCTGTCGGGGGCGATAGGTCCCATGCAGGGTGAAGCCTGGAAGGCAGAACACTGAGGGATGCCCTGATGGGCTCTGCTGACATTTGTGAAATAGCAGTAAATTTCCCATTGGAGCCGACTGGAGAGCAGCAGTATTTATAAATGATGGCTATGTCGGCTGTGGCCGTTCTTCTCCCCACCCTTCCTTCTTCCTGGCATCTGAAGGCAACCAGGGAGAAGAGCAAAGAAGCAACTTAAAAAAAAAATTGGTTGACGAGTTTTGCTCACCCCTAACATCTGCATTTGTAAGCTGGCGATCTGGATCAGGGTCTCTCAGACTTTAAGGTTCAAGGACCTTATACAGACCTGGGAACCATATTAAAGGTGCAGGTTCCAGTGGAGCTGGTCTTTGTGGGGTCAGATTCCTCCTTTCTAACAAGCTCCCAGGTGAGGCCAGAGCTGCAGTGAGCAGAGCACACGTTGAGCGGCAACAACATACATTACATTGCTTCTCAGATTTGAGTGTGCCCGAAAATCCCCTGGCCTGTTTTCGACAAATGCCCGTGTCTGGGCTTCCTTTCTGGAGATGCCAATTTTGTAGATTTGGATTTTTATCTGGTCCCTTTACCCTCATACACTTCAGCGTGCATTTCTTAAACATAAGATTACCCTCTTCATAATCACAGTACAAGGTCAAGAGCGGCAAACTTACCTTATTATAATAGTGTTACTTAATCTACAGATATTAGTCACATCTTTCTGATTGTCCCAATAATTTTGTTTATTACCGCATACATTACTGCCCTCCCCAAAGAAAGTTCTGGCCTAGGCCAAGGAAGCCAGGTGTTTAACATTATCAAATTAGCTGAGGCCTTAGATAAAATGAAATAATAGGATATGGTAGGAATGGTGGCTCTTTGGCATGACTGTCAGACCTGAGGCATCTTAATTAGAGTATCTCCAAGCCATAGCGGTAGTCTAAGTTCCTTACAGTCACTCACACACCCTCTTGCCCTGTCCCAAGCTCCACACCAACTACCGAGTCCTAGATGTGTTAGAGCTCCCAATTGTGTGGTCTCCTGTCTGTGGCTCCCATTCTTCCCCTATCACAGCCACTGTGCTTGGCCACAACACACAGCCACAGTCAGGGACAACGCCCAAGAGATAATCCATCATCCATTCAGACAAACGTTCAAATGCTAATTAGAAAGGCCAGATGATCTCGTGAGTTTTTAAGCTTGTGAAATGTGAGACAGAGTATTATTTTTTTAACTACCTGGTCGGCTCTGGCTGTTGCCAAGAGTCACACCCAGAACACTAGGGATGGTGAGAATCTGTCTAGAGCTGGTGAGAAGCAGCCACCATCCTGGCATTCAGGGTTCCCTTGGAAGGAAAACAACAGCCAATGTCAGCTGAAGATAGCTTTCATGACATGTGACTGAAAGAAATGACCTGCCTTCAGAAAGGCATTTTCTCCCTTCATGTTTTGGGGAAGTTGGTTTTGCTCTGAAGTCCGATGTCTGACTTTTTTGCTAACTGGTGTCTGGGCCATCAAAGCCCCCGTCAGCATAAATGAGGACCTTGGTCGATCCTAGATCCTAGCATGTAAGCCATGCACAGGACCTGCCTTCCACAGCTCTTACCCGAAACCCTGGTGGCCACGTACGTTTCAGAATCCAGACGTTTGTGGAGTCTAGAAAAGCAATACGGACCCTATACCACGTATGATGCAATATGCCAGCAGAATCGGGGGGGGGGGGGCATCCTCATAACCAAATACATTCACATTTCTGCAGCCCAACGATGACTATCCGTGATCAAGTGCAATCAATAAACACAAAAATCGGTTTTCCCATGAGTTCCAGGGAGGGCATAGAGCCGAGTGGTTTAGGTCAGTTCGGATTTTATTTGCAAAGGACTTGAGAAAAAAATTTTCACCTTTTTAACTCTTTCTATCCCTTGGAATCAAAGAGAAGGCATTATAGACCTGCTCAAGTATTTGTTACTATAGATTTTGGTCGGTCCATGCTCCATAACACCAATCTTTCTTTTTATAAAAAAACAGTGGCAATTACAAAAATTAGGAAAACCAAATGAAAGCATGCTAAATAGAGAGCATGCTAAAATGTGGAATACTGGTTTTTCTGTGCATTATAATAACATCAGGTGGGATGCCTTGTCAGGAATCATGCTGGTGCCTTCTATTGATTAAATCATTTGTTACACTTAAGAACTTTCTGAGGATGGTACTATTATGATCCCTTTTTTATAGATGAGAAAACTGAGGCTCAGAGAGGTTAATTTGCCTAAGATCACCAGGCTCATAAACAACAGAGCTGGGAGTAGAACCCATGTCTGTCTCATTCCAGTGAACCCGAAGTCCATGGTCATGATGCCGTTGTACCTGTACCAGGTTGAAGGGCAATGCTTTTTGTTTATTGTGCTTGTGTGTGTAGTGGAAATGCAATCAGCTATCCTGAAAAACAATCAGATTACTTCTGTGCTCCTACTTCAATTTTCAACATTTCGGTCAATTCATTGATCTAAAGCCTGAAATCCCTAGTACTTATTATTACTACATTAAAATAATGTGTGTTGAGGTTAAGGAAGTGATTCACTGTGTTCTCTCTCTCTCTCTCTCTCTCTCTCTCTCTCTTTTTTAAGATTTATTTATTTACTTTTAGAGAGAGAGAGAAAGAGAGAGATAGTGCGAATGGGGAAGTGGGGAGGGATGGAGAAAGAGGAAGAGCATCCCAAGCCAACTCCCCACCCAGCATAGAGCCTGATATGGGGCTCAATCCCAGAGCCCTGAGGTCCTGACCTGAGCCAAAATCAAGAGTCTGACAGTTAACCGACAGTGGGTACCCCTACTGTGTTATTTATACTTTTCAAGAGTAGATGTGGATTAAAAATTTTTTTTAAAAAACTGATACACTGAGGGCTCCTAATGAGGTAAGTACCTATTGTCCAAATATAAAATAACCCTTGAGTTCAGTTTACATGAGAGGGCCATTGCCCAGCTCCCATTTTGTGCCTTGTAGTTCACTTATACTAGAGTGACATAAACGAGGGAAGCTCTCACCCTAAAGTCACTCATAACGGAGGGAAAGACAGACAAGTAGACGAGTAATTACACAATTATGTGGAAAGAGCCACCCCCCGGATGGGAAGCAAGGAGCGTAGAGGGGAAGAGCCATAGAGAAGAGACGGTCCCCACATGGGCATGACCTACGCAGCACACAGATGTTCCTTCTGTTCCACTAAAAAACACACTTTCTTAATGCGTGTATGTTTGTGGCAAAACACAGGCTGAATTGTGAAATGGGGAAAACTGACTTGTAATTTAAATTGGGGGTTATGTGAAGAGTCCTGGGTGTTATATGCAACTAATATATCATTGAACATTATATCAAAAACTAATGATGTACTCTATGTTGGCTAATTGAATTTAAATAAAAAGAAATGATCAATTTTAAGTAAGTTTACATTTCCAAAATGCCCAGTTTAATCAAATTCTCTCGCCCGACCTTCTGTCTGTGACATTACCTTCTCTTCTCTCTGTCACCGCTCCCTACCAGCCCATGGACCCTCCAGACCCGCTTTCAGCCTGGAGCTTTTGTACTTGTTGTACTTTGCTGGAACAGTGTTCTCCATGAGGCTGGCTCCCTCGCCTCTTTCAAGTTCTACCCTAGTGCAGCTTACCCTGATTGCCTTCATCACCTGCCATCCTGGTGCTTCTTCCTGGCTTTTTTTTTTTTTTTTTTTTTTTTTTTGGACTGCACTCATCACAATGGGAGTGCATTGTGTACTTGTTTACTAATTATGTTTATGCAACCATAACTAATAGCTCCCCAAGGGCAAGAATTTCATTTAATTCACTGCTGCCTCTCTGGTTTGGGCACATCATCTGGCGGTGACGATCACACTCTCGGTATCTGCAGAATGAGTGAATACTTTCTGTGGTCAGCCTGGCTGTATTTAACTTGGTGTCAGCCAAGAGTTTATTAGAGTTGTCATCCTCTGTTAATAAGAAGGCCCAAAGAATGCAAGTATTTTATAATCCTTTAGCATCTTCCTCTAGGAAAGCTCTTCCATCAACACCGTCATGGAGGGCATTGTCTCAACACACAACGTTTATTGACACTGAAAAACAATGAACTTCACAGCAAAATAGGATTCAGGACCATGTGAATTGGAAATCCAAAGTATGGACGCCATGCATTTCTAGGAGCTAGCTCAAAACCTATGAAAATGTCTTAACAGGTGGAATTACTTTGGGGAATACACCTCAACCCAGGACAGGACCCTCTCTGCCACAGAGGCTGGGAACCTCAGTCTTGTTAAGGTCCTTGAGGTCAAAAGTTTGGAGGAGACTAACTCACACTACTAAATTCACAGGGATTGAAGAATATGCCAGAATGTGAGATGCAAAGTTCAGAATGAGAACTGGATCTGTTACACAGACCAGAACTCTCACCCATGTGATTTAAGAGGCATCTTCTCTCCCTGTAGGTAGATGGACACAGAGGCACGAATGACCTTCAGGAGCCTTGGTGGCCAGGATGGACTCTGATGATGTGAGATGGTCCAGTCCCTCACTGGGGATGACTTTGCCCCAGAGCTGGGGCCAGGGAGCCTCCTTCTCTGCTGCACTCCCCCAGCATGCCTCTGTCACTCTCCAGCTTTCCTTGGAAGACCAGCTGCCGAAGGAACATTGTTTTTCTTTTGATGCATCAGCCCTTCCCACCAACACAGGGCCAAGTCCTGCCCTGGCCTGTGAGCTGCTTTATTCTGTTAAGGTAACCACGTATCTCTAACACCTCTGTTGTCTGGTCACTGAACTCGGAGAGCAACCTCGTTTTTAAATTCTTAGAGAGCACTTACCCTGTGGCTTCCAAGTACCCTCTATGATTCCTAATTAACCCCAATCATCACTGTCACCTTTGCTTCCCACATATCTTAATACCAGAAGATGTTTCTGGAAAACAAACAGCTTCTTGGATCAGGATCATATGTGTGGCAGCAGAAGGTGCTTCTATGAGGCGTGCACACTCAGGCAAACTGTTCTGTTACTTCAAGCTGTGTCCTTTCTGTTTGTTGATTTCTGAGCATGGACTTGATGCCCGGGCACTGACTGTCTTGAACTTTACTAAAGAGACATCTAGTGGGGCTGAAGTAGAAAACTGTCACTCCTGAGTTCTACATCCAGAGGAGTGTAAGCTTCAGTGCCAAGAGGGACCTCTAGTGTTCTGCAGAAAGTCCAACTCAATCACGCTGAAGACTCTTCTGATGTCATTTCCCAGTTTCCAGGTGTCAAACAAGAGTGTATTTTTATTCACAGTTTGCCATTCTCTCTATGAAATACAGAGGCAAAGCCTATTCAGGATTTCTAGCTAGGTATTTTCAAGTGGCTGAATTTAAGTAACTTCCCGGTACAGGAAATGTGTCCTAGTGGAGCGCCAGGAATACACTGTCTCCAACAGCCTGAAATGACACCAGATCTAATTTACTGAGCATTTACTGTGTGCCCTGCCCCGGAGCCTGGCTCAGTACTATTGGCAGTGCTGCTTTTAAGCATTAAATGCACTATTTTTTTTCTCCTTGTTCTTCAGATGAAAAATCTGAGACACAGGAGGTTAAGCAACCAAGTTGAGGTAACAATTAAGTGGCAGGGCCTGACTCTGATCTCCTGTCTGAGTCCAAAGCCCGTGTTCTTTCTTTTTTTTTTTTTTTTTTTCCCTATCAGAATATTTTTTCTTAAATAGCTTTATTGAGATTTAATCCACATATCCTATAATTCACCCATTTAAAGCATACAATTTATTGACTTATTATATTTATGGAGTTGGGCAACCCTCACTATAATCTCTTTTAGAACATTTTTATCAGCCCACAAAGGAACCCTGAGCCCCTTAGCTATCACTCTCAAAGGCGATCAGTTTTTTTTTTTTTAAACCACTTTGTTGAGGTATGACTGAAATGTAGAAAAACTACATAATTAATGCATACTGGCTGCTGAGTTTGAGGATAAGTATACACTCGTGAAACCATCACCACCATCGAGGCCACAAACATTATCCATCACCTCCCCAACTTTCTTCCTGCCCCCTTTATTACTGTCGCTATCATTATTATTACGACTGTGGCAGACACCCTTCTCATAAGATGCACCCACTTAGTGAATTTTAAGTATAAGATTGTTGGCTACAGGTACTATGCTGTATAGCTGATAACCAGAATTTATTCATTGTAAAAAACAAAAAATGTATACCCTCGACCATCACCTCTCCATTTCCCACTCCTCCCAGCCCCTCTGCTTCCATGAGCTTGACCATATCATTTCACATGTAAGGGAGATCGTCCCAGTCTTTGTCTTCCTGTTGCTGGTCCAAGCCTGTATTCTTAACCCTTACACTTGCACATACATCTGGAGTAGGCTAACAGGTCACATTTCTCCCGCTCACTCTCTTTGTCTTTTTCATTCATTTTTCTCCCCCTCCTGCCCTTCCTCCCTCCCCCAACTTCTTTCACTCTTTCCAGCCTTCTCTTTATTATTCTGAGCTGGCAAATGTATCCATTTTCCATCAGAAGCTTGGTGACATTTGCAATGGGAGTAGATTTGTTTTTTTCAGGGTTGTGCTTATAATGGCATTTTTTGACAGCCCACGGGAATTGGCATGTTTTGTCTTGACACCACTAAATACTCTCCCCGTGAAATCAAAGCAGATTTTTCACGTGTCACTGCCGGGTAATGGCTTTTCTTGGGTGGTGTCCAATCCAGAGAACTGATGCTATTTTATTCCCCTGATGAAAACTGTTATTTGGCTCTTTCCAGCTCTTAAATTATCCTGTCTTAGCATCTCCATCTCAGCTGAAGAGGTAAATCTGTTTTAAAGAACAGGGACTTTTTTTTTTTTTTTTTTTTTTGCTGAAACCAAGGCATCAAGGTTGAGTGAGTGTTTGTTAGAATTTGAGCATTCAAAGCCTTTTAGCTTATTACAGTACCTGGAAACTCACAGCTTTTCCAACCACAAATAGTTTTTGTCTTTACGTTTTTGCCTGTTTTGTTTTGTTTTGCACTAGACCTAGGAGGAAATTTTTTAGGACTTTCAGGAAAAATATACGATTTGGTCATACATAGGGAGGTTGTAGGTTGTGGTTGAGGAGACACTCTGCACAGATCTTGCTGTTAGTGCGGAAGCAACTCTTCTGTCTGCCCAGCATCTTTCTTTTGGGAAATTCCCCTCCCACAGATGTTTGGTGGTCTATCCCTCACACAGAGATTTTCCTGAGGGTTGGGCATCTGAGCCAGACCGGACAAATCTACCTCATCTCTCTGATACAGTAATGTGTCTTCAGGTGGACATCTAACTCAAGCAGCGCCATTCAAATTCACATTAGGGGCTGTCAGAGAAAAGTTCCCTCCTTTTGAAGGTTGCAAGAGCAAAGAACCTTTTAAGTCTGTACCTACTGAAATAATCTGTGCTGTCAAGTAGAGAAAACTTGCTTAAGGAGGAATGAAGCAGAGCTTAAAGGCAGAGATGGAGTAATTACATCTTAATGACATAATCTGACGTCCTGGATCCAGCTATGCTGAACTCAAAACTATTCCTCCTCATCTTTTCAAGTATAAGAACAAATAAATAGGCATTTGGGGCAAACTAATTTGAGTTAGGTATCTGTCATTTGCAACTGACAGTGTCTTGACTGACACAACAACATGTGCAGAAAATTCTGGTCAAACAAACAGGAAATGAACAAATAGGATTCATTTACCTTCAGTATCAGTACTCTTCCAGGGAGGATCTTATGAGGGCCAGTAAATTGTCTCCTGGTATCAACTATGAATAAACGAAGACTTCGCCTTGTTCCTGCCCTTCGGCCATCCATACAGAGTAACTGAAAGTTTTACTCTGTCTCCTGGATCTTCTCCATCCACCTTGCACAGGCCATGTCTGTTTAACTAAGAACACAGCTGTTCTGATCACAATTTTTGATAAAAGTAAATATTAGCGAAGTCTAAGTCATGACACTGGCTCTCAAACTATTTGGTACCAAGGACATCTTTTTCTTTTCCCTGTGAAAGATTTTGCTTACCAAAACATCGTACTAAGTAATTATGGATTTGTTTTCACTATATGGAATAAATCAACATATAAAAAGCAATGAGTCAGAAGAGCTTGTCATTTGCTAAAACCAGCATTTCCATACCAAACTGAAATAATTCCTGCTATGAACAGCAATTTGAGTGTAATGTTATAGTTTAGAATTTTTGCAATATTGCATACATTGTAAATATATCATAAATACTGTATATGAAAAATATAAAATATAAATATATATACACATTTATATATAAAAAATATAAATATATATATACACATATACTTTTGCCTTTGGAGACTTCTGATTGAGAACATCTGACCTATTGAGGGTTGGCACTATGTTAAGAAGATGCGTGGCATGGACCCTGTCCTCTTGGAATCCACAGTTCAGTTTCATTCCTCCCTCCACAGAAAGTTTACTGACTGTTTATGAAGCAGAATTCCTTGAGATACAAAGCTGCAGGAGACATGGTCTCTACTCCCAAGGAATTTACAGCTTGATGGACAAGAAATGCAACTAACACACTCTCAGGCCACTAAACGCTGTAACAGATTAATGTGTATCTGACATGTTAGATTAACTAGGATTCCACGAGAACATTGCTATAGCCTGTGGTCAACCTGCTGCCCTCAGTTCCTTTCTCTCCCATGACTGCGGAGGAAAAGCTGACGCTGCCTGCCCGCACGGTGATCACCACCGCATAACTGGAAGCACGTGCGCGTGCGCCATTGACCAGTGCAGAATGTAACAAGATGGTGATGGCGTGCGGGAGGAACCTGATGTTAATGCAGAAGGCGTGGTTTGTTATGGGCTGGTGCCAAGCCCTGTAAGTTAATTTATGTTGGGCTTTGGGGATGATGTAGTTAGGGTATTACACGGCGTGGTGGGGCCTCACTTGAGACTCACCATCACCTTATGGGACGTCACCACAACACCGTCAATCTGAGTGGGTTTCCATGAGTCACGGGGATTCCTGAGAATCCATGTCTGTTGGATCACTCCCTGTTCTGATTTTCCCAGTGTGGCCCTGGTGAAAATGCACCCCTTGTGGTTATCCCATTCATATCTGATTTCTGCAAGATGTATGTTTGAGGGGCTCATTTCACCAAGCCTCCTATCTAATCATCTTCAGGATTTTTTCAAGCACAGGAGGGACCCCACTTCACCCCAGGAAGGGTTAGGGAGGGCTCCTGGAGGAAGTGATGGTTACATGATGGAGAAGAATGGATAGTCCCAGTAGGGAAAGCCTCAGGCTCAGGAGTGTGAAATAGCAGGGGGCTTTTTGAGCAAGGGGAATAGATAGCCAAAAGAAAAAAAAAAAAAAAAAAAAGGAAAGAAAGAAAAGAAAAAAAAAAAAGAAAGTTTGGAGAACTAGACACAAGGTGGTATCTTTGTGTATATGGAGAGATGCTGAAGGACTGATGTCAAGGGAGTAAAGTCAGAGCTGTGTTTAGGTTACTGTGATGTCAGGGTGGAGGGAGGAAGGATGGTGGGTGTTTGTGTGTGTGTGTGTGTGTGTGTGTGTGTGTGTGTGTGTGTATGTGTTGGGGGTGATCTGGGAATGAGTACTGAAACCATTAGAAGGCCAGAGATAATATCAGTCACGTGGGCAGAGGAGAGCCAACAGAGCCTGAGCCAAGGGACAAGCAACAAGGATGAAGAGATTTAGAGGCCAAATTAGAGAGTGGATCTGGAGGAGCTGAGAGTCCTGAGAGGTCTGAGAAGGACACAAAAGCAGCTTTTCCAGAAGTGTGCTGCGGAATCAGCCTCTCTAGATGGTGTAAAAGAAAAATTATTCGGATACACAAGTATCCACAAGACCAAAAGGAAGACTTTATCAAGAGAAACTACTGCAATGGGAGCTTCCCAGTAGGGGAGAGAGATCAAGTTTGATTCCAGAAACAACACGGAAAAATGGAAATGTACAACCATGGAGGAGAGTAGGGGTCAGAGAGAAAACATCAAGCCTAGGGCTATCTGGCCAAACTGATGTGACAAGGCTCAGACTGGAAGGCAGGCCAGTACGATCAGTCATGGCGGGTAGGGGTGAAGAATTTGATCAGGCATCAAAGGTGATCAGATACCAAGGGTGAGGGATTTTTGCTGAACTGACACAGCAGGTGTTTTCTTAAAACTGGACTAAGTGAACTAAGGACAGAGGGAGGACTTAGAGGAGCCTACCCCAAGTTTGGTCAAAGGAGAGCTTTGTCAATGGCATTAAATTAAGACGAGTAGGAGAGATATTCCGAGGCCCTCACAGTTCCCAAGACTATAGTATCTCTCCTGCTGGTCAGTTCGCCCCCATGGCAGCCTTCTCACCTGCTCACCTGTGAACTCACAGAGGTGCTACCGAGGCCAGGGAGGACCCCAGAGAGGTCCCTCGGTTCTCACTTAGCGGGTCACTGTTGGCCTTTGGAAGAGCAGTTTGGGAGAGAGCAGGAAGTAAGGGCAGACAAGTATAAAGACCCCTGGAAGGACTTGAGGAAGAAGGTGGCCAGGTGCATATGGGAAAGCAATTCTTTTTTTTTTTTTTTAAGATTTTATTTATTTTTTTGACAAACAGAGATCACACGTAGGCAGACAGGCAGGCAGAGAGAGAGAGAGGAGGAAGCAGGCTCCCCGTTGAGCAGAGAGCATGATGCGGGGCTCGATCCCAGGACCCTGGGATCATGACCTGAGCCGAAGGCAGAGGCTTTAAGCCACTGAGCCACCCAGGTGCCCGGAAAGCAATTCTTTACAACTGTCTGCAGGAGACATGGTGGAACCATTTGACTCATGCTTACTGTCAGAACTTTCTGTAACAATTGCCATCATGGGTGTAGAAATCTTAAGAGAATACATACCTTATAGCTAGGTACCTTGAATAGTGCCTCTTAGATCTTTAAAATACACAGACTTCAGGGGCCATCACTTTCCGAGTAGAAAGGCAGACATGAGGAAAAACTCGACTCTCCCCTTAAACTCATGTCTTTGTCCAAGTCATGTAGACTTGCAGGCCCATAGATTCATTCCTCTTTGCATTGCCACCCTAGAAGCTCATAGGAAAGTTTTCTCGGTACATGAAGAAATCGTTTTCTGGCAGCTGTATCCTGAGTAATCACTTTTGAGATAAAACTATTTTTCTAGCTGGAAAGGCTATATTTGAATTTCACCAGCTGCCTTCCTAATGATTATTATAATATTTTGGTAATGGCACCAGCTGCAGGAAAAGTCGGGGTGCTACCTAATCTTTCTTTAATGAGGGAGATTTTTGCCTCAGGCGAGATGATACTTATTTAATCCAGATATGTCTCTCTGGGTGTTCCCCAATTCCGCCAGGCTTATGGATCACCCCAGCCATTGGTATTCAAATAAAAATGGCTTAAGGCCCCACCACATGCACAGAAAGGGAAATCCAGCTACACTTCTACCCGCTGTCTGGGCAAATTCTTTGGGCTGGGTGGGACGGAGGTAATTCTTCTAGGCTTTCTGCCTGTACTAAATTAATTCTCAATCATCTATCTTGCCTCATGTGGTTTTTCTTTTCTCAATCTCGAACACAGTTAACCTTTTCCTTCGATGCCATTTGCATATAGCCTGTTTTTACAAAGAGTTTGAGACAATGGGGATTGTGTTGCCTCAGAGCATGGCAAGTTCTTTAAAAACTAAATAGGAGATATTTCTATTGATTTCTAGATTGAGATATTCCCAGCTCTTTCCACCAGTGTGAGAGTTTCTCTTGAGCTCTCTTCTCCTGGGCCCTCCAGATTTCATTTTCCTGGACCTCCTCCCTCCTACCTTGTGCCTTTACCTACCTATTTCTTCTATCAGCTTATTCTGTCCCCACCATCTGAGTCTGCCCTTGGATACTTATTTTGCTTATTTTATTAGGTAGAGAAATATACTTTTATTTGGCTTAATGGTCGTCCTTTGAAAAACATTACTCTTCCACAACCAGATGGCTCTTGAGGACATTTTGCTAAGTGAAAGATGCTTTCTCCTCAAGAGAAATTTCATCGACAGCTTTAGAAATAAAATTTTGTTATTTCCTTGCTATATTAAAATATGTCATACCCAGATTTTAGTAACTGGCTTATCAGCATTACTTTTATAGTATTACCAAAATAAAGCTATAATTTGAAAATTGCTGAGTAAGGAGACATAATACTCAGTATGGCCAGATTTTATGTTCCTGTTTTTCCTATCTTCTTCGACCATTTCTACATATTGCTTCTTTTGGCTGAGATCCTTTCCCATAAGCAGGCTGGTCATCCTCTTAGATTTTTTTTTTCCTTCCTTTCTTTCTTCTTTTCTTTTCTTTTTTCTTTTTCTTTTTTTTTTTCCTTTTCCTTCCTTCCTTTCTCCCTTTCTCTCTCTCTCTCTCTCTCTCTCTTTCCCTCCCTCCCATCCTTCCTCTTTCCTTTCTTTCCTTTCTTTCCAGGGCACTGTTAGTTAGCTGGTGCTGGATGGTAAAATAAAATAATAGACCTGAGGTTCCACCTGATAGGTACAAAAAAGAACTGGAAAGAGGTAAAGTGCTTGCTTACTTGTTTATCATATTATAGATGGAAATTCACACATGGAAGCAAAATCCAGGAACACAGTCCAAGATGAAGTTGTTTCTAGATTTGAATCGTAAAGGTTCTTGGTCTTCCTGTTACATTTTGAGACTTAAAAGCTCTTCCTTCAGATCTTATTTGAGAAACGAGAGTTGATCAATCTTTACGGCTTTAATGTTGACAGCAATTCCATAAGTTATTTGAAAGTGGCTTGCATTTTCTACTTGATCATGTAATCCCGCCTCACATCACATCTTGGAGAGAATTTTTTTTTTTCTTGTTTGCATAGTTTGCGAAGAAGTTCCCAGGTCAGCTTTGGTACATATTATCCTCATGGAGGCCTCCCACTAGGTATACTTTTAATCTTCCAAAATGGGCATGATCTGAAAACGAGTTTATGCGGTTGATGAACTGGACAAGTCCTGATCCATCCCTATGAGAGCCATCACTATGAATCATAGCCCTAGCCTGACTCTTCAGCCCGCAACTGTGGGGCCATACCTGAGGTATACATCTGCTTAGCATTACATTTCTTATCCAGATGTCTCCTGGTTTTACCAGCTTGAGTCATAGAAATATGGAAAAATCTCCAGGAATCTTCCATCTGCATAATAAGTACAAACTCAGCACCCTTGAAATTGCCCTTAGTCATCTCTGCACGTTTCCCATGAGGGTTTTACAAGTGTCACAGAGCAGTTATTTGGTGGCCTCCCATGCTTATGCTCCCATCATCATTGATATGTCAGCTGTTTTATCATAATAAAGATAGTAAACATGGCAGTCACTTCTATTTGCTGGGAATAATCCTATAGCCGTATGCATAATAAGTCATTTAATCCTTACAGCCATACTATGAGGTAGGTCCTGTTGTCCCCGTTTTACAGATGAGGAAACTGAAGTTCACTCAAGTGTCAGCAAGGGAATACTAGAACCCAGAGTCCTTGCCTTTAACCACTTGGCTCTTTGCCTGTTGTAGTCACTTAAGTGTTGACTTTAAACTCTGTGGATGAGAACACAGCCTTGACATGAATCAGACTTGGGTTTGAATCCCAGCTCAGCCACTTACTATCTCATCTTGGCAAGTTATGTAACTTCTTTGGCCCACAGTATTCTTATCTATAAATGGAGATAATACCACTTACTTTCCTCATGAGAGGACTGTGGATATTAAGTATAATAGTGCATTCTAACAACATGAAGTGGAATCCTTGGTGTGTTGTAAGTACGCAATGAATGCTAGCTTTGAATATAATAGCCTCAATCACCCTTTATGCTAATATTCTTTTTATAGATGAGCAAACTGAGACTTGGGCAAGTCGAAAATCTGCTCAAGTTTAAACAGCCTTGGAGAGGCCATCAAGGCTCGAAACTTAGCTCTGGGACACCAAAGTCTGTGTTCTTTCCACCCATACCATGTCTAGCTACATGGCGTCGCTGCCCATCAGCTCTATGGGTGCTAAGGACCATGTGGAAGGTGCTTTGTGGGATGTGGTTTTGATCAAGAAGTAGTCTCTACCCCGATCTGACCTACAGTTACCTGTGATAAGAGCCACGTGTGAGAAATTCCAAACGAATGGAACAAATGACGTGTGACTAGAGTGCTGAGCAGCGCGGGGCCATGTGACAGTGAGCTCAGTCATTTCTGGGTAGTCTCAAACTTTTGGCTGAGTGCCTGACTCTTCATTTTACCTCTTGCTGTGGAACTCTTGTTTTTTCTTTAAACCCAAGAGTGCAGCTCCACGTGTAACATAATATCATGTAAATGAGGGTAATCTTGGAAGACAGGCTGCCTGTCATACTATAGTTGCTTTGTGGCTCTAACGAAAACCACATGCTTCGTGGTATTTTCAGACTAGTTAATATCAGCAGGTCTGCAGCATTTTTATTTAGATATTGCTGTTCCAGCTGTGCTTCCTCTAGTCACTTCAAGAAAACTCTGAATCTCTACCAGACCGTAAGCTTTCAGGAGATTAGAGAATTGAAAGAAAATGACCAGCGCTTTCCTCTGGGCTCTCCTGGTTTCCACAAAGAGTTTGTATTTGCCTCCCTGAGTCTCTGTGAAAGGAAGATATGGCTGACCAAAGGGCCTGCTTTCAAAGAATGGTGGAACCAATAGCAAGGTGGGCAAAAGGATGAGCAATGATGTGAGTTTTTCCTGAATGAAAGAGAAGAGAATAGAAAAGGGGGGAAGAAGGAGGAATGGGGATGTCCAATACCTTGCTGAGTTCCTGATATTGACTGGCATGGTATAGGCTTTTTGTTATGGTTTGTTTGCTTTTGTTTGTTTTATTGTTTTGAGAAAGGGAAAATCATTCTAGTCCATTCTTTTTTTTTTTTTTAATTAACATATAATGTATTATTTGCCCCAGGGGTACAGGTCTGTGAATCATCAGGCTTACACACTTCACAGCAGTCACCAATACCACATACCCTCCCCAGTGTACATAACCCAGGCACTCCCTCCACTGCTCCCACCAGCAACCCTCAGTCTGTTTTGTAAGTTTAAGAGTCTCTTATGGTTTGTCTCCCTCTCTATCCCATCTTGTTTCATTTTTCCCTTCCCTACCCCATCCAGCCCCCTCATATCAGGGACATCATATGATAATTGTCTTTCTCTGATTGACTTATTTCACTCAGCATAATACCCTCTAGTTCCATCCACGTCATTGTAAATGGCGAGATTTTATTTCTTTTATTTTTTTTTTTTGTTTCAATATATATATATATATATATATATATATATATATATACCACGTCTTATTTATCCATTCATCTGTTGATGGCATTCTGGTCCATTCTTGAGCCCTCTTTGAAGTCATTTGAATTTCTAAATTTGCTTCTTTCAGAGAAAGTCTTTATTTCTTAGGCAAGGTCCTTAAATTACTTTTCTCCTTAACTAAATTGTACCTCTTTTTCTCTACCCAGAATTAAATACCCAATGTCTTGTGGCCAGAAAAATAAAAATGCTTCTTTTCTCCCCCCTAAAGAAAAATTGAGAGGACTTTGATTTCAAATCTAATGATGTCAATAGGAGCAGTGCTCTCTGTCCATAGGGTAGGAATTTGTGGATTCAGGGGTGGTTGATGGGCCCACTGTCCTCTGCCTAGCAGGCTGGAGGAAAAAAGGGTAAAAAAAAAAAAAAAGGAACGATTGGAATCTCCCTGATGGCTAAGGATGATGAACATTTTTTCATGTGTCTGAGGTACCACCTTACACCAGTTAGAATGGCCAACATTAATAAGACAGTAAACAATAAGTGTTGGAGAGGATGTGGAAAGAGGGGAATCCTCTTGCACTGTTGATGGGAATGCAAGTTGGTGCAGCCACTTTGGAAAACTGGAGATTCCTTAAGAAGTTAAAAGTAGAGGGCACCTGGGTGGCTCAGTGGGTTAAAGCCTCTGCCTTTAGCTCGGGCCGTGATCTCAGGGTCCTGGGATCGAGCCCCACATCGGGCTCTCTGCTCAGTGGGGAGCCTGCTTCCTCCTCTTTCTCTCTGCCTGCCTTTCTGCCTACTTGTGATCTCTGTCTGTGAAATAAATAAATAAAATCTTAAAAAAAAATAGAGCTACCCTATGACCCTGCAATTGCACTACTGGGTATTTACCCCAAAGATACTAATGTAGTGAAAAGAAGGGCCATCTGTCCCCCAGTGTTCATAGCAGCAATGGCCACAGTTGTCAGACTGTAGAAAGAACCAAGATGCCCTTCAAAGGACGAATGGATAAAGAAGATACGGTCCATATTTATAATGGAGTATTGTGCCTCCATCAGAAAGGATGAATACCCAACTTTTGTATCAACATGGATGGGACTGGAAGAGATTATGCTGAGTGAAATAAGTCAAGGAAAGAGAATCAGTTATCATATGGTTTCACTTACTTGTGGAGCACAAGGAATAACACGGAAGACATTGGGAGATGGAGAAGAGAAGTGAGTTGGGCGAACTCGGAGCGGGAGACAAACCATGAGAGGCTGTGGACTCTGAAAAACAAACTGAGGTTTTTGGGGGGATGGGGTGAGCCTGGTGGTAGGTATTATGGAGGGCATATATTGCATGGAGCACTGGGTGTGGTGCATAAACAATGAATTTTGGAACACTGAAAAAAAATTAAATTAAATTAAAAAAAAAAAAGAAAGGAACGTTCTAGGTCCTTCATAACAATGTCAAGGACAAAGACCTTTTTGCTGAGTTTTAGGTCAATTTATGACAAGCCCATGCAAATAATAGCTCAGAACCATCTGTTGGTAGAGGGTAGGACTGATAAGATTTTGCTTGGCATATGTTTTGTTTTGCTTTTGTTTTGTTTTAACTGATGTATTGTGAATGCATTGGGCCCAACAGCTACACACAGGAAATTGACAAATTTTCCCCAGTATGACCACCTTGAAAATGTATGCTGCTCAATTTTCTTCCCCTGTCCTCTTTTGTAGTCTGGTCACTTTCATGTTAAAAACAAAACAAATCTTAATTTGATAATTGTGACTCTTCAGGTAATAAAAGACACAATAGACTCTAAATCAAATCTTGGATCTCAGATCCAGTTTAAAACTTCTCCTGTTTCCATAGCATAGGCCAGATCCTTGACTGGGGGTCCTGAAATGAGGAAGGAGGGTTGATCTTAGGGTCTGCTTGAGCAGTATTCTTTCTGACTCACTCCCCCTCCTCAATTTGATTTGTTGCCATTTTTTTCTTGAGGATTGGGGGTGGGGCAAAAAGGAAAGAAGGGCGAATCATCTTTTCATGTAGTTGGGGCTCCTTGATTCTTTCTTGGCTGACATTGTCAAGGTGTTAGGCCCTCTGATACCCTTTTTCATGATGTGTATCTGTGGTTCCACCCCTTTGGGACTTTGGCACTGTACTGGTTCCTGATATGGGTAGTACATTCTTCAGGTAACCTCTTGTAACCCTCTTTCCTCCTCCCATCTCCACTCCTGTCCCCGTGGTTGAATCTCCAGCTTCCTACTGTGGGAGTCTCCTTGCTCTGGCAGGCCACTCTGTAGGGTGAGGTCCTTTTAAGATGTTTCAATACATATTCCATAGTGTCCACAAGGCTCACGAGGACTCGTGCATTCATGCTCCACCACATGGAAAGCATGTTCCCCTGCTGCTTCTGTCTTTGTCTGCCCTCTTGGGAAGCTTAAGGCAGACTTCTGCCTTCAGAAATGGTTGCTCCATTCAACTACTATGTCTCCATTCAACTGTTATGCTGTGGTCTCCATTCAACTACTATGTCCTCAAGTCTTCAAGAACATGTGTCAGGCTCTCCAGTGATAAGAAGAGCCAAGTGATCTTTAGTCTTAGGAATTCTCTTCAATGAACTCCCTTTGAGAATTTCAAGATTCAAGCACCCAAATCAGGAAGTAGAATATTATCAGAACTCAAAGCACCCTTCATGTTCCTTTTTAGTCTATCTAGGATAGATTAGACTAGATTAGTCTCGTTCCATTTTGCCTCCTTTATATAGTCTCAAGGCAAAAGACTAGTTGGACTACCTTTTAGTGAGTTTTGATACCCAGTAGGTCCCTAGAGGATTGAGGAGGGAGGTGCTCGCTACTTATTGCTTTCACCTTAGCCAAAATGCAGATAGCATGAGAAGTTCCATTTACACCTAACGGACATTTGTAAGTTGAAAGTTCATTAGGAGTGAACTTTCTGTGCTGACTCCACTTTGAGATTTCCTCATGAGTCATTCAGAAAAATATTTTCCAGATTGTCCTGTCTCTGGGAATTAGTATTTGTTCTCAGAAGATGTCTGTGAATGTGTTTATGTCTGCTTCAGCAATTACTTGCTAGGTAAACAGAAAGTACTAGACATGTCTACATTAATGGGGAACTTTATAAATGGCTGTAGCTATGATTTATTGAGCACATCTTCTTTGCTAAGCTCTATTCTATGTGTGTTTTGACTCTTTAAATCTTCACTACTTGTTAAACCTCACTATTATTATCACCATATCACAAATAAGGGGGCTGAGGCACAGAGAGGTTAAGAAATACGACCAAGGTCACACAGCTGGGAAAATGAGAGCCATATTCAAGGCCTGGTCACTTGGGTCCAGAGATGCTGCTTGTAGCCACAGTACTCTTCTACTCTGGGGTCCAGACTTCACTGGAATCAGGTCCCTCATCACTGATGAAATGCCTCAGAGTATCCTTAGGCTGAATGACTCAGAGTTAGAGAAATGTATCACTGGGAAGGTGATGGCTTCTGGATCAGGATCAGGTCTTTTGGGGAGTGAGCTGGATTTTCAGTTTGATGTCATTGCTATGCAGAATGGAAAGAATAGGGCATTTGGAGACCTGAGAGCCTCTTTGGGAATACGTTTGTGCCCATGATAGAGACCCCATGAGAAAGTCCAATTTTTTGATATTCTTCCTTAGGTCATAGGAAGAATCATGAGCAGTGTGCAGATTTAAGTTTTGTAAGAGGAAAATATGTTGTTTATGTCTTGAATTACCCTAACTCTTCAGACAAGATCAAAACACCTCTACTCCTTTGAGTTGACAAAATGTAGAATGAAAGGTCCAGATGCTTGACTGAAGTGTGGTCAACTCCACATTAATCCGTTGTCTGAACCCAGGAGAAGGGAGAAGAACCCATTAAAAGGGGGTTGACTGGGAGTTCCCGGTGGTGACCAGTGAAGAGGGGTGGGACCCATGGCAGAATGGGAAGGAGAAGAGGGTGCTGAGAAGCAGATTCCAAGTAGAGAAGTGATGTAAAATAAATCTCCCCCTTCTAATATGTTCTTAGAAAATCTGACCTATGGGAGGGGAGGAGGAGGAAAGGAGGATACTTGGGTTAGATCTTTCTTCACTAAAGACTAATAAGACTGATCCTTGGTCACATGGTTTCAAAGATAGCAAGTCAGAGCAAATCCTGTGTCACTCTTTGAGTGACACAGTGGGATTGAGGGGTGTGCCAGATCAGCAAGGGCAGAAGATCAGGCATCAAGCTCTGTTGTGGGTCCTGGCTGCAGTGTCAGAGGTAGGTAGGTGGCAGACGGTGTTCACAAGGAAAGATAGCAGCCTCAGCTTTAAGGGAAGGTGGAGCCTGGGCTAAAGGGGGGAGTTCTGGCCATGCGGACAACTGCAAGTATTAGGCACAGCAACATGGAAAAATATCCTGGAGCATGCTCTTAAAAATTCTGCTTTCTCATGTATCAACTTTCATCTCAGGACCATACAAATAACAACAGAACAATAATTACCAGTCTCCATTCACTTTTTAAATTTTTTTCATTCACTTTACCAATATCTGCTGGATGCTTCATATGCATTTTGTCTTGCATGAATCCCTAGAGATACTGTGCCATTAGAAGGACATGATTTCTGTTTACAGAGTTCATAGTCCACGGGCATGATCTGGCAAACCAACATGGTAGTGTCATAAGTGCCTTGATGGGATAAGCACAGATGCTCTTGGCTCACAGGAGGACACGCAATCTAAACTTTAACTGGGGGGTGGCCGTGGTGTTGAAGAAGGCTTCCTGGAGGAAGTGGCATTTATAGGGAAGCCTGGAACATGGAGGCAGGGCGGGAGATTGTTTTGCAGATGAATCTTGACTCCACTAAGAACCAGAGACAAAAAGGGCCCTTGAGTGGCCTGATAGGCCTGATGAGGACTCTGCCCGCGGGAAAGAGCTAGAAAGCAGAGGCAGGTGGCAGGGACAGAGCACGATGGGCTTTATAACCAGCCCATGAGGAGTGCTGCCATTTTACAGCTGAGGCCAGTGAGCTCACAGGGTTAAGCCATGTGCCCCGAACCACACAGTACAGGTGGCAGAACGGGAATTGGATTTAATATCTGCCTCAGCCCGGAGACAGAACTCTCTCTACATCGCTCATGGGCATCTTTTTTTTTTTTTTTTAACATGGGAAAAAGTCTAATTAAAATCTGCATCCAAATAAACAATGTCTCCATCTCCAGTAGACCCTTCTGCTTCATTTGACTCCCAAATCATTGCATCCTCTCAGGATTAAAGAGATTGAAATGCATTAAAGAATATTCTTCTCTGATCCTGATGGAGGCAGCAAATCACTGAGAACACAGCTCAATGCTCAGGCGTAAAGTTCTCATGAGCAAAAGGTTGGAAGAGCCAGGTCGCATTTGTATTCCAAGTGAGAGAGAGTCTAGAGAGAAAAATGGACAGCAGCTTCTTTCATAAAATTTTTAAAAGGACTAGTTTGTTCATGACCTTGGTTGATTAGGGTCAGAGACTTGATATGATAATGCTGAATATATCAGAAAAATCTATGTTTGCTCACTGGCCCATGTTCCTGACTAAGCTGCTAACTTTTCTGGATTTAACCCTTGAGAAATGGATGTTGGTTTGAAGGGGTGTGTGTGTGTGTATGTGTGTGTGCGCATGCGTGCGTGTGTGTGTGTTTGCTTTTTGCTACTCTTCCTAGTTTGGGACAAAATCCAACATAATTGTGGCATTTAACTACTGTTAAGTGAAAAATAAAGTTTATTGAGAACAATGAGCGCTGTCATACCTCGTAAGAACTCACAGTACTTCCATCCGGATGCCTTCTTCTTGGCCACACATCTGATGATGAGAGTCTTTCCATTTCATCACTGAACTTTGGACTTCCATCACCCTATGTCTCATTCCTGGAGGCACTGCAGACACCAGCCTGTCTCAGACAAAATTGAGAAATGGGCAAAGAATGTTGTTAAGGCTGTCAACCTTCTTTTCTTCCTCTGTGCATGGGGCTTCACAGTCAGAGGCTTAGGTGCCTGTCGCCACACTCTTATCTCTATCCTCTTCTATCAAAATGAAGATCAAGAAGAAAGCTCAAATTTAATTATCAGAAGAGAGACAAGAGTAACTATGATGTTAACAGTTTACACTTAGATAGGGCCGACTATGTGCAAACACATGGTACACAGAGTTTTGTGTATGTTGGTTCAGTGAGTTACTCACTCCATTCTCTGCACTAGAGAATAAAATTATCCCTCTATGTTACCAAGAAGTTTGTTTAGTTACCCAAGGTCATGTTGTTAGAAGGTAGTAGATCATGGTTTGAATCCAGGAAGTCTGGTTTTGTCCATCTCTTAGTTATTATATTAGGAGAATGGGAAAGCTGCATTGACCAGGATGTTGAAGGCACTGCTAGATACCATATGTGGTATTTTACTTAATGTTCTAACTAGCTTTTGATATAAGGTGCTATAACCCTAAATTGCAGAAAGGACAGCAAGAGGATATGAGATGTGCCAGGATTTCATAACTAGCAAGTAGTGGAGCAGGAATTGGAGCCATGGTCTGAATGATTACAAATTCCACGTTCTGTCCACCATGAGCATTCCGGGATTCAGGCCACCAATCACAGATGGTCTGTCTCTTCAGATTTTGTACTTTAAATATATATTTAATATCAGAGTATTAAGTTCGATTACTGCAGCCATGGTCATTTGAGGTGGAACTTTGGGTAGCAACGAGGAGGCAGGAGAAACACTGTATTTGGGAGTTGGGGGAATGGGCACTGAGACATTCTTGGATGTAGAAGTTACAGTTTGTAGGATGGTGACCACATGGCCATCCTAGCAAACCAGTCTCATCTAGAAGTTGCTTCTTTCCAGTTCTAGCCACTCTATTTGCCTATCTTTACCCCCAGAGTTCACAGCCTTCCCAGAGCGGCCTTGTCTGAAGCTAAATTCACCTTCTTTACATTCTTACTCAGGTTTAATAGTGTCACTAAAGCTAGAAACACCCTTTCTCCTTCACTTGTCACATGTAGTCAGTCCTTGGGTTCTATGGATTCTGCCTCTTGCTCACCATCACTATTCTCTCACATACCATCACTCGTCCTGTCTTCACTAGGTCATTCACCGTCATTCGCCTACAGGATCATAGTTGTCTCCCAAGTAAGCTCCTCACTCCTGGTTTCTCTCTTCTCTAAGGTGTAATCATTGTGCCCCCAGAGTAATTGCCCTAATAGGGAAATCTGATTACCTCACTTTCCTGTTCAAAATCCATCAGTGGTGGGCCCCAAGCACTTATGTAATGTTTCCTTGAACTTCAGGTGATGGTCTTTGGTAATGTACTTTTGGAGCTGATGGGGTCTCTTAGACATTTTAAAAAATCTTTTTTTAATTTTAAGGACATTTAAAATGTAAGTGGATGCATCTTCTGGGTCATTTGATGACCGCTTATAACCTAGAGGCAAATAGCTCTATTTTTATTGTCCTAGGCTATTGAGAACAGAAGTGTACTTGACACATAGGCAAGGATATGGTGGCTGTGACATCACCACAGTCTCTTTTGATGGCAGTTTCATGCTAGTTTGACCAGAAAGGAGGATTGGATGAGCTGTGTCATTACTTAGCACATGGTCATGTAGGTGTGCTGAATTTAAAGTAATGTACATGCTTTCAGTGAGTGCCATACTCACATGCCAGTAGGAATGTGGCTTCAGTTAAACAATAACATCCATCGCATTAAGTGAATTTTGCTAATTTGCATTAGATTGGGTTTTACTTTATATAAATTTATTTTGGTTTTGTTGTTGTATAAGGGTTGTAAACATTGGAAAATGTTTATATTTGTATACATTTGGATAATGTCGTATATTCATATACATTTATGTTTGTATACATTTGGATAATGTTGTAATAAGAACAAGTTGTTGATACTAAGAATATTCAACAAATTCTTATAACACTGAGCTGCACAATTTTCCACCCCAAGTTTAGGAAATACTGACCTGTGGGATCACATGCAAACTCCTCACAATAGCACATGAAGTCCTTTGCGTCTCGTCTCCACCACACTTCAGTCTCCCTCATGCACCTTCCCTCACGCCTGCTCCTTCTTCCTTGACTAGAGCACCTTGACAGTAGAGATGGTTTCTTATTCATATTTGTACCTGTGAGCAGGACAACAAATGAAGCAATGAATGAATGGACATGTGAAGGAAGGCAAGAGGGAAAGGAAGGCCATTCCACAGACTTAATGGCCAACGTTGAACATTATTTTAGATAATCAGGTTCCTCGTTTGACTCCAGGCTAGGACACATTCCAGCCTCTCTTATCTTGTCCACCATAGTTTTATTACTGAGTAAGTCATTTATAGGCAGGGCAGTGGTGAGGGAGGGAGAGGGGGAGGGGCAGCAGTGGGGTGGTGGGAGTAAGGAAGAGAGAGAGAGTCAAAACTAACACCCACAGGGCAAGGTCAGATGCAGCCCATATCCCAAGGGAAGGAGTCATCTCCACATGGTGTTTTCAACTTGGAAATTCTCAGAGGATCAAAGAGAGATTGTTCACATCACTGTTAGTCCCAGAACATATCCACTGTTCCTTTCCCTCCCCTTTTTAGCTTCCAAAAGAGGAATGATTCATTCGAACAGACTCTTATGTGTACTTTATTTTTAGTACAGGAAGTATTTGCTTTAAATGTTGGTGTATGGAATGTGAGTTTGGATCAGCTGACAGTCAGGGGCAGACAAGGGGCCCAAGTACCACAGCCAACAAAACTGCACGGGTTTTTGTACCCCCTCAGGTCTCTGTCACTTCCAGAATTGGACTTAGTCAGTTCCTACTTAGTGAGGGGCAGTTGGTGGTAGTGGGTTTCTCTATAATATCATTCTCATGAGGAGGATTTGGGTGCACTGCATAGCCAGTCTCATTCCCAACACAGAAGAACTTCCTTCTTTTCTTTGTCTCCTTCTTTCTCTCCACCATTTAAGAATGACCTCATGTGCCCGGCACCATGCTAAGCCTGTCTAGCCACCGATCCTGATCAGACACAACAAATTTATGAAATAGGTCCTTCTTGTGGCTGCCTAAAATTTTATGTAGAGATAATCTGGTCGTGACAAAAGAGACTGTCAGTCTTCATGCATTCCTTTGAAATTTGCCTTCTGATACTGCATCTGGAGATGAGGAGACCCGGGTCCTCCCAGCTCCGTGACATGGGGCAAGTCATTCACCTCTTCTGACCTCAGATTTTTCCTCTATAAAATGATGATGGGAAAATACCTGCTCTTTTTTTAGATGAAGGGCAGTGATGAGGACTAACATGGAAACAAGATTTGTGTGAAAAGAGCAATCAATTATATCAAGTACTAAACAAATGTAGGGAAGGTTATCGCTCTCAGCATGCCTTTCCCCCATCCCCTCATTAGCACAGTATGTCTTCTGGGGCGCCTGGGTGGCTCAGTGGGTTGAAGCCTCTGCCTTTGGCTCAGGTCGTGATCCCAGGGTCCTGGGATCAAGCCCCGCATCGGGCTCTCTGCTCGGCAGGGAGCCTGCTTCCCTTCCTCTCTCTCTGCCTGCTTCTCTGCCTACTTGTGATCTCTGTCAAATAAATAAATAAAATCTTAAAAAAAAAAAGAATATTATGTCTTCTATAAATGAAGTGACTAATAAGTAAGGCATTAGCTCCATACTGTTCAATAGTGAACATCCTCTCTCATTCTACCAGATAAACGTACTCCGAGAGAATGAGGCCAGGACCCCTCTGGACAGAGGCCGGTTTTCACCACTCTGGGGAGCACGGATCTGAGGGTACACACACACACACACACACACAGTGGGCAGAGGGGACACGATGGGAAGGCCCATCTCTCTTTCATTTTCTGAGCTGCGTAGATAGATGGAAAACAACCGAACGTGAACTGCTGAAGCTTGCCAGTGTCCCGTGCCTGAGCACCTTCCCAAGGACGGCAGCTCTTCAAAAGAATGAAACAAGCTCCCAGAGACTTTTTGATGAGTTATAGTTTGTCACTGCACCTAAGTGGTAAGACAAAGCCATCCCCTGCCTTCGGGGAGCTGTATGTAAACACTGGGCTCTGCATCACAGTGATAACTCGGTTAGTTAGTTAGTTCTGTCCTGCCCCCCACCCAATCTCACCCCAGCTTCACAGCTGCCTTCTGGTGTGTCCACCCACATGCACACATGCACACTGGGGAGGAAATGTGAGTGCTCCAATATGGAAATAAAGGCTTTCCCTGTGATGTAAATATCCACTTTGTTCCCTGGTTCCTTGCCTTTAGGAAATGCTCATTTCCTCTTCAAGGGAAGAGACCTACCCTGTTGGTAATGGAAAGTACTTTCCCATTGCCATCTTGAACCTCATATTCGTGCTATTCCATTCATTCATTCACTCATTCATTTACTCACTCACTCATTTGTGAAGTGAGGGCCTACGAGGTACCAGACACTGTTCCAAGTGTTTGTAGTAAAGTGAACAAAAGAGACAGGGTCCCTTCTCTCATGGAGTTTATATAGGCAGTGAAGGACACAGTCAATAAAACAAACTAGTACGTGTACAAAACAACCTCAGACAGTGAACGAGAGAGAGTGACTTGGCAGAGAATGACCAAGAAGCAGGGGATATCTAGGAAGGCCTCTCTGAGGAAGCGCATTTGACCTGAGACCTGAGGACAAGGGGATCTGGCACAGAGCTTTCCATGTCAGGGGAACATCAAGTGTGAAGGTAGAAAAGACCCATTGCACTTGTTGAGAAGCCAGCGTTGGCTTTGCTGACACAGAAGAGCTGGGTTTTCTGCTCCCTACACTGTGTCACCAGTGGGGGCCCACCGAGGTCAGAACATGGCCAATCTGCTTCTCTGCTGCTTTCCCCCTTTTTTACAGGGCTCTTTCCAGCAAAGAGAGTAACACGGATGCTATAAGTGGTTTCAGATTACTCCCTTTCCTCAATTACCCCTATTTCTAGCGAGGTCCCCTAAACCTTTGCAGAGATCTCTGTCTACAATGCTTACTGAAGCCAAAACTGGTACACAGTTATTCCTAACTCTTTCTCCACCTCTTCCTCTACTAGAAATTGTGACCTTTAATCTTCATATACAGACCTCAGGTCTGGGAACTTATAATGGGATTTAAGAATGCCCATTTGGGGCACCTGGCTAGCTCAATCAGTTGAGCGTCTGACTCTTGCTTTTGGCTCGGGTCATGGCCTCAGGGTCATGGGATTGAGCCCCACATCAGGTTCCATGCTCAGTGAAGTCTGCTTGAGACTCTCCCTCTGCTCCTCTCCTGCTCATGCTTGCTCTCTCTCTCTCTCTCTCTCTCTCTCTCAAGTAAATAAATAAATAAAACCTAAAAAACAAATAAACAAACAAGAATGCCCATTTAAGAGAGGATACCTCTGAATAGACCAGCCTTCCAGTTTGTACCATTAAGAAGAATGGGGAATGGAAAAGCTCCCTTTATAAATCAATGATGTAAGAGAAAGAGAAGCAGCCTGCAGACAGGAAAAGTACTTATGAGGTGTTAAGGACTTTTTTTTACTTGCAATGTTACACCCCTGAGGGCATTTTTATACAAGTCCCCCCAGATGCCTAAAGGAAATGGCCTGGTGACAGAGCCCCTCTCCCTCCTTTTGCTGTTTGTGTGCCCATCAGCCCTGGGAGTATTTGCAATACACAGCAACCACTTTTCCCCTGGTGATTAAATTACAATTTACAAGGAACCAAAGAAAATATTCTACAACTCATATCAAACAAAGTGGGTAGTGTAAGCATACAAGATTTCTAGGCCAGTTCAACTCCAGAGACTCACTCATCTCATTGACAAGTGATGTCAGAGTTCTTCCTGCCTCCTTGTTTAAGACGTGTCCCTGAATGGATGAAGAAGATATGATGTGTGTGTGTGTGTGTGTGTGCGCGTGCATATTTCTATATATATATATATATATATATATATATATATATATATATATACATACACACACATTCATACACATACAATGGAATATATACACACACACATACATATGCGATGGAATAGTACTCAGCCATCAAAAGAATAAAAGCTTACTATTTACATCAACATGGTTAGAACTGGAGGGGATTATGCTGAGAAAAATAAGTCAATCAGAGAAAGACAATTACCATGTGGTTTCACTCATATGTGAAATATAAGAAATAGTACAGAGGATCATAGGGGAAGGGAGGGAAAAGTGAATGGGAAGAAGTCAGAGAGGGAGACAGACCATGAGGGATTCTCAATCATAGGAAACAGACTGAGGGTGGCTGGAGGGGAGGGGGATGGGGGATGGCGTAACTGGGTAATAGGCATGACGGAAGGCATGTGATGTGATGGGCACTATGTTCCATGCAACTGATGAAAAGCTGAACTCTACATCTATAACTAATGATGTGCTTTATGTTGGCTAATTGAATTTAGATTTAAAAAAAACCTTGTCCTTGATGTCCACCCAAGGGGATGACTTCAATCTCCAAGTTCTGTGCTGTGCCCCTCTTTGTTACGATGTGTTTTTCACTCCTGCTTCAGGGCTAATTTTTGCAAACATCATTCCCTGATTTGTATTTATTAAGCATTTACTCTGAGCCTGCCATGGGGAAGGCCTGGAGGATACCAGCCTATTCACCATTATGGACAAGTAAACATGGCTCTGGCCACAGGAAGCTTGAAGTTTACTAAGGGGCATAGACAATTAGGCAAGAGTGACATGGGGTGACAAGTAGTTTGTAGAAATAAAATGGGAGGTATGGGGAACACAGAAGAGAGAAAGGAAAGAGGCTGCTATTTTGAAAAGGGGCATAAAAAGCTCTCTGTGCTTCTGCCAGTCTCCTCTTCTAGGTGCTTCCATTGCACTTTCTTCTTTTTTCCTGGTTCTGCAGAGCGACAGGCCTCAAATCATCACTGTTCATCGGTGGACCACAGGCACATACACACTTGTTTGAAGACATCATATTTTTACCTTTCCTGTCTGCCAAGTCCCTGCTCTGTGTCATTTTTGCCAAACCAAGCTTCCCTCCTAGCCTCTTCTGGCCACCACATAACAAATGACCAACAGTTTCCTGCTTATAGGAACATGGGACTACCATCTCAGTGGGACAAGGATTTAGGTCTGTTTTCCCAGGAGTTACGATGCCTCATGCTCCTTCTGACATATCTAGGTTAAGGGCTTAGGAGAAGGGTTTTGTGGCTATGGGGAAAATTCTCTCTCTGAAGCTAACAAGCCTATATGGAAATAAAATCAGCTCCTGAGGCTTCATTAGACCTCAGCTCTAACCAGATGATACAGGGCAGAACTAACAATAATAAATGAACTATTAAAATGAGGAGATTTGCATGCATTTCCAAGCCCAGGACCTGTTGTGCTTGCTAGAATTTTAATAACATAAGCTGTGACCTTCAGCACTCTTATTACATATCAACGGGCTATACTAAATAGGAAAAATGCATTAAGAAAGTCTATTAGATACTTCTGAGAGGGAGATTTTTCAAGATGAACAGTGGGTATTTCTGTGCCAACTACTACAGCTCTTCTCTTCTTTGTGATTCTTACCCAGTCCATGTCAAAGGCAATGAGCCAGGAGTTCATACCTTTGCTGTATTCTAGGGACCCTCTTCCTTTTACAGAATCATGACGTTGCAAAGTCACCCACTGGTCTCCCATTGGCTTGAGACTAAATATTTATTAGGTTTTGGTGTTATTTCTCCCTCTACACAGACTTTAGGGGCAAACTCCTTATCTCTGACTTAGGCCTCCTCTGTAAGTGAACATAACAGAGCTGGTTGAACAGAAATCTCAGATGAGGTCCTGAGTCATCTTGGATAAGCTCTGGTCTGGGTGCTTCTTCTTCCATAGATGTACTAAGTGTCCTCAAAGAACTCCTGGCCTAGGGTGTCTGGGTGTCTCAGTTGGTTAAGTGACTGCCTTTGGCTCAGGTCATGATCCCAGGGTTCTGGGATTGAGTCCCACATTGGGCTCTCTCCCTACCCTGAGGGGAGCTGCTTCTCCTTCACCCTCTGCCTGCCATTCCGCTTGTTGTGGTCTCTGTCTCTCTCTCTGTCAAATAAATAAAATCCTTTAAAAAAAAAAAAAAAACCCAAAACCAGAAAACAACAATAACAACAAAACTCCTGGCCTTATAAGCCTCCCATTGGTCTTCTCCGGAGCTCAGAATAGTTTATTTTATATATAACTGTTATTAGGGGTTTTTTTTTTTTTTTGTATTACCCAAATAGTATGTGTTCTTCATAGCACAGTTAAAAAAAAAAAAAAAGCCAAAAGTATAAAATTAAAGACATTCTTAATTCCAACCTTCTAAGATTATAAGCATGCGTGTTGATATATATTCTTCTGGACTCTTCAGTATGCTTTCTATATGCACACGTGCATACATTTTCAATGTCAGTCTATTATACATGTTGTTTATTTTTTCCCGCTAATCCCTTATTATGGACTCTTCTTTTATTAGTACATGTTGTTCTATGTCATTTTAATGGATGCATAATAATTCATTATGTAGAGAGTTTTAATTAAGCCACTCCATGTGGGATAGAGTTTCCAATTTTGCTCAAGTCTATAATAAACATTTCTCACAGTAAAATCTTTGCAAGGAATCTCTAGATATTTATCTCTAGGAACATTTGTCTGAGTCAAGGCAACTTGGATGTTTTAGCCCAATTTGGCTGCTGTAATAAATGCCGCAGCCTAGGTGGCTTATAAACAAGTTTCTCGCAGTTCAAGATCAGAGTACCAGCACGCTTGAGTTCTGGTGAACACCGTTTTCTGGGTTGCAGACCGCCAGCTTCTCATTGTAGGCTCACATGGTGGAGAGCAGAGAGCAGTAGTTCTCGTGACTCTTATAAGGGCCCTGATCCCATTCAGGAGGTCTCTGTTCTCATGACCCCATCGAATTACATATCAAAGACCCCCACCTCCTAGTATCATCACATTGTGGGACAGGGTTTTGATACATGAACTTTAAGGGCACTCAAACTCCAGTCCGTAACACTGAGTAACCTATGACAAGAGACAGATTCATAGCATCACAGATTATCTTCAAGAAGAAACTTAGTGATCCTTTTTTTGCTGAAATGCAAAATAATAATAATCATAATAATACAACCTAATTCAACTTTTCCTTCCTCTCTTATCTACCCCTGTCAATCTGTTAACGTTTGAACTACTCCAGGCGTATGTACTTGCTATGTTTTTAGAGCTCCTGATAACCCACAAAGACTTTCACCTACTGCATTTTATTTTAGCCCCAGAATAACCTGCAGAGTAGAATGGATATTTTTATTATCATGTTTTTCTTTTCAGATGAGAAGGCTGAGCTTGGAGAGGATGAGTGACTCCTCTAATTTCTGCTGCTGGTACATGGTGGAGTCTTGGTTTCTGAATTCAGATACGTGGGGAGGGGTGTAGGTAGGGGTGGGAGTAAAGGTCTTTTTGCAAAGCTCTGCTGCCTGCTCAGTGTGTTACGCTGAATCCAAGTCATCTGTCCTGCCTCATTCCTCTCTCCCTTATTCCAGTTCTTCGTTTGTGGCTAGATGGAACAAATCTATTTTTTCCTTCATTAGCTAGTCCTCTGCGGATATCTTTGAGGAGGTGAGTTTTGAACTTTGGAAGGGGAGTATGAGTGGAGGATTTAGAGCAGGAAGAAGCTGTGACATGAAGGTGTGCTTAGTGGGCAAAGGGAAATGAGATGGTAATGGATTTCCTGAAATACCTCTGACCCTGCTGATTGTCACTGGTTGGTACCATGGCGGTTTCTGACTTTGGGCTAGATACAGATAGCTGTGAAAAATGTACTTTCATTTGATCATATTCTTACCATTAGAGTAGCAAGAAAGTGAACACAAAGATCACTATGGAGAAAAGTCAATCTAGATGTATCTATTTTTTCCCTTTTATTTTGAATGTTTTGTTTGATTTCCCTTCATTTGAAGCCGCTTCTCTGATGTCACAGAGACAGCATTTGCCTGGTGATCTCAGCCAAAAAAGCTGTCACAGAAGCAGCATTCCTCAGGACACAGAGCATTCGCTCTTACCAGCACATGGTAGAGGGCAAAGAGCTCCCAACCATCTGGGAAATGCAGAGCACTGGGCTTGGAGGGAGAGTGGCGAGGGCGCCCTCTTGCGGAACTCTTCTTATTGTCTAACCTGCCTAGCAACAGGCTATCTTTTGTAGCTATAAACCAATAGTTATTTTCTTTCCGTGAATTTGTGTTCCGTGAATTTCTTAATATGTTAAGAAAACGTATTCTGAGTACAATTCCTGGCTGCTTTTAATATCCCCCAAGCACCAAAAACTGATCATCTCAAATCAGTGTGCAATTCAAAAGGGCTGCTTTTCATTTTAGACGGGGTCAGATTAACTGTGAATTGTCTCCCAAACCAGCATGTTGGATAATTATTTTAATGTTTTTGTGCAAAGCCTTACAAAATATGGTTTCACAATTAGATGTTTTTTATTTTTATTTATTTTTTTAGATTTTATTTATTTGACAGAAATCACAAGTAGGCAGAGAGAAAGGAGGAAGCAGGCTCCCTGCGGAGCAGAGAGCCCGACACGGGGCTCGATCCCAGGACCCTGAGATCATGGCCCGAGCCCAAGGCAGAGGCTTTAACCCACTGAGCCACCCAGGCGCCCCAACAATTAGATGTTTTTTTAAACCACCTCTCCCACCTGGGTAGGATTTAAGCAAAGCTCAGGCAGGTTGGCGCTATTTTTAGTCCTGATTAACTATTAGACCAAGATAATTCCAAGTGTAGCAGCTTATTTGAAGGAGATGTGACAGCTGGCTCTCAGGGCTGGCTCTCAGGGCAGCCTCTGGTCAAAGCCGACGTGTTTATGACAAAATGGTGCTCTCCCCACTTCCAGGGAGAGTGCAGGGGCGGCACTTTCTGTGGAAACGGCTGTCAGCTTTGCCAGCCTGGGGCAAGTGAGTGGAGGAGAAACTGCTGATTCAGGGGCCTGCAGATATGGCTTGATCTCACTGCCGTGAAAATAGGTCACAAATGACACATGGCTATAAGCCAAAAAACCTCATCCAGGAGCTCTGAACTGTCCACTGGTGGCAAGATCCATTTTACCGGAACTCCAGAAAGAAAGCAAGCTGCTTAAATTTGTTCAGAACCACCAGAGGATTGTAACACTCATGCTCAGATTGTGACCTCACTGCCCTTCCTTTATTTCCCTAAGCGTTCAAGTTGCTCATTTTATTGTTTCAGTTTACTCTATTTTTATTCCCATGCTCTGAAGTAACTCTGAAGCTCTTGGCTTGTTTGTTTGTTTGAACAGCCAACCTGATATGTTCTTTAAAACACATTTTTTAAAATGAGATTTAAGTTAAAAAAAAAAAAAATTCTCTTCCACCCCTCAAGTGGCAGGGAGCAGAATGGAGACCAGGATGACATTACCCCCTCTGATTCCTTGTACGTTGACACTGAAATGATTCTGGCCAGTCTAGTCCCTACCACACTGATCTTCATGAAGCTATCCATCTCTGTGATTCTAGCGAGAAGGGTCTGGGGTAGCCATTACATGATAACATAGCATTTACTTCATTTGGGGGAGTGTCCCTCAGGGTTGATGTTTTCTAGTCCAGGCAGGAGTTCCCTAAGAAGGGGAGTGGTGGAGAGGAAGGCTGGGCAAGGTTAATGGGTCCTCCACATAGGCCTGGTATGAGTTAGTGGAGACCTTAGACCAGAGTTTCCCAAGCAAAAATGAGCTTTGGCGTCTCCTGCAGGGTCTGCTGACACCCAGATTGCTGGGCCCCACCTCCTGAGTTCTGCTTCAGTAGATCTGGAAGAAAAGCCCAAGGTTGTGTAGAGGCTGCCTTTGGGCACACAGCCTTCGGCAATGGAATGAAGGAAGGGGTCTCCAACAGGCCCTTGGCTGAGTACAGACAGGCCCATAAGGTGACCCATCTCAAAATATCCATAGGCTTTAACTGACCAATGGGCTACTTATAAGCGGGCACAGTTACCAGAAAAGGGAAGATTCCATACGCCCCCATACCTCTTCACCTTTCCTCTTTGAAAACAGTCTCTGCCCACTGCCTCGTGGTAGACAGCTGCTTCTCTGCTATCCTGCCCCCTGCTCCCTTGATTGTATTCAATACACTTCTATCTCCTTTGTTCTGCCTTAGGTGAATCCTTTCACCTCCTGCACCGCTGGCTTCCACCCAATCATCGCCCATGTTTAGCTGCCCCACCCCCACGCCCCCGTCTGATTGGGAGAGACAACATATTTAGACACCAAGGGGTGTGCATTTCTAAGCAGTTCCCAGGTGACCACATTTCAAGAAGCACTGGTTTAGGCAGATCAATTGTGGCTTCAACACTGTCAGCACAAAACCAATTTCCACGTCCTAGAGCTTCTTCCACTAGACTGAGCAGTTTAATGGCAGGGACCATATCTCATTCAGTTTTGGATCTCCAGACTCCAGCCTCCTGTCTGACCCAGAGAAAGTACTCATTAAATCATTGTTGCACTAATTAATTACTGAATCCTATCAGCTGATCTTGAAACAGAAGCAGGTTTTCTAAAGGCCTGGGATGACCTTAAATGGGTTGCATTGACTCTAAATTATGAAGTTACTGAAATTTACATTAAAACACAATGAAGTAAGGAGAAATTAGGCAATATACTCTTACCAGGCTTGCCCAGGTTGAACAAGAAGAGCTGGATTTTAGGAAGACACTAAGAAAAAGATGGCCCATCATATTTGGTAAGGTGTTTTACTCATAATTTGTAGTAAGGGACAGAAACCTTCCATAAGTATCAAGAAGGTGACCCAGCAGCTCCCCTGGGGAACTCCCCTTCTCTCATGTACTGAATCCCATGGGGCAGGGTTTTTATATCAAAGAAATGATATAAGAAATGGTTCTTATATCAGGGAAGAGTTTTTAGCATGTTTTGTGTCTCAGGGACCCTTGTCTGTGCTGGTAACAATGTGTAATCCCTGATGATCAGCTCCCAGGACTCCCTGAATCTGTGTTTTCATTCATTTAGATGGGAACAAAGGGAAAATAGAGTTTGAGTCTGGTTTGGTCAGAACCTTCCACCCCCCCCCCCCCCCTTAACCTTACTCCAGCTGCCTCAACTTGTCCTCTCCTCATTCCCTACCTCACATTTTGCCCTCTATCAACACCATCATGCTGGGAGTTTTCTAGCACAGACCATGTTGCCCTTCTGTTTTTACCCTCCAACCAGCCCAAATCTGGGTAACTCAGACTTATCATTTATGACTTCACTTAACATCCACCTCTTCCAGGAACTCTCTTTTGGTGTATTGCCATTGCATCTTCATCATACCCTGTGAATATCTCTATCACTCATTCAGTTATCTATTGAGTTCCTGTTATGTGCCAGTCATTAAAGACACAAAGAGGGACAAAACATGGCTCTTGTCCTTAACTTGCTCATTGTTTAGTAAGGTTATATAGTTCTGTAAACAAGTAACTATAATACAAAATATGAAGACCTAAGATATGGGTGCTATGGAAGCACATAGAAAAGGCACCTAACCATGACTTGAAGTGTTAAGGAAAATTTTCTGGATGAAATAATATTTTCATCAAGATCTAAAGAGTTGAATAGAATTTATCCAGACAAAGATATGGAAGAAGAACATACCAGAGATAGGAAAAGAATTTGCGAAAGTCATTATCTGCTGATATGATTGGCTATAGACCAGAGGCTTTGGAGGCTGAGGCTATGTTTTGTTCATTAGCTCAACCCTGACTCAAAGCACATACCTGGAACACAATAGACATCTAAGAAAATGTTTGTTGAATGAATGAGTGAGTGAATAAATGACTTAACCTCTGATGAGATGTCTGGTGAGGGTACTGATTAATCACCGAAAGTGATGATTCTTAGAAAGTAAACATTTGGTGGCTTAATGGTTCTCTATCCTAGTTCTTGTGTGTTCCTTCCTGTGTGCTTATCAGTGGGTCAACAAACATTATTAAAATTGCATGGGCTCCATGTTCAGGTGCGGTTCATGTCCTGAGGATGATTGTTGATATGGTTTTCACGTAGTAGCAAAATGTTCTAGCCCAATGCTTTGAAAGCAAATATGCAGCTTCTGTAAAAAAGATTAAAGCAAACAAGGTTAGAACTGATTGCATATTTTAACACTGCCTGAAATCTAGAGAAATCAAAATGCGTTTTCAGAGACAGGTCTCTTTATTTTATTAGAATTGGACAAAACCTGATTTTTATTGTTGTTGTCATTGTCAATTATCTCTTAAGGTGTGTTTTGCCATTAATGGAACCGTGAGGTGTGTCTACAGGCCCACACACCTGCTCACTCACTTGACAGTGAGCTCTGAATTTCTGAATCACTTGGGAAAAGGAAAATGATTAACGCAAAGCAAAAAGGTGATTTACATTTTTTGAATGAATGATAGTTATTGAAGTGCTAACTGCTAAGAAATTTGCAAAGGAGTTCATGAAAGAGGCAGAGAGCACCCTTGTCTTCTCAGAAGTCATTTAAATGACAGGAGCCCTGCTTTGAAGAGTGGGGAAGGTGAAAAAGCAGTGAGTGGGAGAATTTGATCAACTTGGAGAGTCCTTGTGCTACTTCTCTGGGCCGTGATTGCCTGGACTGACACCAGGATACAAATAGATGCTCAGCAAAGGCTCATGGCTAAACGTGGTTCACAGTGGCTCTGCACAACTGTGGGTGCATATTAGAATCATTTGCAGGTTTTGAAAAATACCAGTGGTAGTGCTTCATCATAAAGGTTGGATTTAATTGGTGTGGGATAGCACCTAAGCATAGAATTTTTTTTTTTAAATTTTCCCCAGGTAATTGTATTTGGAAGCTAGAAGTGAGACTAACTGGTCATAGATTAGGAGAGTCTCATGCCAGTGAGGGAATGGCTCCTTGATTGCGAGTCATTACCCTCCATGATCTCTGAGCAGGCATACTGGCATGGAAGGGAGAGAAAGCAAGAGGAGTCATTAAGGGTTTAATATGATCCTTTTAAAACCCCAGGCTGGAGAGGCTTTAGGAAACACAGGTTACGTATACTTCAGTTGGTATTATTACCCTTGGAATCAAAAGAATATGGAAAATGAAGAGTTGGCTAAATATTTTTAAATGTTGGGAGAATAAGTTTCTGGCAAGATACTCCCAGGAGGTCTTGAAAGATGTTAGGCAAGAAATTCACTGATCAGATGAAGGGACCTACAAAGTGAAAGTTGGTGAGAATGGAAGGTAAGTGCTGGGGGTGGGGACAGAGCTAGATATGAGGAAATAAATGGCTATCACTTTATCTGAGAAAAAAAAAATGGAGACCTCTCAGTGACTCTCAGGAGCAAATGAGAAAGAGTTCTGGGGATAATACTCATAGCAACCAAATTTTTAAGATTTTGGAGAACGGAATAACATTTTAAAATTTATTATTTTAAGTCTCATCAGAACTGTTAGGATAGGACTTAGAACACTGCACTGGAGTTCTGTTCCCTACTTAAAAGATTTCCACAGGTGTAAAGCTTTCCAACATTGATACATTCCATTCAAAGCTCTGTAAATCTTTCAGAACCATACTTCAGTACTCTTGGGGAAAAGTGTCTTCACAGAGGACATTTCAACACCCATTTTAATAATATACTACTAAATGGTTGAAATTTCTGCCATTCTCAATACCGAATTCAAATTCACTTATAGAAAACTCTGGTGTAGTCCAACAGGACCAGGTCTCTTTCCTTGACCATCAGTTATCCCGAGTTCCCTTTGGTCCTTCTCTGCTGGAGCAGTTAGATTTACCAGAGCCCCAGGGATAAAAACCACCAGTGATTCCAACTTGGAAAGCCCCAAGCTTTTTCGCATAAAGAATACTGTATCTTCTAGACCCTGGGGATCTCTTAGGACTGTGAAGCCTTCAAGAGATGTGGCATCCTATGGGTGAAGCTGCAAGAGGACAACAGTACTAAAAATAGTCAACTAAGACTCCCACACATTCTTGCTCTGTCTGATCTTGCTTGGTATTGGTGGGCCCAGAAGTGAGAAGGTTTTTGTTGACTATTCCTGGACCTCACATGCACACTTCCTAGAACTTGTATCTCATTGCCTAACTTGAAGCCAAAAGCTCCGATTTGCAAACAGGATATTGGATCTCACATAGTTCTAGCTTCTGCAGCAAAGTTTAGCCATGTTCCCTGAATCTTCTCAACATATCACAGCTCTGAAGCCCTCCATATTAATGTGTGTTTAAACTAAGGGATTTAGAGCCAGTTTTGACCAGCCAAGACTAGTGCAAGAACCTGGTTGAAACAGGTTTCTAAGGCCTTGAGCATCTGCTTATAGCTCTTCCTCACCAGTTTTCAAAAAGTTCAACAGGATGGAGGGCCCAGGCTTCTTTTTGTCTACAGATGCCTCTTTTGGCCCCTTCTCTTTTTAGCTCTAGCCTGATATCCCTAGGTCAGGGCAGAGAAAGGGTTTGCCCTAATGGCATGGTTATCCTCAAATCCCCTATAATATCCACTAAGCCTGTGGGTCTTTGATTCTCTAAGATTTGTAGGAAATGGCCATTGAATGCTCAGAAAGCTCTATCCTGGGTATGCCCCTAGCTTGTTATGATGCTGTACATCTGGTAGGACCTGTGTTTGAAAACGAAGAGAGTCAGTCTTCATTCTTCTAGGCAGTTCTGAATTTTGAGGATCAGAATTCCTATGCCTCGGAGGCCTTGTGAAATAGTTTTTTTTTTTTTTTTTTTTTAAGATTTTATTTATTTATTTGACAGATCACAAGTAGGCAGAGAGGCAGGCAGAGAGAGTGGGGGAAGTAGGATCCCCACTGAGCACGAGCCCAATGTGGGACTTGATCCCAGGACCCTGAGATCATGACCTGAGCAGAAGGCAGAGGCTTAACCCACTGAGCCACCCACATGCCCTTGAAATAGTTTTATTATCTAAAAAAATTGGTACCTTCACATATTTCACACCAGCAATCATCCTTTCTGTCAACTACTGGAAAGTATCAGGAGGGCCCAAGATCTCTTGTGAACATTGCTTAAAACTGAGAGAACCCACTGGGCAGCAAAACTCTCTTCTCCTTGTCCTTGGTGGCATCTGGAGCTGATTGTCTTTGCTCCTGAAAACTGGCTCTAAAAATGGTCTCTGGTAAGCAGTGCTGGGCATTCTGAACCTAGATTTTGGGTTTAGGTCTCTTGTGCTATTTATAAAGCAGTAGTCTATCCAAATCTAAGTTTTATCTGAATTTTTGTTTTTCACAATGCATGTGCTAGGAGGCTTAACGATAATAGTGACAATCTCTTAAACTGTTATCCTCAGAAAGTACAACTCACATAGACTTTTCCTAAATGGCCAGGAATTTTGCGTGCCTACTCTGGATTGCTCTCAGCCCATGAACAGTGAACACTGCACTCATAAAAGTTCAGTTGACTTGACCTTGACTTGGAACATCCTTCTTAGCCTTATCTGCATTTCCATAAGTACAAAACTGAAACTTTCTATCCTCTGAGGGATCTGTTTGGGACACTCTTGAGGGAGGAAGTGGGACAAGCCAGGGCTTGAATATTTTCTCTGTTTGTGTAGCTTTCTGCATAGTGCATACTTAAGGATAGCCATAGTAACTGCCCAAATATGCTGTCTATACAACTGGACACGTACAAGTAAGCATGCTAGAGCTGACCCTCTGCATCCGTCTACCTCTTGCAAACCTCCTGGGTTTGCTCTGTCCTTCTTGGACTCCCACTTCTTTCTTGCCTCTCACATGTAGGAGTGCTGGGAGGCATCCACACTATGGCCACAGAATCTGAAGCCAGGGTGATGGTTCAGGTGCTGGCTCTCGAGTGTCACTGAAGGCTCCCTAACTAGCAACACTGACTAACTAGTTAAGCTTCCTAACTAGCAACACTGAGCTCCAAATCTCTCCTCTCTTGGTAGCCTCTTCTGCGGGCCTTTCCAGATCCTGGGCAGTGAGGGCTGGAGGTTTTCTCTAGCAAGAGCCTGCTCCTAGAAGGCTAGGAACAATGCAGATTCTTGGCCAAGTCATTGTTTCTCAATCTTCTTCAAGTGGCCTTTAACCCTGGAATACTGAAGATGGTTTCTCTTTCAACTATAGATTTTTGTTTGTTCCCTTCCTTTCCAGACCAATTGAACGTCAATGGGATGGTCTTTTTTTCCTGCAGGTCCTGCCTTCCTCCCAAGCCTACATTTCAACATTAGCAATGGGATCCTTAAAGCCTTGCCAGAGCCATTGCACTACATGCTCCAAAGTATGTCGATCTGGTGTGGGGCAAGCCATCAGCACCCTGGGAGGCAGGGGGGCTGGTAGTTCCTGTATGTTTTGTCCTTCTTTTCTTGTTTAGTTTCATTAATTGAAAGACCTATGGGGCTATCTCTGCTGCAGCTTGCTCTTCAGGAATTACTAAAGACCTGCCTTATGCATTTTTTTTTTCTCCCTGCAGTTTTTCTACTGTCTTCTAGAACAAAATTTCTACACTCAACTTATAAGCAAAGGGTATTCTCCTTCCTCACTATCTGGTTAGAAAACTGACCTGCATAATATGTAGCTACTGTTCTAGAGGATGGCTGGTGAGTCTGCACCATTCTGCCCCAGACAGGAGGCACTGTCTGCCTTGAGCCCATAAGTGACGTCAGATGGCAGGCACCCATCAAGGCTTTCTACCAGCCTCCTCTGCCCCACTCCATCTGGCTGCTGCCATTTTTCATTCTTGCAGCATGTTAGAGGTGTGCTCCTGCCAGAGTTGGAAAGTGTCCTCCCAACTCTCTGCCACCCCTCCTCCCAACCCTAACCTATACCTACACCAGGTGCTGGAGAGTACTTCCTGGAATAGTTTCAGTTTGTACTAACAAGTAGCTTTAGTGAATGAGTGGCCTAAATCTCTAATTGATCATTTTCAGGAAATTCTGCATACAGAAGGGTCCACATATAAATATACAGCTTGATGAGTTTTCAAAAGCTGAATATTCCAGTGTAACCAGCACTCAAAGATTACAATGTTATCAGAAGCCCAGAGTACTACTCATGGTCCTTTCTAAGTGTCTCCAGACTTACTAGCATAATGGATTCATTTTACCTGTTGATAATCATAAAGAGATAGAAATATACACTATCTGCTCTTTTGTGTTTGACTTTTCATTCAACACTATGGTTGTGCGATTTATCCATATTATTGCATAGGGTTGTAGATCATGCATTTCATGAACTGTGCTGTATTCTTAATACACCACATATTCTTAATATACCACATTTTCAAAAATCCATTTTACTATTTTGCTTCATTTCTGCTCCAGACTTTGGCCATTACAAACAGTACTGCTGTACACATTGCATTACCTGTCTTTTGCATGAACATACATAGACATTTCAGTTGGGTCTATATAGGTGTGGAAATGCTGGGTCATGGGATATGTGTTTGCTATATGCTACCAAGAACAGTTTTCGACACGTATGAGAATTCGTTCCCCCCAATCTTGCCACATTTGGCATTTTCTCTATGTTCATTTTAGCCATCGAGTTGGGAGTAGTTGGTATCTCACTCTGATTTTAACTTGCATTTCACCTTGCCTGGCTTTGTGGGAGCTTTGGGTATGAAGTTCAAGCATCTAATGAAAGAAGCCACCATAGACACGTGCTTGTTCTGACTTTAAAGAAATGCAACTTTTTACCCCCACTTTAGAAATAACTTGTTTGTAGAGGCAAGCTTGAAAATCCAGAGTCCTTCAGGCAGCTACATTCTAAGGAAATATGTTATTGTTAACATACTGAACACATTCCAAAGTATTGTGCAAGTGACCCTGTCTGACTGGTACAGTCATCTGTTCATTCACCCACAGTCACTCGTGGAGTCCTATATATGTCAGGCACTGTTCTAGGTATTGAGAGAAATCAGAGAACAAAACAACAAAACTTGGGAAGTTCATATTCTAGGGTGGAGAGATAGACAATAAACCATAAGTGAAATGGTTTGTCGGGATGGTCTCATCAAGTTGACATTTGAGCAAAGGGCTTACGCTGATACCAAAACAAGCAGTATAGGTACTGGGAAAAAACCTTCCAGGAGGATCAGCATAGGCACATGCCTCAAAGTGGGAGCAATGATAAGGAACAGCAAAGAGGCTGTTGGGAACAGGGTGAACAAGAGATAATGGGGTGCCAAGAAGGAGAATATTGTGTTGGGCCTCATGGGTAATTCTCAGGACTTTGGCTTTCCCTCAGCTCTGACTGAAATGCCCTCAATGCTTTTCTGGTCCCATCTCTAGGAAGCTTCCCAATATCACATCTTCCTTTCAGCTATGACCTCTTGGCTTCCCCCCCACCCACAGCCTGTGATGGATCAGGTTCGTATCCCTTCCATCTCACATCTTTCTTAGTAATTTAGAGGTTGTGTGGTTGATACAATGGGAGGGAGAGAGACCAGGTTGAATTCAAAGACATTAATTTGTCTGTGATACACTAGGGCTCCACCTTTCTTGAGGAAACCCACAAGCTATCATCCCAACTAGGCCTCAGCAGTATATGAGTACTGATAGGCAGAGTAACAGTTAAAATCGAAAGCCTGTGGGATATATAGTTCCCATCTGCATTGTAGAAAACCAAACCCCACTTTCAAAGTCCCTCATGTTGACCAAGTATTTCATGGGGCAACTCTAACAGGAAATCCAATATGTACTCTTGATTCAGGCAAACAAAGCTCTAACTCTTCTGAAAGGATATAGGAAAAATGGGGGTCTTGGTATCAGAACAGACCAAGCAGGAGAGAAAAAAATCTAGAACAAGAGAGAAATAGTATACAATAAAGGAAGAAGTAATCAATAAATGGTGTAAGAAAAAGTAGACTCTGCTCTACGGCTAATACCTAAGTTAATTTCCATAAAAATACTAGAGGAAAATACGAGGTTTTTTTTGTTTTTTGTTTTTTTTTTAACAACATAAGATAATGGGGAAAGACTTTTTAGAATCATCCAAAAAATAATCTGTTTTTAAACATCTGATACTGTGTCAAACACAGTTCTAGTGCTTTACCTGTATTAAGTAATTTAATCCCCACAACAACTTTCTAGGTACTTATATTTTCTTCTCCCATTTTCTAGATGATAAAATTGAGGCATCAAGAGATTAAGTAATTTTCCTAGGGTCAAATACTTAACTGCAAAGGAAAATACTGAGAGATTTTAGTACATGAATTAAATGCCATATGGAAAAAAAATCATATAGGGTAAAAGACAAATAGTAATGGGGAAAAATCATGCCACATATGTAACACATAAAGCATTAATATCCTTTATAGGACATTTTCTCAAATGTTATTGCCCAGAACACTCATGTCCTGAATGATGCCAGAGGGGGTTCTGTGGGGGAAAAAAAGGAAAAGAAAAAAAGGTTTGATGGTCAATTAAGCCCAGGAAATGATGTGTTAAATCTGACCATGGAAGTCTTTTCCTCCCCTCAACACACCTATTAATATCTCGAAGTGCAATGAAGTTCCCTGAAATATAGTCTAGAAAATGTTGTCTTTATGTGCAATGAGTTCCTACAATCAGGAAGGAAACTATGAGTACTCCAATAGAAAAATGAACACAGGCGAGCAGACAATGCAAAAAAGGAAAAAAAAAATACCAATAGTTATTAACATATGAAAACATATTCAACCTTGTTAAGAATAAATAAAACAGAACAGGAGATGGTGAAGATGGCAGTATAGGAGGACCCTAAGCTCACCTTGTCCCATGGATACATCTATATAACATCCTCATCAGATGTGGATCCACATAATCCAGAAAACAACCAAACACTCTCAGAACAGACTCTCCACAGCAAAATGTAGAGAAAAGGTCACATCAGAAAGGATAGGAAGAATGGAGATGCAGTTGGGAGCTAAAGGGACCTCTGGGACTTTCTGCTGGAGGAAGGAAAGCTATAGGCCAGAGGATGGAGAAGAGCAGACCTCACCCCAGGCATGGGGAACCTCCATGGGGAACTTTCATGGGGAATATGAATTCCCATAACATTTGTCTTTGAAAACCTGAGGGGCTTAACTTCTTGAGTTCTTAAAATTAGTGGGGGGCTTAACACCTGGAACTTTAAAAATCAGCAGACTTGGGGCACCTGGGTGGCTCAGTGGGTTAAGCCTCTGCCTTCGGCTCAGGTCATGATCTTAGGGTCCTGGGATCAAGTGCCGCATTGGGCTCTCTGCTTGGCAGGGAGCCTGCTTCGTCCTCTCTCTCTGCCTGCCTCTCTGCCTACTTGTGATCTCTCTGTCAAATTAATAAATAAAATCTTAAAAAAAAGAAAAAAGATGTGAGTTCCATGTATGGAAAGAAATGAGATACAGGAATATCAATCATTCTTCTTTCCCCTTTCCTCTAAAATAAATAAATAAATAAATAAATCAGCAGACTTGGCTCTGGGAGACCAGAAAGGGTGAGAGGAAACTGAGTCCCTACCCTTAAAGGGGTAGCACAACATACAGAGATACAGCTTAGAAGAAGCAGTCTGAAAAACACCTGGGGTATATGGGAGGGAGATTTGCTTACTAAACTAAGAGTTTGTGCTGGAGGGGCAGGGAATCTTGAGAGACCTCTCTAAGAACAAAGGATCCAGTGGGTGTCATTTCCCTCCCTTGCCCCCAAGCCTAGATCCATGGATACCTGGGGAACCAGCTTAGCACAAACACTTTCCACCTAGTTTGCTAACAAAACGCCTTGCCTCTGTGTTCTGCAGACTGCCACCCTCCCCACCGCCACCCTTCTCAGCCTTAGCAGTTTTCCTGTGTGACTTCAGAACTCCTCCCATAGCAGACCGCTATGAATCTTGCTGGCACCACATACCTTGCTTCCGCCTTCTCCCTTCAACATGCCCTTGGCAGGGCTCTAGCCAAAGTGGTGCCACAAGCCTGGTGGTGTGCAAGCAGCCTCGACAGGGGTCAGCACCACCCTGGAAGGTGGAAGGGAAGGTAACCACACACACCAGTTTAACTGTGGCCCCAACAGACATCTGGACTGACTATAGGTTGTGTCCACCAATAAAAGCTTCTCAGGAGAAAACAAAAGGAAAGTACCTAGCTCTGGCAAATGCCTGATCTGATTCAACTCAAGCCCAAGACAGTCTCAGACTGGCCCACTAACATGGTGACCAAACCCTGCCCACAGCAGGCAAAGAGAGCCACTGCAAACAATTAGACTGAAGGCAAGCACAACTTAGCTGGCACAGTAGGGTACATGTGACACACATAAGAGACAGCCCTGAAGTGCCAGATTCTGGTGAACAGGGGATATTGTGCTGCAGGGCATTACAGGACCTCCTCTTCATAAGGTCACTACTTTCAAGAGCAGGAGATGGAGCTGACTTTCCTAACACATAGGAACAGACACAGAGAATAAGACAAAGTGAGGAGACAGAGGAATATGTCCCAAATGAAAGAACAGGACATAATCACAAGAGTGATAAATGAAATGGAGATAAGTAATATGCTTGATAGAACTTGATAGAGATACTCTCACTGGACTCGAGGAAAGAATGGAGACCATCAGTGAGACCCTCAACAAAGAGGAGAGAAACAAGAGAAAACATAAAAAAGAACCAATTAGAGATGAAGAACTTGGTAACTGAAATTTTAAATACACTAGAGGGAATCAAGGTAGTCTAGATGAAGAAGAAACATGGATCAGCACCCTGGTGAAAAGCAATCAAGCTGAACAGTTGAGACAAATAATAATAAAAAGTGAAAATAGACTAAAGGAGCTCAGCACCACCATTAAACATAATAACATTTGCATTAGAGGGATCCCAGAAAGAGAAGAGAGAGAGAAGGGGCAGAAAACTTATTTGAAGGAATAGTAGCTGAAATCTTCCTGAATCTGGGGAAGGAAACAGAAATCCAGATCTAGAAAGCACAGACAGGCCCCAACAAAATCAATTCAAGTAAATCCTCACCAAAACACATAGCAATTAAAATGAAAAAAAAAAAAAAAGTAGTAATAAAGAGAGAATTTTAAAAGAAGCAAGAGAAAAGAAAATGGTTATATACAAGGGGAATTCCATAAGGCTATCAGTTGACTTTTCAGCAGAAACTTTGCAGGCCAGAAGAGAGTGGCAAGATACATTCAAAGTACTGGAAAAAACAAAAAACAAAAAACTGCAACCAAGAATACTGTATCCATCAAGGCTATCATTCAAAATAAAAGAAGGGATAATTTCCCAGACAAACAAAAGTTAAAAGAATTCATGACCACTAAATGAACCCCACAAGAAATGTTGAAGAGGACTCTTTGAGTAGAAAGGAAAGACCACAAACAGGAGTAAGAAAAGTGGGAAGCGCAAAAACAGTAAAATTAAGTATATTTACAAAAATTAGTTAAGGGATTCACAAAATAAAAGGATGTAAAGTATGATACATAAAATGTGGGAGGGGAGAAGAATAAGTTTCTAATGCTTCTAGAATGGATTCAAACTTAAAGACCATCAACTTAGTATAGACTATTACATACAGAAAGATGTTATATATAAACTTAATGGTAACCACAAATAAAAAACTGGTAACAGAGGGGCACCTGTATGGCTCAATTGGTTAAGCATCTGCCTTTGGCTCAGGTCATGATCCCAGGGTCCTGGGATAGAGTCCCGCATCAGGGTCCCTACTCAGCAAAGAGTCTGCTTCTCCCTATCCCTCTACCTGCCAGTCTGCCTACTTGTACTCTCTCTCTATCACTCTGTCAAATCTTTTTTTTAAAGATTTTATTTATTTATTTGACAGAGTGAGAGAGATCAAATGTAGGCAGAGAGACAGGCAGGGGCGGGAGGGAGAGACAGAGCAGAGAGCCTGATGTGGGGCTCAATACTAGGACCCTGGGATCATGACTGAGCTGAAGGCAGAGGCTTAACCTACTGAGCCATCCAGGTACCCCTAAAATATTAAAAAAAATAAAAACACCTGGTAACAGATATGGAAAAAAATAAAGAGAAAGGAAGCCAAGTACATCACTAAAGAAATCCAAAAAAATCATGAAAGAAGAGAGCAAGAGAAGCAAGAGAACAGAGAAGAACTACAAAAACCACACAACAAGTAACAAAATGCAGTGAGTATATCCCTATCAGTAATTACTTTGAATGTAAATGGACTAAACACTCAATCAAAAGACACAGGGTAACAGAATGAATAAAAAAGCAAGACCTATCTAAATGCTGTCTATAAGACACTCATTTCAGACCTAAAGACACAGGTAGATTGTAAGTGAACAAACCAAAAAGCGTTTATCATGCAAATGGAAGTGAAAAGCTGGAATAGCAATACTTGCATCAAACAAAATAGACTTTAAAACAGACTGTAACAAGAGTTAAGGAGGGACCAGGGGGCCTGGGTGGCTCAGTTGGTTATACAACTGCCTTTGGCTCAGGTTGTGATTTCAGGGTCCTGGGATTGAGCCCTGTACTGGGCTCCCTGTTCTGCAGGGAGTCTGCTTCTCCCTCTTCCTCTGCCTGTCCCCCCAACTTGTGCTCTCTCTCTCTGAAAAAAAAAAAAAAAAAAAAAAAGACGGTACACAATAATAAAGGGAACAATCCAACAAGCTATAACAATTGTAAATATTTATGCACCCAACATGGGAGCACCCAAATACCTCAAGCTAATAACAAACAAAAAGGATATAATTGATAGTAATACATTAATAGTCAGAGACTTTAACAATCCACTTACATCAATGGGTAGATTATTCAAACAGAAATAGTGGTTTTGAATGACAAATTGGACCAGATGGACCTAACCAATATATTCAGAACATTCCATCCTAGAAGAGCAAAATACACATTCTTTTCAAGTTCACAAGGAATGTTCTCCAGAACAGATCACATGTTAGGCCACAAAACATGTCTCAACAACAACAACAACAACAACAACAACAACAAATCGAGATCATACCATGCATCTTTTCTGACCACAAGGTTATGAAACTAGAAATCAACCATAAGCAAAAATCTAGAAAGAACATAAATACATGGAAGTTAAATGACATGATACTAAACAATGAATGGATCAACCAAGAAATCATAAAGGAAATTTTAAAAAGTACCTGGAGGCAAATGAAAATGAAAACATAACTATCCAAAATCTTTGGAATGCAGCAAAAGCTGTTCTAAGAGGGAAGTTTATAGCAAAATAGACCTACATCAAGAAGCAAGAAAAATCTCAAATAATCTAAACTTACCCCAAAAGGAGCTAGGAAAAGAAAAACAAACAAAACCCCAAATGAGAAGAAGAAAATAATAAAGATTAGAAGTAAATGATACAGAAACTAAAAAAAAACAAAAAAACAAACAAAAAAAAACCAGAATATATGACTGAAACAAGAAGCTATCATTTGAAAAGATCAACAAAACTGATAAACCTCTGGTAGACTCATAAAAAAAAAGACATACACACACACAAAAAGCTCAAATAAACAAAATCAGAAATGAAAGAGGAGAAGTATTTCTGGTACCACAGAAATACAATGAATTATTAGAGAATATTATGAAAAATCATATGCTGAGAACCCAGAAGAAATGGAAAAATTCCTAGAAACTATAACCTTTCCAAATTGAATTAGGAAGAAATAAAGTCTTCCTGAAGACTTTAAAGTCTTCAGCTTGGACTTGAAAGGTTGGACTTGGTTGGCCAAAAAAAGTCCAGGACTAGATGGTTTCACAGGTGAATTCAATCACATACTTAAAGAAGAGTTGATATGTATTCTTCTCAAATTATTCCCAAAAACAGAAGAGGAAGGAACACTTCCAAATTCATTCTGTGAGGTGAGCATTATCCTGAGACCAAAACCCAATAAAGACAATACAATAAAAGAGAATTACAGACCAGTATCTCTGATGAACATAGACACAAAAATCCTCAACAGAATAATGGCAAACCAAGTCCATCAATACATGAAAAATTTACTTACAAAGATCAAGTGGGATTTATTCTTGGGATGCAAGGGTGGTTTGTCAATCAATGTGATTCACCACATCACCAAAACCAAAAGAAAGAATAAAAACCATGTGATCATTCCGATGGATGCAAAACAAAACAAAACAAAAAAACATTTGACAAAATTCTACATCCATTTAAGTTAGAACCCTCAAGAAAGTAGGTTTTAGATGGAACATACCTCAACATAATAAAGGCCATGTATTGAAAACCCACAGCTAATATCATACTCAATGGTGAAAAACTGAGAGCTTTTCCCCTGAGGTCAGAAACAGGATAAGGATGTCTACTCTCACTGCTTTTGTTTTTTTACTTTCACCACTTTTATTCAATATAGTACTAGAAGTCCTACCACACAATCAGGACAAGAAAAAGAAAAAAAGTTATCCAAATTGGTAAGGAATAAACAAAACCTTTATTATTTGCAGACGACACCATACTATTCATAGAAAAATCCTAAATACTCCACCATAGAAACTACCCAAACTGATAAACATATTCAATTAAGTTGCAAGATACAAAATATTCAGAAATTCATTCTATTTCTATACATTAATAATGAAATAAGGGAAGGAGAATTTAAGGAAAAAGTCCCATTTATAATTGCACCAAAAATAATACCTAGGAATAAACCTAACTAAGGAAGTGAAAGACATTTACTCTGAGAACTATAAAATGGTGATGAAAGAAATGGAAGATGACAAAAACCAATGGAAAGGTAGTCCATGCTCATGGATTGAGAGAACAAGTATTATTAAAATGTCCACACAACCCAAAGCAATCTACAGACCTAAGGCAATCCCTGTCAAAAGACCAATGGCATTTTTCACAGAACTAGAACAAATAACCCTAAAATTTGTATGGAACCACAAAAGACTTTGAATAGTCCAAACAATCTTGAATAAAAGAACAAAACTGGAGTTATCACGATCCCAGATTTTAAAATACACTACAAAACTGTAGTAAGCAAAACAGTATGTTACTAGTCAAAAAGAGACCCATAGGTCATTGGAACAGAATAGAGAATCCAGTCATAAGCCCACAACTCTATGGTCAATTAATCTTTGATAAAGGAGGCATCTGTGAGAAGTGGGAAAAAGTCAGTCCCTTTAACAAATGGTGTTGAGAGAACTGGACAGCTACATGCAAAAGAATAAAACTGGACTACTTTCGTACACCGTACACAAAAATAAACTTGACATGGATTAAGTACCTAATTGTGAGACCGAAAAAAATCCTGATAAAAATCCTAGAAAAGAGCACAGGCAGTAACCTCTTTGACATTGGCTAGAGCAACATTTTTCTTTCTTTCTTTCTGTTTTTTTTTTTTTTAAATATTGTATTTATTTGTTTGACACAGAGGAGAAAGAGAGAGCACAAGTAGGCAGAGAGGCAGGCAGGAAGAAGGCTCCCTGCCGAGCAGAGAGCCCAATGTGGGGCTCGATCTCAGGACCCCGGGATCGTGACTCGAGCCAAAGGCAGAGGCCTTAACCCACCGAGCCACCCAGGGGCCACTGGAGCAACATTTTTCTAGATTGGTCTCCTGAAGCGAGGGAACAAAAGCAAAAAAAACAAAAAACAAAACCAAAAAAAAAAAAAAGAAAAGAAAAAAAAGAAACCAAAAACCACCAAAAAAAAAAAATGTAGTTGGGACTACATAAAAAAAAAAAAAAAGCCTCTACACAGCAAAGGAAATAATAAAACTAAAAGACAACTTACTGAATGGGAGAAGATATTTGCAAATGACATATCAGATAAAGGGTTAGTATCAAAAATATATAAAGAACTTACACAGCTCAACACACATACACACACAAATCCAATTTAAAAATGGGCAGAAGACATGAACAGACATTTCTGCAAAGAAGACATACAGACATATAGCCAACAGACACATGAAAAGATACACAACATCACAGAACAGGGAAATGCAAATCAAAACCACAATGAGATAACCATCTCACGCCTATCAGAATGGCTAAAATCAAAAAGACATGAAACAACAAGTGTTGGCAAAGGACATGGAGAAAAAGGAACCCTCCTGCACTGTTGGTGAGAATGTAAACTGTGTAGCCATGGTAGAAAACAGTATGGAGCCTCCTCAAAAAAATAAAAATAGAATTACCATATGATCCAGTAATTCCACTACCAAGTATTTACCCAAAGAATATGAAAACACTAATTCAAAAAGATATATGTACCCTATATTTATTGTAGCATTGTGTATAATAGCCAAATTATGGAAGCAACCCAAGGGCCCATCCATAGATGAACTGAAAAATAAGATCTGGTACACATACAATGGAATACTATGCAGCCATAAAAGATGAAATCTTGCCATTTGCAACGACATGGATAGATCTAGAGGGATAATACTAAGCGAAATGAGTCAGAGGAAGACAAATAATATATGATTTCACTCATGTAGAATTTAAGAAACAAAACAAACCAAAAAGAGACAGACCCCATAACATAGAGAGGAAACTGATGGAGACCACTGACAAGGCAGGTGGGGGAGGAGAAATAGGTGGAGGGGATTAAAAGTACATTTATCATGATGAGTACTAAGTACAGAATTGTTGAATCTCTGTATTGTACACCTGCAACTAATGTGACACTGTATGTTCATTGTACTGGAATTAAAATTTTTAAAAAAATAAGGAGGTACCAATTTTTTATTTCTCAAATGAGAAAAAAATTTTAAAAAGGCTTATTGTACTTAGTATTTGTGAGAGTTTGATTTAAAAATGCACTCTAATGAAGTTAGTGAGGTTATAAATGAGGACGGGTTTTCTGGGAGGAGAGGTAATTTGGCATATGTATCAGAGGCTTTGAAAAAAGTGTATATGATTTGATCTAACGAAGTTTGTTCATAGGAATTTAGCATAAGGAATAATTAGCCCAGTGAGCAAGGATGTATGTACAAGGCCTTCATTGCAGCAGTATTTATATTAGCAAAAATATCTATTGTTTTAGATAAAGTCATAGTTTGCAGTACACTGCCCCTCTTAAAAATAGTAACATCAGTCTTATGATAAAACATCCAAAATACAGAAAAAAATCAAATTATTAAATAATTTATAATTTCTTTTGTGAAAAGAGAAATGTATATAAAGTCATATACATTAGGGGCATCTGGGTGGCTCAGTGGGTTAAAGCCTCTGCCTTTGGCTCAGGTCATGATCTCAGGGTCCTGTGATGGAGCCCCACATGGGGCTCTCTGCTCAGCAGGGAGCCTGCTTCCCTTCCTCTCTCTCTGCCTATGTCTCTCCTTACTTGTGATCTCTGTCTGTCAAATAAATAAATTAAAAAAAATAATATAAATTAAATGCTAATGGTCAGTTTTCTCCAGTGGTGGGATTCGGGATGGTTTTAAATTTTTTCTCTTTATTGCTTCCTACATTGTCTACATTTTTTATACTGATTACTTGTTCCTTTGAAAATAAAAATGGCTATTGCCATTCTGAAACATGAAATTTTTCTTACTCTGAAATGGTGAGTCACAGATTAGGAAAATAAAAGGATTTCATTCTCCAACAAATATTAAGTTCTTTATCATGCTAGTAAACTCGGCCTCTGTCTAAAAGCTCAACTCAAAGTCAGGGCAAGTAGGATTCACGAGGAAGAAAAAGAAGCTTAAAAAAAAAATCTGGAATCTGCAGAAATGACAGATCTTTATAAAAGGGATTTGGAGAAAGGGGGGAATTAACCCTCGGTTAATTGCTGCACTGAACCACTGATTGTCAAACGAAGCACCCAGACAGCTAAATGGTTCTTCTTGTATCAGGTAGAGAGACAAGTGGACCTGCAGAGCCACCCTCCAGCAATTTCTGAAGGGAATTGCGGATCCTTGCTCCTGAATTAGTGGAACAGGATCTGGGCCAACTCCTTCCCTTTTTTGACGAACCAAAAATGAACTCCTTATGTGAAATCTGGATCAGTTCCAAAACACCCAGTGCTCAAGGTTGTCAGCCAGCTGTTGGCAGCTCACACTAATTTTCTTTTCTCTTAAATGGTGCAGAAATATGTTGCTTTACATACACAGGGAAAAATGAATGGAAGGACCTAATTTGCAAATAACCCCAAACCTCCTAAAATGAGCTTTAAGAGCTGATCAGTGTTTACCCACTCATTCTGTTGTTCTCAACTGTGTGGAGAGGGGAGAATTGCCCCTCTTCACTTATGATACATAAGGGGAAGTCCCCAGCAAATTCCCCTGGAAAGGACAGGACACCAATACTAATGAGGAACCTATCTCCTTTGCTACTCTCTTGCCACTGGGCAAAACTCTCCAAGAGCTTACTGCCTCCCAGGGTTCCTGAAGGGGGTGCCTGGGGAGGGGGTCAGGCCCAGTTTGCCATAAGGGACAAGCTAGTAGGAACTCCATGACCTGAAGGGGAGGTTACGACCCAAGGTTGCTTTGACTAGTCCCTTAAGGAATCCCTTTTGATTCTTATGCCTTCATTTGAGTGACCAAGGAGACCCTTCCTTGTACAAATTTGTATTATAAACATATTGACTAACTTAGGAGCTGAGTCTTAAACCATGTAGGAGGCCTAATTTTATCTTATTCAAGGAGGAAGCTTCCAAGTTCCAATGAAAAGTGTAGTTCCCTTATTTATTTAAAAGAGAATGTAACACAAAAAATTTATTTTAGGAAGTAGAATATTCAGGGAAATGTACTATCTCTATTCTCTATCCTCCAGTTTTATGAGGAGGTACTATAGTCCAGTGGTTAAGGTCAGAAAGAGGGGAGTCTCTGTTTCTTCATCCATAAAATAATATTTACTCTGCTGGCTTGTGAAAATGAAATAAAATAATGCTTTGGAAGTACACACTGCTGGCTTGGCACAGACCAATGAATGGAGAGGCCAGTAACTCTGGGTCACAATCCACTTAGCAAGCGACTCCACAGAATCCTGAGGTATTTAGAGGGGCTGGCATCAGAAACTTTGTCAGTTGTTTCAGAATACTCTCTCCTTCCAGAAACACCCCTAGTAGCTGTGTTACGGGGTCAAGTCCTCCACCCCACCACTCGGTCTAGTGTCACTTGGTCTTTCCCTTCAGGAACCCCCACTCTGGGTCAAGGAGTCCAGCTCTGTCAGTGTGGTTGGACTGTGGACAGAGGGACGTCCACATGGGCTAATTTGGGTAGGGCCTGCAATCACTTGGGTCAGGGGAAGATCACATGGGGTGACTGACGAGTAGGGACAGGTCAGGGGAGGGCAGGAGGCCCCCACACAGCCGGGGGGAGAACCAGTGCGGGGAGGGAGCAGGAGGAGGCCTGCTGGTACTGACCACCCACAGAACTTGGTCTTAGCGTAAAGGCTCTCATCTGCCTTGAGTGGAAATAAAACTCAGGAAAACTAACCTTTCCTTTCTCTCAGCCTTCCAGTCACAACAACACGAATTCTTCTGCAAAGCAGATACTTCTGCCCACTAGGGGAAAGGTCAGGAAGTGCTGGAAAGAAAACACAATGATTAATATTTCAAGATCTTATCTTCCATACCGCAGTGAAAGCTTTGTCTTACTTCTGTGCAGTTGTTGGGAACACAAGGAAAATTGAGATAATTGGGGCTGTGGGGCCTCCCTAGGAATTTCTCTGGATGATGTTATTTTATTTACTTCTTCATATTTTCTTAAAGATTTTTTAAAGTAATCTCCATACCCCATGTGGGGCTCAAACTTACAACCCCGACATCGAGCCTTGTGTGTTCCCCTGATGGAGCTAGCCAGCTGCCCTGAAGGATTTTTTTTTTAAGATTTTATTTATTTATTTGACAGAGAGATAGATCACAAGTAGACAGAGAGTCAGGCAGAGAGAAAGGGAGAAGCTAGCTCCCCGCTGAGCAGAGAGCCCCACTCGGGGCTCAATCCCAGGACCCTGAGATCGTGACCTGAGCCGAAGGCAGAGGCTTAACCCACTGAGCTACCCAGGCGCCCCCACCCTGAAGGATGTTAAGTTGGAAAGTCAAAGAATGGTGTGAGGCGCCGGGGGTGGGGACGAAGGGGATAGAAGTGGCCTCTGCGGCCCTCTTGCCTTCTGTGTGCTCAGCGTCCCCAGAAAATTTCATGCCCAGCACCCTGGCCTTCCTTGTCCTTCCTAAAGCCCTCTCCCAAGTCCTGGGAAAGTGAGGAGACAGGAGCCGTTTTAAGCAAGACCGAGTCTGAGCTGATCCCATAGTTGTCTCCTGCTGGATGCAGGCTGGGTAGGCAAACTGAGCTGTGGTTAAGAACCGGTAGGCTTTAAGACCGGGCCTGTCTCCAGTTTGCCTCTGATTTCATGGATGAAAGTGGAATTTTCCAGGAAGGCTTGATTTGGGAGGAATCCTTCTCTTGGATCTACAAGTTCTTTTTACGCAGCAGGAAAATCCCACCCCGTGACCATCTGTGGGCAGTGTCTGCTCACGCCACCAACTGTCTCCTTAAGGAGAGGAACAGCATGCTCAGCAGAGAAGACCCCCGGGTACAGTGTGCTTTTCTAGGCTTATTGATAAAGCGTATATAGGAATTTGGGATTTCTGTTTGTATTAAATAAATTACTTTATTAAATAACATAAAAGGAATTGTGCTGTATAATTACCCTGAACAAGTCACTTAACCTCTTTAGGTTGGTTTTCTTATCTAAGGAATGAAGGGTTTTATAATTTTTTATACCCATTCTAGCATTAATGCTATTCTTTTAAGACACATTCTAAAGTAGTTAAATACCTCATATTGGGTATTAGAGACAAAATTTTTCCGTTAAAAAAAGCTCCAGCTGACAAAATTTAGCTGTTAGAGTATTTATGTCTTGTTCATTTTCTAGTTAGTGGTGAGTATATTTGTTAAAGGTTAGATCTTCCTGGCTTGCTTTTTTTTTTTTTAAGACTTTATTTATTAGTGAGCAAGGGAGCGAGAGAGAGCACATGTGCACAAGTGGGGGGGGCAGAGGGAGAGAGAGAACAGACTCCCCACTGAGCAGGGAGCCAGATGTGGGACTCGATCCCAAGACCCAAGGATCATGACCCGAGCCGAAGACAGAGGTGTAATCGACTGAGCCACCCAGGCGCCCCTGGTTAGCTTGCTGAGTGCCTGGCAATATTATTTATAATTAAATTTCAGAATGCTGAATCCCTAAGATGTCGTCACTGGGATGAAATACTAAGTGTGACTGGAAGGTCAGACCCCAGTAACGATGGGAAGGTGGCAGAGTGAAGGACTCATTACCAAGGGACAGAGTAGCAGATCTTGAAAGAGAACATGTAGCAGCACTGTAATCACAAGACTGGTCAGAACTTTTGAGTAACCAAGACTTTCCAAAGCATGGGGTGGAGTGAGCAGCACCCTCAATGGCAGCCATCATATCCATTTCCCAGCCCCGCCTTTGGGGTTATTTCTGTAAACAGGCAACCACTGTGGTTGGAGCAGGAATGGGAGGGAGTCAGGGAAGGATGCTTTGGTGTCTTTGAAGTGAATACTTACAAAAAATAAGAAAGTTACTGAAAGGGAGGTCATTATTTATTTTTGTTTGACTTGTTCTTCCTACTCAGCAAAGCATGCCAAGAGGATCTACTACCCACTTTCTTCAAGTTACTCGGAGTTAAAAGACAGATCGGTGATAAAAACCTAGATCTCGGCTTATAGAGGCTTATTGGCCTCCTTTGTCTGCCAGACACCAGTGTGCCCTGGGTGGCCTGATCTCAATATACCAGAGAGGGCAGCCCATTCATATTTAGAAAGCATCAGGTCCCAGGCATCACGACTGGGACACCAGTGGACCTTGGTAGCCATGACATCTCTGCTCACAGGTCCCACACTGTCGATGGGGCTCTATGGGTCTAGCTAAGATCTCTTGCTCCTGGATGCCAGGGTGCCAGCAGTATTCTTCCTTCTGCATCCATACACATGTTTCTTTCCTTATCCCAGAGTACCCAGATGAAAAATACCACCTTGTGCCCATGCTCATTTCAGATACAGAAACAATTTTTAAATCCCATCCTGGAATTTAACCTGGAGTTTAGCTTCATTGCAAAATCCCGGTCAGGCTTTCTTCATCCCAGGCTTCGGCCTTTTGCTTCAGTGGGCCTATCAGAATCGCTTTATATCATCCCCACGACCTAGTTTCCTGTCTTTATTATCGAATCCAGGGCTCATTCCATTTTCTGGTTTCGATGATTTTTCAGCTAACTTTGTCAAAATTTTTGCAAAGTCCTATCTCCCTGAAATTTAAAATCACACCATGGCAACTCTTTTTATGCTTTTGATGGGAATAACTGGTAGAATATGGAAGACATCCCAACCACCATCATCAAAAAAATAAAAATAAAAAATCTAGATTGTACATGAATTATATTTTGCCTGCAAAGGGTTGCTAATCTAGCACACAACTATCAATTTATTTAGCCTCACAAATTAATGCCCAACCATCAGGATTAAACACCCTCATTGTGGCCCTGGGCATAAGAATAATAGGATAGGATTCTACCTCCATACATAATTCATACATGGCGAATGTCAACGGAAGAGTTTCTTAGACTAAGATTACCAGCAGAACTAGCAAAAACATAGTCCCTTGAAATAAAGGTAATGTTCATTACCAACTTAGAGAAATGGCATAGCCCTCTTTTATTAAAACTCCAATTTCAGGATATACAGTGGTGTAATAGTCATGTCTCTTGTGAATCTCATTCTTCCCTTCAAGTTAGATTGAGGCCCATTAAAACCAGATTACAACGAACTGGCATTTTTATTTTAGTCCTCCCCATAGGAACAATGCGTCCGAGCAGCCATCTGCCTAATTTAAGGCAAGTTACCCTTCCAACAAGCCCACAGCTACCTCCTCTGAGAGGGTAATAAGAGCTACATGAACCCATCTTGTGGAGATCTGGTGAGCATTGTGTATTTATTTGTTTGTATCTTGAATAGAATGTGTGATTTCAGCACAACTAAGCACACAGTAAAATAAATAGGTCATTTGTTAGAGTAGGATTTGTTCAGATTATCAAATTTATGTTTGCTGCCTGCTGGTGCCTGGAATTATTGACTGCTCTAAGAATCACACATAGGTATTTATTCCAAGGCTTCTGTTCGCTTAAAGTATACACAATTCTGCATTCTTTTTCCTCCTGCAGACTTTTCATCACTTGGCATGGAAATCATGTAGGAGAGAAACTCACAGACCAAAAAAGCATAGCAAGGATTTTTTTTTTTTTCTTTTTAAATATCAGGAAGGAGAGGGGAAATTCCTGAATCTAAATGGCAGGGTCTAGAAGTCAGAGTGGAGTTTCCAAGGTCTATTTATAGTGGTTAAATCCGATCATGGGAATTTCAGACTGTGTACTTGTCCTAAGTGGCTGGAAGATGACAGAAAAGTAAGATATTTTTCCCACTTAGAAGACTGGAAGGTAAACCTACCTAATGTGAGGAATATACCTCCGTTTTTCTCAGAATCACATTAAATCACCCATATCTCTTTTCCCTTCTGACCATCATTTAACAATTTATTATTATTATCAATTTATTATATTATCAATAATAATATGGGAGAAGCCAGGGACTACTCTCCCTGATATCTGCCAAATACACTCTTAATTTTTACTTCATAATCTATTTTGTGTTCATGCATTCCCTTGAACATCTTTTTTTTTTTTTTTTTTTTTTTGGTGGCAGTGATGGAACCATCAGATGGTCACTATCATTTTTTAATAAGTAGAATAAGACATCTAGAAAGAGTCCAAAAGGGTGTACCCAAGTAGCCAGAGGCATATAAAGGGGCAAGTGACTGTCACAGAAGTATTTTATTTTTACTGCTTCTCCGTCAAGCTAACAAGCTCTATCTACTTTCCTCCTGCTGTGAAGAAGCATTTCTGCCTCCTTTGGGCTGCATTGGACAGTGTGGGTTGGTGTTTGAGACCAAACAGAGGCAGAGCTGACGGAAAGCAAGCATGGTTTGGCCACAAGGGGGGACGTTTTTGTCACCTGTCAAATTCCTCTTCTATTTGCCCTTTGCCTCCTTGCCCTTGTGGGAACCCTAAAAGGTGATGCTGTTGTCTGTTATCTGCCCAAAGTTAGGCAAGAGTCTAAAAAGTTCAAAGGAATTTTTCCGTTGAGGTAGGAGTCATTTTAATTAGGAAAGGGGAAGTTTTTGAAATGGGTCGTTTTCTTAAGAACTTTTATTGGCAGTTTGCCTAGAAGCTGATCTTTCCTGTCCAACATCATGGGGTCACCCTCCTGGGAAGGAGAACTGGAACAATGACACACAGAGCATTATTGGTGGCTAGAAAGACTGCTATGGTTATTAGAGCCCGGGGTCAATGCTCCAGAGTGAGTGAAGTCATTCCTTTGGCAGTTGTTTGGGCAAAACTATGGTCTTAAAGGACGCAAAGACCTTAGACATAGTTTACAGGAATAGCAGGTGCCAATGAAAAATCACTACCTTGAGAAATGGATGCAAAAAGGAGCCCAGGTAGGGGCACAGGTCAGTGAGTGTACCTTATCGGGTGAGGGTTGCGTGGGATAAACTGAGCCAAGTGAACCCAAACGGAAGATATCGAGGGCAGAGTGTGTGAGATTAGAGCAAAGAGAATTATTGATTTTCATAACTAGCCAGAGGTGTTTCTCCAACCCAGGAGTACAATTTGGGTGGGATTTGCAAATACAAAGGCTGAGAGAGAGAGAAGGAAAATTGCAGCAGCAACACCCAAACCCGGTAGTACAGAAACAAACTCAGGCAGGGTTAGTGTGAGGAAATCCTTTATGCTAGACCTTTCTGGAGGCGGGGCAAGTGTGTCTGAAGAAATGACTGATACCCAGAGACCAACATGGTGCAGATGATCTCAATGTTTACGTTGACATTAACGCCGTTGTACACATGGGACTGTCTTGGGTATCTATTTACGAAAACGGTAGCTCAAAGACGGCAACTACGTTATTTGCATCTCATCCCCGCCCCCCATGTTCAGAGCCCTCTGTGACCTCCCCTCCCAGATCACACCACTTCCAGACATGAAAATGGTCTCAGAGCCATTCTCTACACAGGATTCAGCAATCAGGGTTGGAGTGGGAGGGGAGATCTATTTGCAGTGTTTTTTGTCTTCTCTATGGGTTTGTTTGCAAAGTGACAAATAAGAAAGTTCCCTTCAGAGTTGTTAAAATAGACACTCCTAAACTGGGCATCAGGTTACTACATTCCTGGACAAAGTTTGGCAGCACCCCACCCTGCATGGCCGTGTTATCTGCGCTCACAAAATGGCACCGAAATGGGACTGTCCCGGCAAGACTGAGTGGAGATCACCTTTTAGTGTGGAGGACAGAGAAGCTCTGAACTTGGTGAATAGAGGAGATACACCAGGTTTTGCCCCCGCCCCCCCATCCCCCAGTCTACTGAAATTCTAACTGTTGCCTCCTTGCTTTCTGTGATGTCACCTCAAAACTAACTTCTCCTTTCTTTGGAGCATATAATGGAATCCAGTGCCAGCTCAGCCATGACTGATGTCAGTTCTGGGACCCATGAGCTACTTTTGGGTGCTGAATGACAGCAGAAATGTACATCATCTCATCGAAGAACTTGTGTCATTGCAAAACTTCTGTCTCAAGTTACTCCGGTGAGAAGAGGGACAAGATGTTCTCACGTAAGCATGTGATTGCAAATGGGGGACATGGCTGTATCCTACCGTCCTAAGGAGGCATCTTTATCTGATGGAAGACTAAACCTGTCTAGCTTGTCTGCTTCCTCCTGATGCTTTGCATCTCTTTTTCTTTCTCCACAGACTAAGCTATCTTATTTATTTAAAAGAATTTAGGGTCTTTTTTCCTTTACTAAATTTAGAAGTTGGAAGTTACAATTTATCATTTGGTAGGCCTACTATATAACTTTTCCCCTTCACCTCTGAGTCAGTAAAAACCCCTACATCTGGCTAAATTGATAGAAAATTTACCAAACCGTAACTAGGAAGCTTCATTATTTTGGTTTGTACCCCTCGCCCACCTTTTTTTCTTTTTAAGTTTCCTGGTATGTTTTCTGTTTTCAGTCTAAGAAATTGAAATACTAATCCTCAATACAAGCAAAGTGTTCAAAGTATGGTCCATGAGTTATTTTCACGCCCCAGACAGCAGTCCCACTGGCCACAGTCTTGCACACTCATAACAATAACTGAGGTCAAGAATTAATTCTTGAGCAGCAAAGAACACTAGAAAGTTAGGGAGGAAAGAAATATTCTGCTTTTACAAATATCTCCTGGGTTAATACAATAGCCATTACTACCATTTAGAAAGCATCCAGTGTGTGTTAGCATCACACTTAGTGTTAAGAGGGTATGTTTTAACTCTTGCAATAGTGTGGTAAGAATAGACATTGTTTTCCTAATAATACAAGTAAGAATAGTAAGCCTCTATGAATTTAATTAGCTTGTTCAAGTTCACACTGCTAAAAAAATGGCTAAGAATGCATGCTCTCAGAATCCCCATCTTATATCTACATCAATAAATTTGGCTTTGATCAACGGATCTTATTAATGACTGTTACTTCCCCTGCCTGCCCTCCCCCACGGCCTTCACAAAGCTCTATCATATACATTGTTTCCTCTCATTCAAGCCTCATAACAATTCTGTGAGCAGGTAATTGTAATCCCCTGCTCAGATGAAAACACTAAGGCCCAAATTCATGAAACGATGAAAGGAAGTCACTCCTAGGGGCATTTGTGAATATACTCTGCCTAAAGTCTGATATTTTATTTCAGAAGAGGAAGCTAACTGAGCAGGCTCCTCTCCAGAGAATTCTGATTTATCAGTTATGAACAAAATAAATTTAATAATCTTAACAGGTTAATCCAGTGAGAAGGAAGGAGAGAGTCCCAGGCCAAAGGAGAGTAAGGACTACTGTTTTTACCAATCTGGGTCGGCGCACACTACAGACTGCTGTGTGTGTGTGTGTGTGTGTGTGTGTGTGTGTGTGTGTGCACGCAGAGGTTATCCTGGCAGCCTACGAGTGTCTGAAGGGTGCTGAGGTCTTTCTGATCCCCATCGCGGCAAGCAAAGGCAATTTTCTCAGCGGGTTATTGCCAGGACCCAAGTGTACATCTTGTCTCAAACGCTGGGCTGGAGAGAGGCCCAAAATCATTTTCTGGACCAAACTGGGCTTTGCCAAGAGCCTCCAGACATATTTAAGATACAGCCTTCACCAACTCATATTACCCACCACATCCCTCCATTTGTCTCCCCATAAAGCTTCACAGTCTCTGATTCAAACATGGCGTCATGCTTACCTTCAAACTGCATCACGACAGAAGTGAAACCTCTTTACAGAATTCAGGGCCTGCAGGCTACAACCACTTTATGGAACTGCCCGTGGGCCAATGAGAGAAAAAACTTGTTATAAGGTGGATTTTTCTAGGGCTTTTCCTCTGAGAACAATTATCAGTAAATCTAAAGAAAGAGGCCACACCTGAAGCAGCCCATGGCACACGCATCCCTCGTATGCTTTCCTTTGGGGTGTTACTGATTCTGGGCAAGCTTTTCAAATCTCTGGGCTGTACTAGTTCCTCTCTATAATATCACAAGAATTCACCCATGTCACAGAGAATATTCACAAATCTGCACTTAGGTCAATGACCAAAGAACCAAAATAATGTGGTCCTTGGGCAAGGCTAAAATAATGATACGAGAATAGTTCTCTCCCTGCCTCTGTCCCTTCCCTGTTACGCTGTACATCTGTGTAAGAAATTGGCTCCGTGGGATGATCCTGAAAGCCTGAGGTATTGTCTGTGCTGCCTCTCAGAGACATTTTTCCACTTCATACGCCTGTGGTTGGAGGGAGGGGACAGGCCTGGGTGTGTCAGCCAGGGTGTTATTGTTAGGGCAGTCTGTGTCAGCTGGGCTGCGTGTCAGTCAGCTTGTTTGTCACATGTCCCTGAGCCTCACTGGGAAACCACTGGGATAATAGCCCTAATCCAGCCCCATAGAGAAAGCTGGAACCCTCGGGGGCCAAGCACCTCTTCTCTAACTGCAACTAGGCATTTACACCCCAGGTCAGCCTTTACAGAAACACGTTCTATTTTTAGAAAGAAAAAGACACTCTTGAAGGGTTAACACCAGTGAACAGTTGGGAATTTGTTGAGAGATTCCTGACCCTCCCCTCCAACATATTTTAGAGTTTAGAAAAACCTAGAAATGAAATACCCTAAAAAAAGCCTGTTTCTATGCTCCTAAATCATCTTTGTATCTTTAAAAAAAAATGTGTGTGTAATCTTCAAGGGAGAAGAATATATATACCACCACTGACTTCCTATTTCTAAAGATAGTATCCTAATATCTAGAAATCAAACTCACAACTTTGACTTTATATAGCAAGAGACAGAGTTTTGAAACACTGCCATTCTGAGGCCCTCTGCAACCCCCTTTGCTCATCATTTTTAGCTTTCCTAACGTGTGGAGGCCTTTGGAATTCTGACTTGGGATGCATTTTCTTCTGGAGGCAGGATTCAGTGTCCCTCTGCCCTATATGTATGTAGCAAGTAGAATTTCCCAAATAAAGGGATAGTGAGAACTCATTCAGGGAGGATTGCTTCATTTCCTAAAGAAAGGGCTTTTTTCATCACATTTTAAACCATTTTAACATCATTTGTTTGGAGGCAAACAAATAATGAATGCATTACAAAGCAGTACTTCAAACATGAAGAGGGTTTTTTTGTTTTGTTTTGTTTTGAAGAGCTTACTTGAAAATACCAAACCTTCTTTTAAAATTCTAGAATTTCTCACTAATTCACACTAGGCTTCCCTCCATTTATTCCAAATGGGTGAGATTTTACAGAGCATGGAAAATGGGACACTGGTGGGAGGAGAATTCCCAGCAAGGGTGAGGCATCGGCTAGCTATATGAGGTAGCCAGATGGCATAGCAGCGATGGACCCTGCATTCATGATCTTATTCATTAAATATTTTTAGCCCCTTTAGGCACTGTGCTCTGCGAAGAGAATAGAAAGCCTAACATACACATTGCCCGGATGTGGCCTCACAGCTCTTAGAGTCAAATAAAGAGACGTTATCTCCCAACACGTGTTTGAGGAGTATTATCAATTGAACAGCGTCCCACCAATTTTCACGAGGGTCTTAACCCCCACCGATAAGGAGGTGATTCAAGTTAAATAAGGACATATGAGTAGGGCCCTAATCCTACAGAACTGATGTCTGAAGAAAGAGAGACATCAGGGCATTCTCCGTGCTCATGCTGAGGAAAGGTTGTGTGAGGACACAGGGAGAAGGCAGCCATGTGTAAGCCAAGGACAGAGTCCTCACTGGAAACCAGCAGTGATGCCCCTTGATGTTGGGTCTCTAGCTTCCAGAACTGGGAGAAAATAAACTTCTGTTGTTTAAGCCTCCTGGTCTGTCACGGCAGCCCAAGCAGACTAACTCAATAGGGGAAGTGTGGAGTTCTTTGAGGGCATGTTGCAGGGGACCCATGGGCAGATCTGGAGCAGCAGCATCTGAGCGGACAGAACAGCAAGAGTTGGAGAGGGGGAAATGAAGAGGGGGCATGTTTTATGTGGAGGTTGCAACATGGGTGAAGCCACTGAGGTGAGGAGAACATGGCCTGGAAATGTGAGACAGAGGAAAGGGCAGTTCAGCCCTTGGAGCACAGAGGGCAAGGGTGCGGGTTCTCGAACAGATGGAGCTCTGAGGGGGCAGAAGGACTTTAGAGCAGGATTTCTCACAAGTGTTCAACACAATCCAAGTTCTTTTCTCTTGAGATGCCTTCATTCCCTTTTGGTCTTCTCTAACACCTCGTTCTGGCTTTCCTCCCATTTCACTGGTCACTTGTGAGTCTCTTTGAGGTCTCCTTTCCCCTAGTCAACCTCTAAATATTAGAGTTCCCCAAGACTGTCCTGAGCTCTCTCCTCTGCTCTTTTTACATTCCTTGCAATGGGATTTTGTCACATGGCTCTGAATAACATCTACATGCCTGGGACCTGGAAATCTCTATCTCCTACCCTTACCTCTACTTCCAAATATAGATTCACGTGGTCATTTGTTTCCTTTATATCTCCTTTTAGCTGTTCAAGAGGCAAATCAAACATAATATTCAATCAGATAGGGTATCATTAGCTATAAGCAATAGAAGACTCCAATTTAAATGGTTCAAACAGCAAGGCATTCTTAGAGCATGGTTCTTGACCCGGGTGTATCATTGAGATGATACTGTATGGGAGAGGAAAGCTTTTCCTGTACCCCCTTATGTTGAATGACTGAGTCATGCAAATTAAATTGACTAAAGACAGATAAACAAGGGGGAAACATTTACACACATAACACAGGTATATACATGCAAGAGTGCTCAGTGATGAGTTACTTAAATGGGTGGGTAGAATTAGGGCTTATATATCTAAATTAGTAGGGGAAGGAGAGGGGAGAAAAAGGCTTCTACAGGAAAAACAAATAGTTTTCTTAGGAAAGACAAATGGAAATCTAAGGAGAAAAAGAGATGCAAAAGTTTGTGATGTTTGTCTATATAGGTAAGAGTGGTCTTTCCGGCTCATTCAAGGCCATAAAACTGCCCTAGAGAGAGGATTTACGGTAGGTTCACTCTTGGTTCTCTGTCCTGGGAACATACCCACCCCCAACGAGGGAATTTATAGTAGACTGATTTCCCAGGAATTTCTGCTTTTAAGTCAGATAAGGAAAGCTCCACGAAGCCGCCTCTCTGCATCTGTTGAATTTCAGAGGTCTTCAGTTTAAAATAATTCTTACACCAAAATGGCATATTTTGGGATGGCATCTCCTATTCTCCTTCAGCACTGCATTCTGCCAGGTGGTCAAAGTTACACAAAGATTCAAGCCAGTCTTGAGTTGGGTCTTGGGCTAATTCTAGAATGGTGAGTCACTGTAGAGCCTGAGTTACTATGGTTCTTAGCTCTGACCTAGCCACTTTTATCGTTCTATTAGCATATGTTTTAAATGCAAGTCAAGAGATTCTTTTGATGTATGAGAGTACCTACCCTGGCCTTCCCCCTGTAGCTTTGTTGTTTCTTTCCATTCCGACCTTGAGTTGATCGTGAGACTTGCTTTAGCCAGTGGGATGTTAGCAGATGTACAACAACCAGAGGCTTAAAAACTTCTTGTACGTGGGGGTTTACTTTTTTTCCTCACTTGAACCCCTATTATGACCATGAAAATGAACCCAGGCTAGCCTGCTAGAGAATAAGCTACCACCAGAGCAGATGGGAATTTTCCTAGCTCAGGCCTTCCTAGACCAGCCAACTGCAGACACAGGTATATGCCCAACTAAAATCAGTTAGGTCAAGTCCGAATCCACAAAACTCCCCAACTCATAGTAAGGGAAAAGTGCTAGCAATTTTAAGCCACTAGCACTGGGGGTGGTTTATTAAGTACCAATAGCTCACTCACATGTCTGGAAAAGACCTAATCTTTTTGAATGGGGAGGATGAAGGGACACCTTAAGAGTGGGGATTGTGGGAGTAGGGTTCCCTCAAATTACATCTTCTAAATCTGGCAATCTTCATCCCCAGATTTCCTGAGATGGAAAACTTCCAAACTGGGCATTCTTCCCATAGAACATGCTGTTGTGTCCCTCACAGAGTAGTTCTTTGATATGCAAAATTAGATCATTATAAACTTCTCACCTCTATGTGTGGAAGATCGTGTAGAGCAGCGTGGAAGAAGGCTGGTTAGTGGCCCAAGAAATGGGGAAGCTATTAAAAGAGGCAGCACAAGGTTGTCCTATGAGCACAGGAGATGGGATCTTTAGATGGGAGCAGTCATGGCAGTACATGGAATGGTCCTTGTGGAGAGGGGTTTCCAGCAAGTTCTTTGGCATTAGCTTTTCTCTCCTCTTCAGATCCTGAGGTTATAGGCTAGCCTCTGTTCAGAGCTTCACACAATGGGTAATCCCTCCTCTAAGGCTACAGTGGTGCCTTTCCTCTGCCAAAGGATTGCCACCAACTCCTAACTGCCCACTAATCTTTATCCTGTTCCTCTACTATGTCTTGAAGATGCTATCAAACTTTAACATCCAGCTTGGTGTCCTTTGCTGTTTCTTTGTAGAGGGGCTGGTAACATCATTTAGACGTCTCTGGATACACATACACAGATGTCAGACAGAGGAGGACAACCACACACATTCCCGATATACTTGATGCTGCACTCATTGGTTGAGTGGCTGCAGCAAGGCAGGAAGGGGCTCACTGACCCAGGGATCTGCCAGGCTGGCTCTCAGGGCATGAGAGGATAGGATAGTTTTCTGAGTAGCAGGAAAGGCATACGCTAATGTAATGCAATCTATTATTTTAGGAGGGGGCTCTTTCAAAGTGCAGTAGTGCAATAACAAATGTAGCCTACTCGTTAAGCACAGAGACTCTGGAATCAGACAGACCACGATGCAAATCAGGATTTGTGATTCACTGCTGCTGTCATTGTGGGCCAATTACTTAACCTGTATACCACCGTGCGATGAATATAATAATACCCATCTCCTAGAGATGCTGTAAGGATTAAGTGAGATGTAAAATCCCCAACATGGTACTCAGTTTCTTGTAAGCACTCAGTGTGGAGGGTGATAATAACGGTGATTATTTAAGATAATGTTCTTCAAAATATATTCTACCTAGTGGCAGCATACTTGGAAATGTTAATAGGTGGACTGGGGAAAAAGTTTCGGAGGTCACAGAGAACTTCAATGTACTCACAGCTCTGTGGAGTTATGCAGTAAAGAAGTCAGTAGTGTTTTGTTTAACCCAACTTGTCCCAGGTTTATTTGAAGACGGGATGTTTTTTCCTATTGGCCTTACTAATGTGCCCCAGAACGCTGTTTGAGCGATGCCGGTTTGTGGACATAACTCTCCTTTGTGTGCCTAGCTCAAAATCTATCACCAGAAAGCAAATAAGAGTTAAATATAAAGAAGCTTGCGTAGAAAGCCTGGCCTCAGTGAATATTGGACCAATGTCCAAGTTGGATCTTGGCCTCACAGGAGTCTGGGAGCAGAGTTGATTATCGTAGGCCATCTGCTGTGAAGAGGGCAGCATGCCGTGCGGTAAGGCAGGCTTTTAAATTCTGAACCAGAATTTAATCTTTCAACTGCTGGCTTCACATTTATTTATTTATTTATTCATTTATTTAAAGATTCTGTTTATTTATTTGACAGAGAGAATGATCACAAGTAGGCAGTGAGGCAGGGTTTTAAATTCTGAACCAGAATTTACTCTTCCAACTGCTGGCTTCACTTTATTTATTTGTTTATCTATTTAATTTGACAGAGAGAGAGAGATCATGAGTAGGCAGAGAGGCAGGCAGAGAAAGAGAGGGGAAAGCAGGGTCCCCGTTGAGCAGAGAGCCCGATGCGGGGCTCGATCCCAGGACCCTGAGATCATGACCTGAGCCAAAGGCAGAGGCTTGACCCACTGAGCCACTCAGGCGCCTCCTGGCTTCACTTTTAAACAGAAGCCACCCAGACTTCTATGTGGCAGCTCAGTTTCCTGAAGAAAAGACCCAAGTTCTGCACTATCCTAAGACCACTTAGGCCAACCCTTGACTTTTTTTTTTTTTTTTTTAAAGCCAGGAATGGCCACCCATATTTTATATTTTTGTTTGAGTTTGTTTTGTAGGAAACCACGTGAAGTGTAATACAAATCAGCCTATGCTGGTCTCAGTGTTGGAGAAGCTCCACACAGGGATGCTTTTGAAGAGGAAAGTTACCATTTGTCAAAGAATATAGGATTGGCTCCTAAAGCAGGATGACTTGTGAAGAGACCAGAGTTTGAATGGCTACCCTCTTGAATAACAGCTGGCTATTCCTACGAGGGAATTTTTTTTTTTTTTTAAGGGAGAGGTTTCCAGAAAGTATATAGGAGATCCAAAAGACAGAATAAAAAGAAATGCTATGTTTTTGTAAGGGAAAAGTACATTTTAAAAAATATTGAATTGATGTGTAACATAATATTGAATTGGTATGGTACTACAGAGAAATGGAAGAGAATTTGCAAGGGAAGGAAATACCAAATGACTTTTGTGTTGAGGTAGTCTATGTATCTTGCCACTAGAACATGTTTAGTCCCATGCTTTACGAATTGATACACAGCAGAGAAACATGGAATGTTTACCAAGTCACTTTATGAAGAGAGGAAAAGGAAAATACCAGATTTTAACAAGGATCACACAAACAGAACCCCCGCTTCCCCCACCCCCAAAAGAAACCAATTAAAAATAAAACCTTCAGACCACTGACACTGACTTAGGACTATAAATTGAAAATGAACTGAAACACTAAGAAATTGAATTCAGCAGTATCTGAAAAGACTACAGTCTGACCAAGTAAGATTTACCATAGGAATGCAAGGAATGGTTTATTAATAGGAAATCTATAAATAAAACATATCATTTCAATAAGTCAAAAGAGAAAAATTATATAATCATCTTAGCAGATGGTACCCATTTAGGATTAAAAATATACTAAAGTGGGGTTAGAGAATAGTTTCTTAGTTGCACTTACTAGAGATACCAAATGAAGACTTAGTGTAGCATTCTTGTAAGAATTGGAAAGAGGATAAGGATGCCCGGCTTTATTTTTACAATTTTATATTTTCCTGGATGTTTTAGCCATTGAAATAAGGTAGGAAACAAATAACCACAGGATAGTTCATTTTATGCATCAGTTTCCCTAGGCTATGCCACTCAGAGGTTTGGCCAAATACGAGTTTAGGTGTTACTGTGAAGATTTTTTGAGATGTGACTGATTAACTTCTAAATCAGTCGACTTTGTATAAAGTAGATTGCCCTCCATAATGTGGGTGGGCCTTATCCAATCCGTGGAAGGCTGTAAGAAAAAAAGACTGGAATCCGCAAGGGAGGACAAACGTTCTGCTTCCAGACGGCCTTTGAAGTCAAGACTTCATTAATTATTCCCTAGGCCTGCCCTGCCATTTTCAGATTTGTCAGACCCCACAGCTGTGTCAGTCAATTCCTAAAAATAACCTCTCTGTGTATAATATACACACACATCTTCTTGATTCCATTTCTCTGGAGAACTTTAAGACAAATAAGAGCTAACATCTACTAAAGATGTTAAAAGGTGCCAGGCAATGTTTTAAGAGGCACACCTGGATGCATGAACTCATTTAATCCTCACAGTAACCCTAAAAGATATGCAATTTTTGTCCCTATCAGACACTAATCAGAATGAAATATTCTGATGACTCATAGGAATGATCTGGTCTGATTCAAGGAGGAGAACCAAAAACCTCATGTTCCTGCCCTTTTACTTTTAGGCACAACTCCAACCAACTCTTCCTGGGTAAGATATATCTGTGTTTGGAGACCCTGTGATGATGCTGAAATCAATCCTACTATCCTAGCAGTAGCCAACTAAATTGGACACTGGCTAGGAAGCAACAGTACTCAGGAACTGCTGTGGGGATCTGGCCTGTACTTGCACTGTGACGATCCCATATTAGTTTCCTATTGCTGCTGGGACAAATTGCTACAAAGTCAGTGGCTTAGACAACACAGGTTTATTATTTCACAGTTCTGAAGGTCAGAAGTCCTAAAACCAAGGTGTCCGCATGGCTGCATTCCTTTTGGAAGCTCTAGGGGAGAATCCACGTCCTCCTCTTTTCCAGCCCCTAAAAGCCACCTGCATTTCATGGCTCATGGCCCTTTTCTCTATGTTGAAAATTAGCAGCAGAGCATTTTCAAATTTCATTCTTTCTCTCTGACCTCTGCTTATGTTGTTCATTGCCTTCTCTCTCTGGTTCTGACCCTTCTGTCTCCCCTTTTTTTGAAGATCTTTGTGATTACTTTGGGCCCTCTGAGATAATCTATCTTGAAATCCTTAACTTAATCACATCTACAAAGTCCTTTGACCCAGGAGGTAACACATTCACAAGTTTGCGGGATTGGGATATATACATTTTTGGAGAGTATTATTGTATCTACCATATGTACCAAGCATAGATGAAAGACCCTATCATATCCTTCCTAGGGAGAAGTATGCATGCTAATGAACAAAGAGAAGCTGGCCTCTCAGCTCCTGTTACTATCATGAAACATGTCAACTTTCCATGATTCCCTGTTCCTGGTTCTTTAGTGAGACGCCTGTTGCATAACCAGTTTTAGAAAAACTGTATCACCAGAGAGGGGATATCTTTGCAACACTGTCTTTCTTTTAAAAAAACTTATTTATTTGAGAGAGAGAGAGAGAGCACAAGCAGGGGGAACAGCAGGCAGAGAAAGAGGAAGAAGCAGGCTCCTCACTGAGCCAGGAGCCTGATGTGGCCCTCAATCCCAGGACCCCACAATTATGACCCGAGCCGAAGGCAGACACTTAACCAGCTGAGTCACCCAGGCGTCCCACAGCACAGTCTTCTAACTTTCCCTTATACCCATAATGTAAGAAGCGTTTACAAAACTAAAAACATGGATCCGTATTTTTTTCACCTTGTGGGCAATAAAAACCAAGACCGAATTCACAGTGGACAAGATTAATAGCTAGGACTTACTTTAAAATTCACAACTTATGTAGGCTTTTAAAACATTTCTAGTTTTAGAAATTTAGAAACTAGAAAACTAAAGATTTCTAGTTTTTGGTCCCACTTGGAAGTTGCCCCTCCACCCAAAGAAGTACAAATCTGAACAAAAATCAACAACTCTTCTTGGATTCATAAGAGAGGGGAGGACACAGGGCAAAAACTGCTTCCCCCAAGATTAGAGAAACAGGCTAATAGAGGGAGTTGTGGCAGCTTACCAGAGCAGAGAATCACAGGTGGAAACGCCATGGGAACCAGTGCCAGGGTACAAACACCTACACTGATAAATTTCTGGAGGCCCAGTGTAGACAACTCTGAGAATCAAAAACCCTAGGGAGACCCAGTTGTAGAGGGCTCCCCACAGTTTTGTGTGATTTACCCCCAGGAGGTCGACCAGGTTCTCACAGTAAATATCAGGAGAAAAAAAAAAAAAAAAAAAAAGAAAGAAAGAAAAGAAAAACAACAACAACAAAAAAACTTTCATGTGCTTCCATCAGGCTAAGGGGAAAGGAGCCATTTTAAAATGTGCCAGAGCACTCCTTTCTTCTTAATAAAGCCTTCCCTCAGCAGAAACTAGTTACCCCATGCCTAACTTGCTGGGATATCATCAGAACCTAATTAACCCCACAAGAAGAGAAATACCAAATTCCAGCTGGCTCTAGCCTTCCACAGGGAGAAGAAAAATACCCAACCTCAGCCCAGTCTAGCCATCTTGTCTCACCCGGTGGGGAGAAAAAAACTGGAAACACTTGTGAAGTTCACAGTCTATAGACATAAGCCCACTAAAAGACTGAGAGCTAATCATAGGACCATAGAACTTCTCTCCCCATCCCACGCCACCTATTTATAGCAGTTCAGTTTACCTGGTCTTTCATGTCCAGCTATGAAGAAAAAGTGACAAGACACACCAAAAGGCAAAAAACACAATTTGAAGAGACAGAGCAGGCATCAGAACCAGCCATGTCAGGGATGTTGGAATTATCCGACAGGGAATTTAAAACAACTATGATTAATATGCAGGAGAGCTAATGGATAAAGTAGACAGCATGAAAGGACCGATGGGCAATGTAAGCAGAGAGATGGGAATTTTAAGGAAGAACCAAAAAGAAATGCCAGAGATCAAAAACACTGTAACAGAAATAAAGAATTCCTTTGATGGGCGTATTAGTAGATTGCACACAGCTGAGGGAAGAATCTCTATGCTTAAAGATATCTGAGTAGAAACCTCCAGAACTGAAAAGCAAAGAGAATAGCCTGATACACACACACACACACACACACACACACACACACACACACCAGAATATCCAAGGACAGTGGGACAACTACAAAAGATGTAACATTAGCATAATGGGAACACCACAAGGAAAAGAGAGAAAGGAACAGAAAAAATATTTGAAACAGTGATGACTCAAGAATTACTCTTCAGTTAAAGTCAGACACCAAATCACAGATCCAAGAAGCTCACAGGACACCAAACAACATAAATGCCAAGAAAACAGAAAACACAAAAAAACAAAAGGAAACAAAACTAACCCAACACCTAGGTATATCTTTTTCAAAGTACAGAAAATAAAAGATAAAAAAATCTTGAATGAAACAAGAGAAAACCAACACCTTACCTATATAACAAAAGTTATACTGACTTCTACTTAGAAACCATGCAAGCAAGAAGAGAGTGCAGTGAAATATTAAAAATGTTAGGAGAAAACAAAATCTACTAACCTAGGATTCTATACCCTGTGAAATTCTCCTTCAAAAGTCAAGGAGAAATAAAGTCTTTCTCAGACAAACAAAAACTGTGGGAATTTGTTACTACTTGCAATAAATGTTAAAAGAATTTCTTTAGAGAGAAGGAAAATGATACAGGTCAGAAACTCAGATCTATATAACAAAAGGAAGAACAACTAAGAAGGAATAAGTGAAGATAAGATAAAAACACTTATTTTTCTAATTCTTAATTGATCAAACAGATAATGGTTTATTTGAAATAATAGCAACAATGTATTCTATTATGTACACCCATATAGACAAGCATGCACATATCTATGTCTACATATAGTTATGCATACTTATACATGAGAGAAATGAATGACAGGAAAGATACAAGGGACAGAAAGGAAGAATTAAGATTAGTTTGTTATTGTAAGGTATTTATACTATTCGTGAAGTGGCACAACATTATTTGAAAGTGGACTTGGATTAGTTGTAAGTATATATTGCAAGTTCTAAGGCAACCACTAAAAGAGGTAAAAATCTAACTGATATCCTAAGAAAAGAGAGAAAATGGAATCTTATGAAATGCTCAATTAAACCACAAAAGCAGAAAAATAAGGGAAGACAAAATAAGAACAAAGAAGAGGGGAACAAATAGGATGTACATTAACTGTTCTCAATAATCACTTTGAACATCAATGGCCTAAATGCAGCAATTAAAAGACAGAGGTTGTCAGAGTGAATTAAAAAAACGAGTCAGCCCATTTTTTAAAATTTTTTATTTTAAAAGATTTTATTTATTTATTTGACAGACAGAGACCACAAGTAGACAGAGAGGCAGAGAGAGAGGGGGAAGCAGGCTCCCAGTTGAGCAGAGAGCCCGATGCGGGGCTCAATCCCAGGACCCTGAGATCGTGACCTGAGCCGAAGGCAGAGGCTTAACCCACTGAGCCACCCAGGCACCCCTAGCCACATATTTTTATAAGAAATCCACTTTAACTATAAAGGTGTCTATATATTAAAAGCAAGTAGATGGAGAAAACTATACCATGATAATGCTAATCAAAAGAAAGCAAAAGTAGTTATATTAAGTTCATAGGGCAGATTTCAAAACAAGGAAAGTTATCAGGGACAAAGGAGGGAATTACATAATAATGAAGGGATCGATTATCCAAGAAGACATCAGTCCTCATGTGCACGTAAGGGCCTAATAAATGAGAGTCAAACCATGTGAGACGAAACCTGATGGAACTGAAGGGAGAAATATGTGAATCCTCTATCGCAGTTGAAGACTTCAACAACCGTCTATCAGAAATGGACAGATCTAGCGGGCAAAAAAATCAGTAAGGACTTAGCTGAACTCAGCAGCACCATCAATCAACTGGATATAATGGACATTTATAGACTACTTCATCCAACAACAGCAAAATCCACATTCTTCCCGAGTTCACATGGAACACTTACAAGATAGATGACATTCTGGGCCATAAAACACACCTTAACAAATCTAGAAGAATATAAATCATGCAGTACCTGTTCTCAGACCACAGAATTAAACTAGAAATCAATAACAGAAAGATAACTGAAAAATCCTAAAACGTGGAGATTAAACAACATACTTCTAAATAATACATATTTTTCAAAAAAATAGAAACAAAGTAAAAAGATCAATAAGCTAGAAAAGTACTTACAAAATGTATAGCAAAGCATTAATATCTTTAATATGTAAAGAATAGTTACAAATTAATAAGCAGAAAGACCAATACCTCAAAGGCAAAATGGGCAAAGGAAAAAGACACTTGACAAAAAGAAGAAATCAAAGGGCTTATGTGCATGTGAAAATGTTTAACATCACAGGTATAAAGGGAATTTAAATAAAAACAACTTGGCAAATATAAAAATAAATGACAACTAATGCTAGAAAAGGTGTGGTGAAGCTTTTTGGGTACCCCCGTGATTGCTGGTAGGAGTGTGTATGGCCCAACATTGCCGGAGTTCCACTTGGCAATATGTATCAAAAACTTAAAAATTGCACATGGTGACTCAGAAATTCCACTGAAAAGGAATTTATCTCAAGGAAATCAGGAGTACATGCAAAAATTGATATATAGATATGTGTATAATGGGGTTGATATCTATCTATCTAATATACACATTATATATATCTAAATAGCAAATATATATATATACACAACACTAACAGATAGGAAACTACATATCTGAAGGAGGTTTACCATATTGTGATCAGCTATAAAATAAAATATAATGCAGTCATTTAAAATGAGAATTGTACCCATTTAATCTTATTTATTATCAATTGTGTATCAGCTTGTTTCCCCTCACTGTAAAACAAGAGCAGCGACTCTTTCTTTAACTGCTGTACCAGGATTAACTGGGAGAATACATGTTGCCCTTCTAAATGTTTGCTGATTGGCCTAGTATAAAGTATGTTTTCAAATAACATAACAGCTTATGAAGCAGTCACAATTTCAAAAGAAAATAAAATCAAGATTAAAAAATTTAAGGAGGGCCTGATGTAAAAACAGGAAAAAAAGATGAGAAGGAAACACATCAAAATGTTTATACAGATAATCTCTGGATGATGAGGTTGAAGGTGATTTAGTTTTTTTTCTTTGTACATTTTACACTTTCCAAATTTGCCATAAAGATTATATATTAATTCCATAATTAGACAAATTTCAATCAATAGTGCAAATTTAAAAAGAAGAGTCATGGTGTGATTTGTCAAAATCACAACTTGTTCTTCCTGATCTTCTGGAATTAACTATTCAGTGTGAGATCTGTGGGCCAACAGAACCTGGAATCTCATTTGAAATACAGACTGTCTGCCACGCCTGACTTCTATGTCCGAATCTGCATTTTATCAAGATCCTCAGCTAATACACACATGAATGTTTGAGAAGCACTGTGTTAGGCCATTCTAACCTGATTGTTTCATTACTGCATTGGGTTGGCTAATTACTATCAAGATAAAGCATTTGGTATTCTGTGCAAAAAGGTTAATAAGATTTCAAATGTCTTTCTGATATTAAAGTAACTTTCACACAGTTTTAGCAGCTAGCATGCAAATGCTGATTCAGAAATACCTTCAGATTGGCCTCTGTCCTAGCCCTTGCCACCAACTGGTTTACCCCCGATTCAGCAGCCGCTCTAGGCACTCACAGCTCTTTCCCTCACCTCACTGCCTCCATTCACCCACCCTTGCACTAACTACCTAATTGAACCCTTTTTCATCTGTTCAGTGCTCATCTACATGTTTCTGTTTGAAATAGTAAAATATGCTGTCAATTCTGAGATTGCCCTAACAAAGATTTCTAAGTTTATTGACCCTACTTGGGGTCTGGTAGACAGCAGTTACTTCTGTAGAGATTTCTTTCTTACATTCATTGAACATTTACCAGGTAATTAACTGAGATAATCCATGACCTTGAAGACCTTTCCATGCAAGTGTGGGAGTGGGGGATCGTGTGGAAATCCCATGCAGTGACCTGATGAGTTGATATGTGCCTGTGAGAAGATACGGGACGAAGAAGCAAGGATGGTCTTGGAAAAGCCAGGAAGGATTTGGGGAGGGGGTGACATCCTTCTGTGACCCCTGACCCCATCCCGATGAGGTTACTCCTAACTGTCCTCTTTCCTGGGAGACCGATAGTTCAGTGATGGCACGTAAGTGGGCGCTTCAGCCATATTTGTTGAATGAAGGGATATGATCTGAATCTTAGAGGGAGAGTTGGACTTGGTTTTGGCGACGGGTGGGTGTTCTCCTGGGCAGAGGAAGTCCGAGATCAGCGGAGTAGAGAACAACACAGCTTTCTGTAAATAGTCCTTAGCTTACCTTTCCCGAACTGTGGATCAGTGGCTCAGGGAGACATTTCCATTTGGAAAACTTTTCATTGGAGGTCATGGAGATTAAAACCTTCTGGCTAGTAAGCTGTGACCGATTGAAAGTTGAATGCCAGCCCCAAGCATATCTCAGAATGCAGATCTCTCTTTCCGAGAAAGGGCAGCGAGTGTGCTGAAGCCTGCCCAGGACTCCCCCCAGTGCTTTATTTATGGCTGTCCCCTTCAAAGCAGAGAGCAAATGTGCTTCGAATGAGCAGGCAGCATGGCATGGAGTCTGGGTACCTAGAACTTTCAGAAAAGAAAGCAGAGCTGGAGGGCTGCCAAGACAGTAAGCTGTCTGCTGCATGACCAGGAAAAGAAAAGCTAGGTGTCTGTCTCCAGCGCCTCCTCACTAATTTCTCGATATCCTCTGGCATTTGAACAGGCTGCTGTTGCTTTGGGGGAGAGTGACGTGCACAGTGACATTTGTATTAATACCTTCTTGATGACTGCCTTCTGTTTACCAAAGCACAAGATGAAAGTGGAATTATTCCAAAAAATTTAAAGCATATAGGTGCTAAGGGCAAAGAACTCCCCAGGTTTGGAAGGGGTGTCCTCTGGTTGCTGGAAACGGGTCTATCATCTGGCCCTCAGTCTCCTCACCTTTTTGCCCTATTGTTGGGGCACCTGGCAGGTTTGATGGGACCGTCTAGACAAACAAGAGGCTCTCCCTGCTAGTGAGTCCTGGGCGGTCAGGAACCACAGCTGGAGGTGAGCAGGCCAAAGGGAAGTTTGCAGTGTTCTGACATGTTGATTTCAGAAACCCACTCCCTAGTAAAGGCAGCCACTCTTCCTAGTAAAGGCAGCCAGCTTCTCTCCTGGAAGCTCCTGGGGCCTTGCCAGCCATGAACTCCAAGTCCCCCGAGAGATATCACACCTTCAGGTCCAGTAGAGGTCATTGCCTTGGCACACGCCAGCAGGAGGATGTGAAAAGAGCATTTGAGATGTAAGAATCTGTGTGCCGAGTCTCATGTAACGGTTTGCCTCAGTCCCAAACCCACTTGGTTCAAACTTCTAGTGAAAGCAGTTCCACACACGTGTCAAGGTCAACTTGCCAGCAAAGTCTGATGGGACTGGGGATGTAGAGAAACCAAGTAGGGAGCAAGAACTTTCTGCTTATTCTTCACCCGGAGCACAAACTATAGTTTCTTGCTTCTCTTCAGTATGCCTGAGTGGTCATACTGCTCAAATATTTAGGGGGCATGGCTCTAAACACTCAGTCCTTGACTACAGGGAGCTGAATATAAAAGCTCCCTTTGATGGAGAATCCTTCTGTGCTCCTGGACGTTTTTACACATGGGCAGCCTCCTCAGAAAGACCCAGGCCGTCTTGGGAGGGGCCTGGGATCCATACTGTGCTCCTTTGATACACACGGAACAAAGAGAGCTGCTAACGGTGGACCCAGGACCCCAGCCCTGGGGAGACTTGTCTTCGCCCCTTCGTCAGAGGCCTGGAATGGCGCTGCCTCCAAAGAAGGTGCAGACAGCATGGTTTGGCAAATTCACTTCCTTCTACATCTGGGACTCACATCGCAAGCTTTTTGTGGGATCTCGGGTGCAATATCTTTCTTGGTTTGGTCTAAATATAATCTCCAGTAGGCAGAAGAGGAATGCTTAGAAAGTACCCAACTTGCTGATGTCAAGAGGAAAGAGATCTAATTTCCATACCATCTAATTCAGCTTTTATCCCACTCATATTTGTTGACTCGGCCGCCATTGTCCTAATTCTCATCGGCACATCGCCTAAAATAATGAATCCCTGGGTCTGCCGGAGCTTCCCCTTTGGTAAACCTGCCAATATTTTCCTGGAAGAATCCTATTTCACTAGCCTCCAATGGAGGATGGTAAGGCTGTGCACAGAGCTCAATACAAAAGAAATGTCTGCATTCTAGGGAAGATTTTTTTGACGGGGGTGGCTTTTCCTAATTGGTCCCAAAGCCCCCACTGGGATAACAGAAGAAGGAGAACTCTGGCCCGTGTGCTATAGATATTATTCCTTGTCTCTGAGTATGGGTTTTGGGAGAGAGAAAGCCATTTCTTTCTCCAAATCCCAGCCCCTTTTAATTGTTAATATATTATAACAAACGTACTAAACGGTTTTGTAAAGAGAAAGATTTGTAAGGCCACAGTTACTCTTGCCCACTCTGTTGCTCCTATCTATGTGTAACTTACATGATATATCAGAATTTTTATGCTACCTTTTTTGGCTGACCATTATACCATAAGCTCCTCACGTTTTTTATGGGTTTCTGATTTTCGGAATTATAATTTCAATGCTACATGATTTTCACTGAAGACAGGACTAACAATGACTTTAAGTACTCCTCTGTTATTGAACTTGAGCTTTGCTTGTGTTGTTTTTCCTTCATAGGTAACACCTCCATAAGCCTCGGTGGACCTGTAGCTCATTCTCCTTTTGCATTTGAATAAATGCCCAGGAGTGGGGTAAAGTCTTAATAGTTTCATGGCCCTTGATACGTGTCACCATATTGATTTCTTAAAGAACAGTAAAGGTTTACATCTTGTGGTTGAATAATTTGCAAGCCAAGGCAGGGATGATATTCAAAATTTATCAACTCACTGGAGCATCAGTAGTGACTGATCTAAACTGAGGCAAGCTGGTGCGCCTGCCTGGGCACACTGCCTGAATACTGGCCCTACTTGGATGGCGAACTTAGCTACCTCCAGGGCACCCTTCTCATCTGTTCTCTTTTTCTGTGTTTCCTTCTCTATTTCTTTTCCTCTAGTTCTCTTCTGCTTCTCTGAGCAAGGCAGTAATCATAATAGCAATAATGGATACTTCATCCAGTATTTACTCTGTCCTCCCATGTTGTAGCCCAATTAACTCTTGGAAAAACCCTATCAGGTAGTTTAGTACCATTTTTTAGACATGAACACTAAGGCTCAGAAGGCTAAGTTACTTGCCCAGGCATATAGAGATGAAACAGGACAGAGCTAAGATTCAAACCTGTCTGGCTGGTTGGCTCCATAGTTCTTAACCAGGAGCCTGCCCAACCTGTAGGGTGTTGGGATGGCTGTGTGGCAGAGCAGAAGAGGGAGAGAGCTTGAAATCCTGGAGGGACCGAAAATGGGTTGTTTCAGTTTCCTTTGTGCTCTTTTGTTTCCTGTACTGTTAAACTACTTGATTAGCTTCTGGTGTCATATCTACTTGCAGCTGTTAAACATTAGAAGACTTCAGAGGGGGGATTTATTTAAAGCATAGTTATTAAAATGTCTATTTTGATTTAAGGATTTCTTCTGCTTTGTATTACTTACTTGTCTCATATCTCTTTAATCTATAGTCATTTCTAATAAAGAACGTTCAGAACCTACCAGCCAAAGCGCTTTAAGTGATTCTTGCCAACTCTCATTTAACCACTTTATTGCTCAGCCGAATTATCACTCAACCATATCCCTGTCTTCTTATCGTTTATAAACTTGGCAATGTGTCTATTCACGTCCATTACAAAGTCATATATATATTTTGAGACTAGGTCTTCCTTACAGTGTCCCATATTCTCTTGACTGGAAGAGTCCTGATTATTTTTCTCTATAATGGGCAACTGTTTTCATGTTAAATTTCCCAAGGTTGGGCTCTAGATGTCAACCTTTGAAGTGGGGATGGATGATGGATGTTTTGAAGGAGTTGAGGAAAAGCTGTTTTCGGTTGTAGACTTCACAGATCCTTGGAAAAAATTAGAAACTGGAATATGAAGTTTGTATGTCCTGAATGGTCTTCTCAAGAGCCTTGATTGAGCATGGAGAGAGAACTACAGATGTTTCGTAGGGCCAGGACTTGCTTGGCAAATGAAAAATAGGTAGAGTACACAAATTTCCTATCTTAGTTTGAGTTCCTCCACAGCAGTGACTGAAGCAAGGAAATGAGTGAAGTCAGTTTATCTGGGAGGTGATCCTAGGAAGCAGGAGTGAGAGAGCAGGAAAAGCAAGGGGAAAAGGACAAGTTAACAAGAGGGTATATGTTCAAGGTCACTGATGTAGGCGGACCTCGGAGAAGTATCTAGAATGTCTTCTAGAAACTTCTACCCGAAAGAAAGCTGGAACATTTATATGACTCCAGTCTCCTGTTGGTTGAGGGTTGCCCTGCACTCTCTGTGAGTCTGCCTATGGGCCAAGAGGACTCCGCTGGTACAGCAAAAGTAGCACCAGGTAAGAGTGAGCTCCTGAGAACTGTCTACCACAGCCACAGCTGAAATCAGAGGTGAGTCAAAGGCAAGTAACACAGCCACCAGAGGTTTCTGCCACAAAGCCATGAAGTAAGATTTAAGTGTCTAATTTCAAAGTACATCTTGAACTTGAGCACTTCTACCCACCTTCACCATTACACCCTGGTCCAGACCACCTTCATCTCTCACCTGAGCCTTTACAAAGCCTCCCAGCTGTTCTTCCTGCTTCCTTGCTTGTCTTACATTCTTTTCACCTTAAGTGCCCCTGAAAGTACGTCATATCACTCTTCTGTGCAAAAAATTTCCAGTGACTTCTTATTACCCTAAATATCTGATATAAAATTCTCATCTGGTCCATGGCTCCTTCTCCAGTTTCATTCCCAATGACTGTTCCACTTGGTCATTGTCCTCCAGCCACACAAGACTTCTTATTCTCAACAATGATTCTGCCTTCTTCCTTTCCTTCAGCCTGACATGATCTTTCCTCCAATTTTCACTTGGCTTGCGGTCTCAGTGCTACCCCTCAGTGTGGACTCCCCTGACCACTCTTCCTAAGTTAAAATTCCATACTCTCTAACTATTCTGATACTTCTTTTTCTTCATAGCTCTTTTTTTTTTTTTACCACTTGACACAAGCATGTGTATTTATAAGAATCAAATTCCATAAAAATGTATCATTCTATCTCCAGCATCAAGAATACTCCCTGGTATATTATCAGGCTCTCAATAAATATTTGTCCAATGAGTTACTTCAGAAGCATGATGTCTCCTCCAAGTTCTTCCCCCAAATGCTCCCATTAATGTGATCACCCCAGTGACCCAGGAAGGCATTACTTCTGTGCATAATAAGTCAACTGAATCAATGCAGTGACAATATAATGAGATCCCTTATGAGAACTGTTAGCCTGAGGTGGGAAGGAAGTGGGTGATACTTCCTGCAGAGGAATGTGGGCAAGCAAGGAGGCATGGGCACAGGGCCAATCTTCAACCACTTACCAACCAATGGTCTGTTTGAAACCCACCCTTCTTGGTGGGTTGTGTGAGAGTCAGGGCTGGTACTGGCAAATTCTATGCTTCTTGCCTCTTTTCTAACTCTTTCCTCTCTCCCACCCCCTCAGGAAATTACAAGGAAGAAGAAGCTAGACCATCTGGGGCTGTGGGAAGGTCTGGCAAAGAGAAAGTACTTGACAGTGACAGTACTTGGGAGGCCTGACTTCATCTCCTCGTATCCAGGGACTGACTGAAACAACACAGGCAAGGGCCATTTATGGAAGTGAGCATAACATTACAAGAATGTGCTTTTGGGAATTTTGACAAAAATCTGCATTTTGAAGGAGATATAGGATTTTTGTTAGGAGGCAAAGTCTTTCTCTGCTCATCCCCTTCTTTGCTCATCTGCAAACCAGATGACCTTCTGCCAACACCAGCGAATATTGGCATTTCCCTAAATAGTGCCCCAATGTCCACATTTTTCTCTTCAAAAATTACCTGTCTCCCTTAAAGCTCTGTTGTTTTGATGTGAAAATGACAGCGTCTTATTCTCCTATTCAAGTAACAATGTAACTGGACTGTTCTTGAAGCAATACCTCCAACTTCACTTTCTAGGTCAAAAAGGTGGTTCTAAATATGGGCATCCAGGCTAGCGGGAGGAAAGGATGGACCACTGGGGAAGATAATTTGTCACTTCTAAGACTTTATGGTATTGGCAGTTATCGTCTTTGAAGACAGGTTCTGAGACCTGACTCTCAAGGTCCAAACCCTACTTTTGCCATTTAGTTAGCTGTGGGACCTTGGAGGTTTGCTAACCTCCTTATGTTTCACTTTCATCCTCTGGAAAATGGGGATAATAGCTGGACCTTCTTCACAGAGCTAGTGTGAGTGTTAAACGATAATCACTGGACCTTTTTCATAGGGTTGGGGTGAGCATCATGTGAGTTAATGTGTGTGCAAGTGTTAGAAAAATGCTAGTACACATTAAGCTTCAGGAAGGAAGGCAGTGATGATTCCATGGAACTCCAAAAGGAGCACACAAAGAGCCAACAGTTCTTACCACTGGCTATTCTTCTGTGGAAGTCACTTTCTTCGTTTTTCTCATCTAGACACTGCCTCCAAACTGTTTTTATCATGGAATTCAAAATCCATCACTTTTCCAAAACATCCTGTGACTTTTTGTTGACCAGAGAATGAACTCCCATGATAGGGCATTCAAGGCCCTCTCTGTCTTCAGCTCTGCATCATGGAAAAAAATTCAAACTGACTAAACATATGGGGACTGTGTTATCTCCTGTATTGGACAAGTCAAGGAGCAGATTGTTTTAGACATGACAAGACCCAGGTATATAAATGTGTTGGCCTTTCTCTACAGCAGGTACTCTCCTCAGAGAGACTGTTGGAAATTTTAGGTTTTCATTATTCTTTATGGGTACCAATATCATAGAAAGAGAATATCTCTTCCTTAAAATTCCAACAAAACTGAGATTTAGCCTTGGGACATTGGATAACTTGAGTTATGTACCCAGCTTTGAAGCAATTGCTATATCTGGGGAGATTGAATGTAATGGTTGGTCAAGTGTGGATCACTTGGTCTGTCCTGACTCCAGGAGTAGGGTCAACTCCACTCATGAGATACCTTGAGATGGGTTTCCCTAAAGAAGATATTTACCACTATGAAGAGAATAGAGAATGGACAGGTTTCCCCAAAGGAAATATTTATCACTGTGAAGAGAATAGAGAATGGATATTGAGTAGGCAAAAGGAACAGATGTCCACCACAACCTCCTCTTCCTGCATTTCCTATCATTCTTTGAACACATGCTGCAATTTTCCATTTCCTGCCCTTGTACGTGATGTTTTCTTTGCTCAAAATGTCTGTCTCACACCTCTACCTATCAAAAGTTCAAAGTACATTTTAAATTATACTTCCTTTATCTGGGTTTGTCCTTGAAAATCATAATTTATTATCTTTATTATAGCTTTTATCATCATCCAGCTTGTATTATATTACACTGTGTTCATGTCTTTTGTTGCTGGATTGTAAGCTTTTTAAGAAGCAAAAATCATGCCTTGGACCAGATTGCACACATGCATATTATCTGGAGATCAATGAGCATCGTCCACCATGTAAAAAGCTTGGTGTCACTATAAAGTACCATAATAAAGATTGGTTGTTGTCATCATCGGTTTTTTTTGTTTGTTTGTTTGTTTGTTTTTTTAGTATTACTTCTTCTACATTGCAATTTTCTAATAAATATTTGGTTGATTTACTAGAATACCTAATTGTAATCAGAAGTGATTTTTAGCAGTCTCAAAATTCGCCATATTTATTCTATGTCTTTCTAGACCCAAAATTAACATTATTCAGGTGCAGAAATATGCCTTCTTTCAAGATGCTTCAGGCATCTGGGCCAAGGAAACAGAGTTATGATTTTATTACGTGTCTGCATTTAGATTAAATTCTTTGGCATTGCTTTGGTTTTATTCCTTAGCAGACTTTTACATTTAAATACTGTGTCTTGTATCTCGTGCACCTTAAGCTTTGAGTTTTTAAAGAGCCTTCCTAGGGTCGGCAAGCACATCTTTATTTGCCCCTGGATGGTCTGACAACCTGTAATAAGCATGCCTGGCCCTACCAGGCACTGGTCCAGTGGTATCAAGGTCTATAAGCTTGATCCAACCGAGGCGGCATTAGCTTCCCTAGAGTCTGTAGCGTATTCACCAACCTAGCATGTGAATGTTGGCTGTGACTAAGCACAGGAAGGCTGATCCCTGGCAAAACCTGAAGTGGGCTACTGCTCCTCCCTTGGATTCCCTTCCACCCCATTTTGTACGCTCCTCTCCTCTCCCAAGAGATGTCTATAGTCTGCCACCCTGTTGCTTCTCAGGACCACATTTTGGGGGATACATTTAGATTTCCATTTTCTGCCTATGCTTCCTCCTCACCCATCAGTAACAGATAACTTTCTTTGGGGCCAGTATCTGTTATTAAATTATTTCTAGCTATTGGTCATAGCCAATGAGTCATGATTGCTTGTGACTTGATGTCAGGCCTTTCCAGATCACAAATTGAATTCACATTTTGAGTCGGACTGGCTAGAAACCACCCTCCATTCAAAGAAAAGACAAAGATGAGATGGATCTCAGACAACAAATCGTTTGTCAAAAAGGCTTGGAAATGGGCTGGAGATGGACAGGACAGGATCAGGTATGCCTTTAGCAACTCTTTACATTAAATGAGCATCCCTGATAAGAATGAGCAAAAAATAGTAAAAACCAGAGAAGAATGTATCCACCAATACTAATGCCAGAACATGGGTCACTCGCTCCTCCTGGTATGCTAATGGTACTGCCCCCATATATATTTAAAGAGGTGAGAACCTCAGGTCCACTGAAAAAATCCAGTGGGGGGAAGTACTTTGCGCCAACTTGACTTTCCAGCATCTTTTTTGCTAGTCTTAATGGCTGCCCCTGAAACCATGTGTTTGTTGTATGCTCTGCATCTGTGAATCCATCTAATCTGCATATTACCTCTCCAAGAAGGTTGACAGAAATGATCCCATTTTGCAGATAAGGAGACTGAGACTCAGAGAGCTTGGTTTATATTTCCCAAGGTTTCCTACTTAGCATATTGCAGAATTACTACTCAAATCAAGATCTATCTGATTTCAAAGTCTTTTCTATTAGCCACTACACTCCAATCCTGTCATAATAGGCAATTTAAGCAGTTTCTAATTTCTCATACACAGGTCTGTCCATAACTGACTTAGTCATCTATAATGTACAGTCCCTGTTTTTTTGACATTTTTGAGCATCTCCAATGTACAGTCACTGCGGGTTGTTGAGAACACCAAGATATGTAACAAGTGCTAGCAAGTGCCCTGGGAACAGTAAGGATGGAGCAGTGAGCTATGCCTGGGGGTTGGTGCATTTGAGATGAGTGTTGAAGGATGTGTAGGAGTTTGGCAGACACAGAACAGGGGGAAGGATGCTTTAGGAAGAATTACATTATTTCCCTTTTAGACTCTGAGAACATGCCCAGTGTAAGAAGGGGGAGTGTAAGTTATGCCAAATGGCCCTAACCTTGCCATCTCCCTACTTGATGCCCCTGGAAGTGGACCCTGAGCTCTAGGCAGTGGGGGAGGGAGGATTAGTATATCTGATACATGCCACAGCAAGGAACAATATGGGGACCTTGGAATCTGCAGAGGAAGAATAAGAAACAGGATGGAGATTTGGCTTTTATAAGTAGAGTTTGGGGAGCTTGAAGAGTAAATTATAAGGAAGGTAATTTGGTCAAAATGATACAGAGCAGGAGTCAACTGAAGCAAAGGCCCTCAGGCAGAGGTTTAAGGGAGACTATCCTGGTTAACTTGTTTTAAGGGGGAAAATTATTGGTTTGTACATAGTGATATTAACCAGTGGTACATACAGCAACAAAACCAAAAAATTCCAAATATTTAACCATAAAAAAACTGTTAGGTAAAGTTTGCTATATTAATTTAATGGAATCTTCCATTAATGGAATCAACCATTTAGAACAACTGCTTCCATTTAAACAGCACAATACAAAATTATATCTCACTCTATGTATCCTAGGAACTGTAAGATGAGATGCAGAAATGAAAGTTGGTGGTGTTGGTTGTTATTATTTTTACTTCCCACAATTTAAAAGGGAAATAGGATCTTAAAGTGGTTTTTTTCTGAGGTTCTGCCATTACAGAGAGTAATAACAACCATCATTTACTAAACATAGTCTATGTTCTAGACACTGGTTTGTTTCATGGATCGTCTGGTTTAATCCTCACAGCAGCCCTATCAAGTGAGTCAGGTTATTTGGTGATAGTCACAGACATCTCTTGCCTGTGACCTCACCGTGGGGCCCAGAACATAAACCCAGGCAGCTGAACCTCAGGATTCATGTTCTTTTACCACCTTCTGCATTGCTTCACCTTAACAACAAGGTCCTTTTGGCCGGAAGAGCCTCACCAGGTTGGGGGTGGCCTAACGTCATTCTGAATTCCTCGTTAGGGCAGATGATGTTGCACAGGTCGCCCAGTGAGAAAGCACAGGCACTTGTTCAGCGGGCATAATGCAAGCCTGCATTTAAAAAAAAAGCTGGATTCCCTGTTCAGTTTAATGATGGAACAGCCCAGCTAATTTGGGAAATTTCTTCGAATCCCTGCCTCCAAGCAATTATTTAATCTCTCCACATACTGCTGTAGCTTCTTTTATATACAAACCCCATGTATCTAGTAACTTTGCAGAATGGATTTTTCTCCGTTCGCTGAGGGAAAGCAATCGATTGCTGAGGATAGACTTAGAACCCAACAGAGCACTTGCTTTAAAGAGTCCTTGGACAAGTTCTGTTCACAGCGCATCCCAAAACTGTCTAAGCTGGTGCCAAGCCAAGTCCAGGCTGTGTGCTGCAAGGAGAGAGCTTAGTAGGTGCTTTAAGATGTGATCATTTGTGACCAACACAATCTCACAGTTTGTAACCCCTTACAAGAATATAACAATACCTTCAGAGGTTTTATTTTAATTGGTCTCTTGAATCGTGTCCCCTGGAAATTCTTACGTTGAATTCCTAAGCCCCTAAGCCCTTCTGGATCTCAGAAGGTGACCACATTTGAAAAGGGGTCACCGCAAATGGAATTAGTGAAGAGGAAGTCACTGGAGCATGAGGAGCCCTGGAGCAGGGCACACCCATCATACAGTATGCCTGGTGTCCTTATGAGAAGGAGAAATTTGGAAACAGACCTGTGCTCATGGAGAACACTGTGTGGAGATAAAGACAGAGAGCCAGGTGGCACAGCGGAAGCCAAGGAACACCGAAGTCTGCCAGCAAACCCCCAAAAGCTAGGAGGGAGGCTTGCAACAGATTTCTCCTGCACAACCCTCAGAAGGAAGGAACCAACCCTGTCCACAGCTTCATCTTGGACTTCTAGCCTCCAGGACTGTGAGACAGTAAGTTTCTGTGCTCTAAGCCATTCAGGTTGTTGTACTCTGTCACGGCAGTCCTAGGAAACTAATATTGTCTCCAAAAATAGTTTCTTAAGACAGGTAAATTATTACTTCCCCCCTCTCATATAAATAATAGTCAACAACAGCAAGTTCAAAGAAGGATCTAGTCCGTACTTCATATGTACAAACAAGTCATCCCGCAAGGTGAGAGATTTGATTACTCTCTCCATCTTGTGGACAGACAATAAGGTACAGAAACCAGGGTCTTCCCCCCCAAGTAAGAATCACAGAGGTCAGGATTTCAAACTGAGCATTCTTTTCTTGATGCCATGCTGCCCATTAAAGGGAGACAAAGACATGAGAGAGCTGTGTGAAGAAGTGGAAATGAAATGAAAAAGAAGCAGGTATTGAAAAGAAAGTGGAATTTGGGGGCAGGCAGAGACATGGGGATAAGAGGCAGATGACTAGGAAAGGAAACCTTTGGGGCACATTTTCCAAAATATCTTTCATACAAACTGTTGCCCTGACATTCTACATGAAGAAACGGTGTCAGGGTTACTCTGTGTCCCGTTCAGAGATTCATGGCATCTGCTAGCATTTTAAATATTCTGGCAAGTTTTGCAGAAAAGAACCCTATTTAACTTTGTTTAATCCAGTGATTTTTAAACTTCCTTAAGCATGGATTCATTTCACTACTGTATTTCTCTAATGTCATAGACTAATGTCTTTGTGGGCAAGAGAGAGCAGCTGGGGCGAGTAGACCCAGAGATGAGGATACATAGAAGTTAAAGTTCTGACATTAGGTGAGTTCTTCCTCCAGCCCATCATCTCTTTTTCTTTTTTCATAGCAAGACTCTTAAATATCTACTGATTTTTTAATCAAGTATTAGACACCCAAGTAGCATGTGGAAAATAATATTTTAAAAAATGCTCACATCAACATCACCCAGCTTAAAAAATAAAACATTATGGGGGCACCTGAATGGCTCAGTCAGTAGAGCGTGTGACTCTTGATCTCGGGATTATGAGTTCGAGCCCCACACTGAGTGTAGAGGTTACTTAAAAATAAAAGCTAAAGAAATGAATTCTAGTACACTGAAAAGTAATTAAAAAAATAAAAAATTTATTAAAAATCTAAAGAAAAAAAGAAATATAAATTATACAGTTGAAATGCCCTTGTATCTTTCCTAATGACATTCTCTTCTTTATAACGTCACCTGCTCCCCAAAGGTAACTAACTACAAGTACTACCCTGAATTTCTTATGTATCATTCCTGTGCCTATCTTTAGGTTTTAACTATGTATGTATGTATCCCTAAACAATATGGTGTGGTTCAACATGTCTTTAAGTTTTATATAACTGTTATCATATTGTATATGTCTTCCAGTGGCTTGCTTTTCTGTTTAACATTATGTTTGTGAGCTTTTTCATGTTGATATATTTCCTCTAGTTTATTTGTTTTTACTGTAATATTGTATTCTATTGGATGAATAAGCCAATATGTAGTTACACATATTCTTACTTATAGACATTTAGGATGTTTCCCAATGGCCATTACAAATAATTTTACAATGAATATTTTCATGCATAAATTGAGCAAAATATGAGGAACTTCCTGGGATATATATTGTTGGGTCACAGAGAATGTGCATACATAGTTTACTAGATATTACCAAATTCCTCTCCACAGATTTATGATGAGTTCATTCCTATCCACTGTGTATAAGAGTTCCTGTGGCTCCACATTAACTCTAGATATTAGCATACCCCAACCTCACCAAATTAATGGTTATGAAATCATATTTCATTATGGTTTTAATTTGTCTTTGCCTAGTTACTAATGAGATCAACAGATTTATTATATGCTTACTGACCACTCAGTTCTCTTCTTCTGTGAATAGCCTTTTTCTTTATTAATTTTCATTCATTTATTTTCTATTGACTTATCTTTTTCTCATTGATTTTGGAAAGTTCTTTATTAGTTCCCAATACTATAACACTACACTAATCTTTTCTCCATTATTTGCTTTATAAATATCTTCCTGAAGACTGGGCTTTTATTTCACTTTTTGGAAATTTCTTTGCAGAGAAGTTATAAACTATAATGTAATCAAATTTATCTATATTTTTGAACCTTATTTATTATTTTTAAATTAAAGTATAATTAACATATAGTGTTATACTAGTTTCAAGTGGACCGTATAATGACTCAGCAATTCTATACATTTCACAGTGCCCATCAATTTAAGTGTACTCTTAATTCCATTTATCTATTTGACCCATCTTCCCACCACCTCCACTCTGGCAACCACCAGCTTGTTTTCTTTATTTAGGAGTCTGGTTTTTTGTCTCTTTTTTCTTTGTTCTTTTTGTTTGTTTCTTAAATTCCACATATGAATGAAGCCAAATGGTATCTTTTTCTGACTGATTTCTTTCACTTAGCATTACACCCTCTAAGTCCATCCATGTTGCAAATGCCAGGATTTCATTGTTTTATGGCCAAATAATATTCCATTGTGTATATATACCACATTGTCTTTATCCATCCACCAATGGGTGGACACTTGGGTTGCTTCCATATCTTGATTATTGTAAATAATGTTGCAATAAACCTGTGGATACATGTATTTTTTTTTTTCAAATTAGTATTTTCATTTTCTTTGGGTAAATACTCAGTAGTAGAATTACTGGATCATATGGTAACTCTATTTTTAGGTTTTTGAGGAACCTCCATATTGTTTCCCACAGTGGCTGCACCAATTTGTATTCCCAGCAGTGCACAAAGTTTCCTTTTTCTCTACAGTTTCTCCAACATTTATTATTTCTTGTGTTCTTGATTTTAGCTCTCCTGACAGGTATAAAGTGATATGTCATTGTAAAGTTAGAAATTAAAATGTAATCAAATTGACCTATTTTTTAAATTATGGTTTGTGTCTTTGTGTCTTAAGAAATCCTTCCCCACACTCAGGCTGTAGAGAAATTTTCCTATATTTTCTTCTTAAAGTATTCTTCTTGAAGTATTAAAATTAAACTTTTTACATTTAGATCTTTAATAAACTTGGAGCCGATTTTTAAGTATGATGCAAGGGAAGGATCCATTTTCCCTTGATTGAATAGCCTATTGTCACAATACCATTTGCTGAAAAGTCTTTCATTTTCCCTATAGAGAATCTTCAATGCTACCTCTGTCATGGTATTTTATTATCATGTGAGTTTCTTTTGGATCATAATTCTATACAATTATTCTCTTTATCTACTGAATTAATTACTGTAGCTTTATAGTAAGTTGATTTCTGACATGGTGGGTGAATTGCATTGATGGGCATAATCAATAGCCTCTTTGTATTTGTATCCTTAGCAATATAACTTTGCAGGTCATTGTATCAAGAAATTGACTCTATATCTCCACCCTTTGAGTCAGGACCTGCTACTTGGTTTGGCCTATAAAATGTGGTGGAAGTAACAGTATGCCAAACCTGGGCCTCTAAACACCTTGTGTGCTTCCATTCCTTTTTTGGAATTTTGCCTTCACTCTGAGAGGAAGCTCAGGCTTATATGCCAAAGGATGAGACAGCACGTGACACAGAATAGAGTCGATCCAAGGTGTGACCAACTTAGACCAGCTAGTGCTCAGCCAGCTTACCAGCTGCCCTTATGAGTGAGCCTAGCCAAAACAGCCATGCTTGGCTTGGATCACCAGAACTGTTCACCGACCCATGAACTTGAGAGCCAGAATGAGTGCTTATTGTGTCATGCCACTGAGGTTTCGTAGTTATGGGTTCTACAACATAATTGTGCTAACAGATAACTGACATCCAGGGCAAGTCTCATATTTTGTTCTGTTATTTGAAACCATCTGAGTTGATCATAGCCTTATGTGCTTCCCCATGTAGATTTTAAAATTGGTGTCAAATTCCATGACTCTGTTTAACCCTTTGTAGATAACTCAAGCTCTAGCATCCTTTACAACATGGAGCTCTCTCTAAGCTTTTCCCCAAGATTATCCCCAGTCATGAAGCTAACTAGATCATTTGTTTCTCCATTTCTGATAAATCATTAAATTATTTGTATTTGCTTCATCGTATTATAATATCATTATCCTAAGATGGTACTGCTGTTGCCAGGGGAACCAAATGTGATAAATGAGCTTTTAGTTTTAATGAAAACCTTAATTCTCTTTGGCTATATTCCATAAACTGTCTCAGCTCCCCTTATTTCCGAGGTTGAAAGAATGGAAGATACACCATGATTCTACTAGCATCTCACGTTTTATATCAGTTTCCACCTCTACACTTACAGCATGAATATCATTCTCCAGATTTACTATCTTAACTAATTCCCTTTCTACTATTTATTTTTGATACCTCCTCCCATTCAGTGTAATACTGTACAACATTCATTCGACAAATATTCACTGATCACTTACCATGTGCCTGGTACAGCAGAAAAGAAGACATGGCCTGGACCTTCCAGAACTGATCAGGTTAGGGAAGTAGGAGTATAATAGGACACAAATATTTTATCAGTATGGTAAGTGCCATGAAAAACAAGTATAGGCCGACAGGAAATAACTTGGAGTTAGCCAGAGTTAGGGAGGGCACAAAGGCATGGGTACCACATGTGATGGAGCCTTGAGGTCTCACGGAAGATGACAAGTTTGGAAGGAGGCCCGTGTAGCTGAAGATTAGTATGTGAGAGTGAGAAGAGCTTGAGATGTGTCTGAAGAAGTGAGCAGGGGCACCAGTCAGAGCGGGCTTCATGGGGGACCTGCATGACCTATTCAAAAATTGAGTTATGAAGGCCTGAAACAGTGAAGTCATCTAAGAGAAGCTGATTTCACCCTGCAACTCCTAGCCATGTACAGAACAAGCAGTTTTAGAGATGCACAGTGTGTCCATTGTCCTCAGGGTGTGTATCCCAGGCCACTTCAAGGCTAGGTCCGTGCCACTAGCCTGCTGAAATGGGTGCAATGTCCTCAGTCTCTCCCTGGGTTTCTCTGGTGCTGTACCCACCCCGGCCAGGTCAGAAGTCAAGCCCAGAGACTCAGCTGAGCACCACTCGCTCCAAATCATCATTCTGCATATGGTAGGTCACTTGACATCATCCTCACTGGAATTTTAGATACTGTAATGCCACTGGGCTCGGTGCATGTCCAGCAGATCTGTGGTATAAGAGCCTGTGATGGGGACAGAGTAGATACATCTTTACATGGAGATTCCTTCATCTAGGCTCGGGCCTGGGAAAAACTTGGTTTTGCTCTTCCCAGGTTCTATATTTGTTTCTTGTCCCTTCTTGGCATCTTCAGTCTTATTTTTTTCTGTCAGATACCCTATTTTTTCTTGAGTGTTGTGTCCTCTAACCACACCCATATATTCTCAGGAAATAGAGTATGGTAGAGAAATAAATACTTAAATATTGATCATAGGGTGTAGCTTAGACAAGGATTTTTAGACCCCAGTTTTCAGAGCTGGGGTCTGGGCCAAGGGTCCATGGCTCCCCCACTCACATGATATATAACTATCTGTGTGGAAGTGTGTTTAGCACACATTGGTAGTTTTAGCCTGCCCAGCATCATTTCCTTCTCCCTTGGTAACATCAAGACCCTCATTACACTTTAGGGCCTTGATCCCCTCTGAACAGTGTTCTATCTTGGAGGTAGGGCCAGTCAATAAGTTTCACTTCTTTTAGCCATGGATGGGGGAGGGTGGGGAAAGGTCTAATGTAGGCCAAATAGAATTCCTCTTGGGAAATCTTTCTTGCAACAAGAGGGGAAAAAAGGGCATCACTGGGTTCATTTCACTGGCAGCACAGAAGAAGTCATGCCCACTAGGAATTAGTTCCTGCTTTCTAGATGCCAAAGCTTTCTAGACCTATTTCCTCTCCCATTCCATTTCCTTCCATTAAATCCCTCTGTTCCTTAAATTAGCCACAGTGGGCTTCTACTGTTTGCAATGGGAGAAAAGTCTAACTCCCATGACGTGCAAGTAAACATCTTTCTGAGGTGCAAAACTGAGGTTCTCAAAGCAACCATCACCCCCAGAAAGTTTAGAATCACTAGATTAGGTGGCTGTTTCTTCCCTGAGAAACCAAGGAAGAACAGGAGACACGCATCCTTCCAAATTAACAGATGGTTGAGTCACTGAACTAAAACTCAAAATTGTGGATTTTCTGGTATTCTCTTGCAAAGTGGAGTTATTTTTGGCAGAATGGATCTTTCTCCAGAACTCATGAAATAATTGTAGATAGCCCCCAAATCAAAAGACCAGCCCTGCCTTTACCCATATTTGACTGTTTTCTGATGAAAGCCAACATTCCCTTCCCACAACCCTGGCCCATACCTATCCTCACAACAGTTTTCCTCCTGGTCAAAGAGCTCTTTCTATGCCCGGAAGACTTGTGGGCAGCTATGGGAATCAGGGTAGGCACAGGTTAAGTTTGTCTCTACGCCAGCCTTCCTCCAAAGCCCAAGTAGGGTGCTAGAAAGTGTTCAAGGAGGGCAGGGGTTCCAGAAACTCTGTCTGGCTTACCAAAATATTTCTATCTTTCTCTAACTCTTAAAAATTATTAGAAGCCAAGTCCACAATTGAGTACAAATTAGATGGTTTCTTATTATCATTCTAACATGAAAGGCTTTCAAAAAGAAAAAAAAGAAGGAATAGACAAGCAGAAACCATTTTGGCGTCCAATCCACAAAAATCAGAGATAGTTCCAAGATATACCCAATTTTTAACCATATCACATCCCCAGTGTTCCTCTTTGCCACCAGAAAATGATTTCAGCTTTATGCAAGGAACATGATTTTAAATTTGAGATGACTGTTTTATTTATTACTATTTAATCACGTGTACATACGCACATGCACACATACACTCACTCTACAGAACTCGCCTTCTGTCTCTGCTTCCTTATCATTTAAAATGAGTAAGTTCAGGAAACAGTTTATTTGTCCTAGTCTGCTTCCCATAAGAACAGAACTTCTAGCAACAGTGCTGCCATCTTCCTTTGGGTTTGGTTCCTTAAAGAAGATGCTACTGGATGTCACAGCAGGCACATGGGAAATCCAGCTGGCATCAGTAAGAACTGTGTTTGAAAAAGGATAAAGCAAATGCTTTATCAAGGGTAAACCTGGATACCCAAGTTAAACAAACCAAGGGTACCCTTGAACAAGGGTAAAGCAAATGCTCATTTCAGCAGGACTCATCCTGGCCTCCAGTGGAGAGGGGGTAAGAGTAGAGTACTGTTCAATGACCCTCATTTTACATGAATGGGACCTGAGGTTCATGGACTTTCAGAATGAGAGCATGATGGCAGAAGTCACTGATGTTCCCTCTCCATCTCTCCTAACTCACAAGGTTAATCATCAATTGTTCTTAAATTCTATTTCACAGTGCATCAGAATAGTGTCCTTCATATAATCTATTGAGTATAAGCCAGTACCCAAACATGATAATGATGGAAGAATACACATTCTGGTTAGATGAGCGAAAACTCAGTGAAGAATCAATTTTCTTTTATAACATATTAATTGTAATAAAAGCAGTTATCATTTGTGGGGCGTCTGGTACATTCTGGAAACTATGCAAGGAGTTCCACATATGTGAGAGCTCATCTCTGGCAACCACAGGATGCCAGCTAGGTGTTAAGGAGAAAAGTCTGTGCTTCTGTTGAAGACCATACATTGTTCAGTGCACACTCTTTCAAATGATCTGATTCATATCTCCGAGCCTTTCATTGTCTTTAAGTCATTTTACTACTCTGTAGGGTATAGGTAACCGATAGCAAGGCAAATGATTCTTGTCTGCAGATACACAAATATATACTGGCTGGATGGACTTAAATTGGCTTCTCCACCCACTCAACCCCTCACTGGAAAAAGCCAGTTTCTATTTGTAAACTCATTCCAACATTTCTTTACACCATAGAAATTTGTGCTTCTTTTATTTCTCTTTTGAACCAATTTAACGTTTATCTGTTAAATAAAATCTTTAGCATGTGTTCATTTTATATCTGCATGAGTCGTGATTTCATCTTTTCTTTAAAAATAGCCTTTCACAATATTATTAACTTTACTTTACAGACAATGATATTGAGGCTCAGAGTAAAATGACTTGCCCAGGACCACTAATGACTAAGTGACCCAGCCAAAGGTTAAACTCCTGCATCTTCTGGCTCCATAGTTGATATGCTTTCCTATAATGTTGCACGTGTTCTGTACCAGGCATGTGCTAGGAGTGTGGGAATATTCTTTTAAGTCATTCAGCTATTAATAGTCTCTTCTATGTTGGCATTATGAGGTTATAAAATATTCATGATCTAATCTCTGCTTGCTAGATGACAATCAAGGTACACACACACAAAAAGAAGAAAAATGCACAATAGAGGGTGAAGAGAAAGTAAAGGAGTGGCAAGAGTACAACAGAATTAATCTTGAAAGCTTTTAGGAAGTGATAGTTTTTCAATCTGCATTGTCTAAATGGAAGAGACATTAAGAAGAAGGCTGCCTGTTAAAGCCAATAGCTTATAAACTCTTGAAGCCTCAAGGGCTGGCACTTTAAGAAGCGAGCAAGGAAACAGGACTGTACCACCGTTTGCCACAGTTTGTATCACTACTGTTATCTAACACTGTACAAAACATGTGACAAATGAAATAAAGCACCCCTTCTAATCTCCTAATTATTTGCACAAATAACGATTTTGCATAAAGTTTCTATTGGCCCAAATTTGACTGAGTTATGCTTGCAACTTGTCGTCGTTGGCTCCTCTCTGTTTGGAGGCTAAGCTCTGAACTTCCTATCACCCAGCTCTGATGTGGCCTCTGCCCACTTTCCATCTCTCCTGGTATCCTAAAGCATTGCTCTCTACTGGCCTCTTTCTCTCCTCCCTCCCCCCCACCCTCTCCACTCTGTCTCTGTCTCTCTCACACACACACCACAATCTAGGTATCTGACTCCCTAAAGGGCTTGCAATTCCCCCACCCACCACTCTCTTTTGCAGCTCACTGTTTGCTGAAGCTTTGTCCCTAATGTCACCCTTTTCACCCCACCCCACCTCGGCAAGTACCCATTCATCACTCAACACCCAGTATAGACAGTCCCCTTCTTTATGAAAAACGACCACTCTGATTTGTGAGAATCCCCTTGCCCCTAAACAAATGTCGCTGTCAGCAAATAGCTTTGGTTGTGCCGATCTGTTCACACACTGGCTTCCAGGGACAGTGGCTGGCCTGTTCTGGGGCCCCTCCTCTCCCCGCACCACCCCGTTTCCCACATCGCCTGATGCACAGTTCAAGCTCCGTAACTGAACGCATCCTGCATGCGTGAATCAGCGATTTCACCAGCATGATAGGCCGATTGGGGAACTGGGAGGAATCGGAAAGAGAGGCGCGTTGAAGCCCTTCTCTTCATGGCGGAGGAAAGGAAAGCGAGGCACGAAATCTGCCAACACACCCCAAGGGGGAGCCGCAAGAACTAAGCGAAAGCAGGACGCCCTCCCCAGCGTTTCCGACCAAGCCCCCCGCCCGGCGCCTTCCGGGGTGGAGGAGTGTGGGGAAGGCAAACCGGCTCTTGGAGAGAGGGATGACTTGGGCTCTGTTTTGTTTTCGTGGTGCTCTCATAATTTCAGTAACGATATTTTTAAGCCCGAGCACGGGGCGGTTCGGTTTTCATTACCCAACCTGGCATTTTCCTCTCGCTCAGGGGGCCGCTGGGAGCCCTTATCACAGCCCTGTAACCACATCCCCTGCTGGGCCGGCGCTAAATCAGCACTGTCAGCGGCAAACAAACACGGACAGGTGTGCTGCACAGGGAGCGTGGGCGAGCGTTCACCCTGAAGGGGGTTAGTCCACTGGACAGGGGAGAAACCCTGGCGGGACAGGGCCGCACCCGTTCCCCGCCCCACCCCGCCCAGGTCTCACCAGCCTAGGGTGAAAGGCCCATTTGTGAGAGGGTCGCAGAAATGGGATTTTGCAGCTATGAAAAGCTCCTCCCAGGTGCTTCTTAAAGTTCCAAGGGGCCTCTTAGGAGAGGCCCAGACAAGTGTGGCTGATGTAGGGGGCTCCCCAGAATCCTTCGCAGCAGCCCCTGGTGTGGACTGGTGACCAGCAGAGGTCTTTTCAGGACAAGAGTATTCACAGGACCTTGTTTGGGAGGAGAAGGAGGACCTGACAAACTCTGCCTCAGCCTTCCATGCAGATCCAACAAGGCAGGTCCTATTCTCGTCTTCCTTTTTTCTTTTCTTCTCTCTCTTTTTTTTTTTTTAGATTTTTTTATATATTTTTATATATTTGAGAGAGAGAGACAGCAGGCACAAGGAGGGGGGAGGGGCAGAGGGAGAGGGAGAAGCAGACTCCCTGCTGAGCAGGGCACTGGAAGTGGGACTGAGCCCAGAACCCTAGGATCATGATCTGAATCCAAGGCAGATGTTTAACTGACTGAGCCACCCAGAGCCCCTCTCCTCTTCCTCTATTCCTGAAGCTGCTGCCCTGCGTCTGCCTGAGCCAGATGACCACGGGATGCTGAGGAGTAATTACCAGTCTGAAGACCCAGCCTGCAGGAAGCTCTTACCATCAGCGGGGCTGCCCTAAGTACCTCACAGTGTTCTCGCATTGAGTCCTCCCCCTCAGCCCCACCAGGTAGATGAAACTGTCAGGATCCTCTCCACTTCACAGATAAGGACGTGATGGACAAAGGGATATATACTGCCCAAGGTTTACGCAGCTAGCAGTTTCCTGCTGGAGTCCCAATCCATTTCAGGCAGTTGGTTTCAAGAATGTGTTCTCAGTCCCTCATGGTATGGCCTCACCTTTGGGTGGTTTGGGAATCCGGCAGTTTCCAGCCTTGGCTGGACATTAGAATCACCAATGTCAGGGCCAACTTCCAAAGATACTAATGTGTGTGCTTTGGGGTAGCCGGGGTATTCAAAATACAAATAAACAAGTAAATAAGTGTGTGTGTGTGTGTGTGTGTGTGTGTGTGTATGACACCATTAGCCCCAGGCACTTAAAGAGAGCAGCTGGCATAGGTAGGAGTTCACACTACACTATCCAAAGCAAGTACTGAGAGAAATGGGCACACAACACGGGAAGCCCAGCCAAGGAAGGTCTGGCATGGGCTTGGCGTGGTGACTAATGCATGGGGAAGAACGCCAGAAAGAAGGCAGAGGTGACCTAAAGGGGTGCTAGAGAGACAAGAAAACCAACAGGCCTATTTCTCTGGCAGGAGCGGGCCATTGGAGATGTGCCAAGGGAGAACACCGCGGAGGGTGACCACCTTCACTGCTGCACAGTTTCTGGAACTTTCCAGTACTAAAAAGAATGAGCATTCCCAGAAAGGTGTTTTAAGAGAGAAACTTGCCCTGTAAATCACATCTGTTGGAGCTACCAGGGGAGCCTTTAAAGATCTGAAGTGCACAGTACAGAAATCTCCTGAAATCAGGGTCTGGAGGCTTGGGATGCATATGCTGGGAAGTCAGGGGTTCCCTGGCCCTTTCTTCAGGGGCCGATCTGGAATCAGCCTGTATTAGTTGCAAGCTATTCTCATTGGGTAGGGGCTGTTTGCCATTGAGACATATGTTTTAAGATTATAAAATTCATATCCACTAAAGACAAATTAAAATGGTTTTAAAATAGAAAAAAATGTTATTCATCATTTTATCACCCAGATGTAACAATTATGATTTGGGATATTCCATTCTGTTGTTTTTTCCTGGGCAGAATTTTTTTGACAGTATGTTAATCATAATATATGTGCAGTATTATAAACTGCTTTGTCACGTCACCTGCTTACTTCACTTAAAGTGGCATAAGGCTGTTTAGTCCTTGAATCGTTTCTTTATTTCCTTCATAATAATCATACTTACAGTGATGAGCTATTGCTGGGTTTCAGAAAATTGGATAATTTATGAACTCATTCTATGGGAAAAAATTTGAATAAATATCCACTCTTCGTACAAATTGTTTCTATTTTTGTTTACATACATAAAGCCTAAAACCAGGTATGAATGTCTTTACTACTTACAAACAACCCTGAAATCAGAACACTTTTGCATATTAGAAACAAGGCTACACGGCCATTAAGTATCAAAATAATAATATTAATGACACCTGACAAACACTGGCTTGTGAGTTTAACTCACTGCTATGGTGTGACCATGTTGCCTTGTTGGTGCCTTTAGGACCGGTGTTGTGGGGTCACTAGGGTCTCCTACCACTTTTCTCCATTCTGAACTCTTAGAACCTTGATGCACACAACCGTCAGACATCATGGACCTTTACTTGACATGGATGTTTCCTTTATTTCAACCCTGTCTTTCTTCTCATCACTCTAGCTCCTGACAAATCAAGTAGCCCCACATGGTGCGCACGTCTTCATAAACACCGATTCCAGACTGAGCCCAGTCTAATCCAAGCAGGTCTTTCAACTAATCTAGAACTGGGCTATAATAATTTTAAAATTATGACCGAAGGGTAGACATATATGTAAAAGTGTTTCATAGAGAACTAACACATACAGCAGACTCATCATCCGAGCCCTGCCATTTTGAGACACATTTGTTTATCGAATACCTTTCTTGTCTGGGTGACTTAGCTAGAACCACTCACTCACCATGCCAGCGTTTAATTCCCACTTCACAGATGAGTTAGCCGAGGTGTGTAGAGGTTATGAAACCTGCTGAAGGAGGAGAAGCTGTCGGGTGGAGGAGCTGTAATTCTAATCTCGGGATCGGGCCATTCCCTGGTCTGGTCCCGGGGCCTCACGGGACTTCCCACAGTCCTCTACGAAGTGTTCTTTCCCCATCTGGGGTTTCGCATGTTGACACTATCAGGGACTGTGGCTAGAGATAAATGCTTGTTGTTTGTTTGTTTGTTTTCCTTTAGAGGAAACGCAGCAGCTGTCATTTGTGGTGAATTTATTTACTTATACAGCTAACCTGACAAGGATGGACGCTTGAGGATATTTTAGTAGATTTGGAAGAAGGTTTGGTGGTTGGCAGGAGCTTGCCAGCTATTAAATGGTTCTGAATATATGAAGACTTGTAATTTCCTTCTCGAACGGGCTTTGCCAGAGAGACTAAGCCACGTGGCATAAGCCCCGGACACACATTGGCATATGCAGGAGCTCCGTTTGTGCAAATGGATCCTTGGAACCAATCAGACGAGCGTGGTATTTCATCTTTTGGCCCAATACTAGAAACTGGCACAAATAACACTCCCCTGCCATGCACCGAAGTTCAGAATAATAAATCAGCCACCCTGTAATTATATGGGGAGAGCCAGCTTTATTCCCTCGGTGAGCAGATTGATGTATCTGTTTAGACGGGATGCCCAGGGCTCTCTGGGAACCTGGGCTGATTTCCTAGTGCCCAGGCAGGCCCTGCCCTAGATCACTGGGTCTAGAGGTGAGCTCCCACTGGGTCAGTCTACTGGTACTAAACTGGTTTCAAAACCTGTTTGGCTTCTCTGAAAGGTCCACAGCTATCAAAAGTAAAACAAAGCAAAGGGCTGGGGATGGCAGAAAGGCACAAGCTCTTTCATCAGGCCGTGTAAGCAGAAAGGCCGTAGGAGGCTGAGGCAGAAAGCCTTCCTTAGCTGCGTGATCCTAGATGGCTACGAACATGGTATCTGAGGACAGACTCAGACAGAAAAGGTGGGACCGGGTAATCCTGTTGTCTGAATTCAGGTCCTTCCTTCAGCAGTTGGCAGAAAGGACTTGAAGCACAGATCTAGGTGGGCAAAAGAAGACATTCCGGAAGGTCATTTCATCCAGGGGGAGAAGTTACCTCTCCCTTGTCCTGCCTTTGTTCAAAGCACATATAAAAAAGATCACGTGACATATTAATGAGACAGTGGGTGGGTGGGTGCAAGGAGGAGGCATACTACTAACGCCTGTAACAATCTGCAGGTGAATCACATTAGAAGTTGAATGTATCCTTACATTAGAGCATCAAGCTTGATCAATACTTCAACTGTACATTCTGAGACTCTCCCAGGGGTGTGAAAGTTTCCCCCCTGGATATGTTCCCTGCTTGTTCCTGAATGGCTTAATTTGGCCCTGCACGTCTGACTCATACACCTTCCCCACATTTAATTAGATGGTTTATTTTCTGAGATCAAGTTGGCTATTTTGTCTTCATGACTGTATCTCTTTGCTTTTGTGGTTTTCTCTGCTGGGAATCCTCTAACTCTGGCCCCTTGGCCTGCCCCGTGCCTGTCAGTGCAGAGCCTTGGTTCGGATTTCTCCTTCTCCAAGAGGGGTCTCCTCACCTCCCTCCACTCCTGGCCACTCTCTCCCTGCCCCATAGGTGTGTCTATATTATTTGTATTTATATGGTATTTATTTGTATTATTTGTATTTATATTATGGGAGCTGTATATCATTTGTCTATTCATCATTTATCTACCACACACACCCATTATCTATTCCCTTGCTTATTTTCTGGGCCCTCCACCACTCATGCATGGATCTTGTATCGTTTTCCATTGTCTCCCCAGTGCTATGACAGTACCGAGCACACAGTGGGCATGTGTGAAATACTTCCTCTCATAAGAAGCACCTTCCTATAGCACTGGCCATGTGCCAGACACCATCCTGAGAGCTTTATAAATACTAACTCACTGCATCCTCCCAACAACCCCACAAGGTGGGTCCAATGTTTATTGCTATTTTATAGATGCCCAGTTAGGATCTGACCTTGCCCAGTTAGGATCTGACCTTGGGGGGGTCTGACTTCAGAGCCTACGCTCTAAACAAGTCTTATGTTGCCTCTCTAGCACTTTTGCCAAATAAGTGAAGGAACATGTCATCACCATTATCTAAAGACTCATACGTTCATTATAAGCTCTAAGTCCAATAAATACAAATATCATGATGCTAAAAAAAAGTATCTCTTTAAAAAAAAAAAAAAAAGCTTTTGTTTATTTATTTGACAGAAAGAGACAGCCAGAGAGGGAACACAAGCAGGGGGAGTAGGAAAGAGAGAAGCAGGCTTCCCGCTGAGCAGGGAGCCCAATGTGGGGGTCAGTCCCAGGACCCTGGTATCATGACCTGAGCCAAAGGCAGACGCATAATGACTGAGCCACCCAGGTGCCCCTGAAAATAGGTCTTAAATATATGACAGGTACCACACAAGGTCGAGAGTTGCTAGATGTAAAATGTCACTGTCTTTAGGGGAAATAGGGAAGCAGGCTCATTCTTGGTTCTTAACTCTCTGGACTTAGCTCTACAGCCTCTGGTAGAGAACAAGAGGTGAAATCCCACAGTGACACTGATACCATAAATGCCAAATGTTTGTCCCTTTAAGCTGCCACAGCCCCTGAAAGATTGCTCAGATGGCCACTCAACAATGTTTACGAATCTTGGTGGGTTTGATAACCTGTTGCATATTTTTAGATGTCATATGATTCCTGGAGCTCTACCTCATAAATTCTGGCTGATTGATTTCTTTATATTCACACATTTTAAATCAATACAATAAGGGTGTCTACACTTACTTTTAAAATCTATATACTTAGTTTGCATACACACCTGGGATGCTCCTGAGAATCTTGGAGACATACAATGATAATAATTTTTTTTAAGGATTTTATGTGTATCCTCTCATTGTATTTCAAAACACCACTCAAGTAGGCAGAGCTGGAATAATGTGATTCTCTCTAGCTAGTTGACTCCCAGATCACTGCTCTGGACTCTGGGGTTTTCTTCCTGCTTTTGTGACTACCTTCTCAAATTCCCTTTACAGGTTCCTCTTCACCTTCCAGATTTGAGACATTAGTGTGAGCCAGGATCCAGCCTCTGGGTATCCTTCCTCTACACTCTTCTTGGTGGCCTCATTCCCTCCCTGGACTTTAAATACTATGTTTCTGCCAGTGAGGCTCCATTGTATGTTTCCAGCTGTTTGATGCCTTCAGCTCAGTATTATTTGTCTCTTTGACATTTCCACTTGGTCATCTACTGGTTATTTCAAACTTCAGTGCCCCAAACTGGGCTTCCAAGGTTGCTCCTCTCAGTCTTTCCCAGCTCAGTAAATGACTACTCCATGCTCCTAGTTGCCAGGCCGAGGACATGGGGCCATCTCTGGCCCCACTGTCTCTTACGCTTCTACTTTCAAGATACAGGATATCCAGAATCTGGCCTTTTCCCTTACGTTCCATGGTTGCCACCCTGGCCCAGACCGCTGTCTCCTTAGGCCTGATAGACTACAATAGCTTCCTGACTAGCCTCCCTTCTTCTGTGCTGGCCTTGGCTCTGTTCTCAGCACCAGCAGCCAGAGTGATTCCATTGTTGTCAGATCATGACCCTTCTCTCAAAAAGCCCAAAAGGCTCTTAGACTTGCCCTGTCTCCTAGAGTGACACTTGCCCCATCACTGTAGTCTTTCAGTGACCTAGGTGACCCTCCATGCCCTGGCCCTCTTCCGCTGAGAAACACCCGCTACTACCTCCTTCCTCGCTCCAGCCACACAGACTTTCCTGCTGTCCCTTCCAGCCCTCCCACCTCAAGTCCTCTGCATGAGCCTTTCTCTGAACTTTCAGTGCCCTCCCCCAGAGAGTTCCGGGTCTTCCTCTTCACTGCCTTTCGGGTCTTCATTCATATGCACTTCCTAGTGACATTCCCTAGACCCCCTACTTAAAAATGTGAGATAGCCGCAGCCCTTCCTACCTGCCTTCCATATGCTTTATTTCCCTTCTTAACGCTCACAATCATGATAGAGTGTTCGCTATCAGTTAACATAAGCCTTATTTCCCACCTGCTCTAAAAATAGTGACAGCAGCGGTCTTGATCTCATAGAGTTGTGCAGATTAAACGAGGCCATACCTGCTACAGAGTAAGCCCAGTGAGCGTTAATACCCTTATGCTTTGCATGCCATGGCCCCAGCCCAGTGCCTTACTGCGGGAGATGCCCACCACCTTGCTTCTTAGCAAATACGTGACTTAATTAGTGGCGTCAGTGTCTCCCGACTTGTCTTTGTTCTGGAGGATTCACGGAGTAGGGAGCAGCCCGCCACGGAGGTGGTTCCTGCACTAGTCTCCCAAGCGTTAGAGCCACTCCACTGGGTCTTGAGAACCGTGATCTCAGTCAATCTGACTTCAGAAAGACTAGGATGGGTTTCCCCTGATGACAGAGCTGTTACATAGGAGCGTGACCTTTAAAGTATGTTCAGTAGTAATGCCTTCTGAAGCATTTGTGCAATCAGATGTGTTTCATTAAGCGTGTTTTCTGAGCGGAGCCATTTGAAAGAACATGCTCCCTCTGTCTTACTGTCATGTTCTTATCAGCCCTTTCACAAATTGATCTGAATAAAAGCAGCTTCCCCTCAGTGGTGAGTTAAAATAAGCCACTGTTCACATGATTATTACTTCATTGTGCTTTTACGCACATTCCTTGGTGCTTTTTAATTATATATAATTACCAGGGAACAGGGAGTAAAATCTGTTTAATCTAAAATGAAACATGCTAAATAGATAATGTTCCCAGTTCCTGGTTTTCTTTCTTTTCTTTTTTTTTTTTCTTTTTTTAAGGTATGACTCTAACTCAGGGAGATGAGGATCGGTAGACCCAGATCTTGCAGAAAGTGGAAAGCACAGCCTACATGATTAAACATTATTTATTTCGTGGGTGTGCTATTACTTTTTAAAAATTGTCATGTAACTTGGCGACTCAAGCAGTGACATCTGGGGTGCAATTATTTCAGATGCTGTTTTTTTCCTCCCCGTAAAATAATCACAATGAACCGCAAACAAGGGTTACACTTGATGGCAGCATATGGTGACTTTGATGTGACGACATGTTTTTACTACAGGTTTTGATGTGTACATGTTCGATGATGCACAGTTTTACCAAAGCTGGTTACAGCGATCATGGGAAAATGCACGATACTGGTCAAAGTATCTGGTTAAACCTCAGGCCCCGAGACAGATTTTCTGGACCTGAATTTTATGTAGTAGTTTTGCCATCTTAATTTCTATGACTTCTCTGTCCCTCTCTGTTCTCCTCTGTGCCATGAGGATACAATAGTAGTCACCTCAAAGAGGAGTTGTTAGGATTAAAGGAGAATATAGAAAGTGCCAAGACGAGAGCACTCAGGGACACTGTATTACTGCTACCAGTTAGGAAAGTTGCAATCATGTTGCAGTCACAATTCAGTGCAAACTCCCAGAGGCTTGACATAACAAGTTTTTTTTTTTTTTTTTTTTTGCTTGGGCTCTGTGTCCCTCGCGGGGCCGCCATGTTGTGCCCGTGGCCATGGCAGAAGGAAATAAAATTCTGGAGGGTCTGGTACCAGCAGTGAAATGTTCCAGGCAGCAAGTGGCACTGTCCCTTCTGTTCCTGACTCCCTGGCCAGAATTTGTTACATGGCCACCCTCGACCACCTGCCTGGAAAACGTGAGAGAAGACAGTGCCTAGAAGACCGAGTGCACGCACTTTTAGCGAGCAGGGCTTGGGACATCCTTGGTTTCTGTTGCCGTCCTGCTTCTGCAGTGAAAGCATTTGGCTCTCTCAGACGGAGTGACCTTAACCTTTTTGGTTCCTGGCTGCCACTGTTGGTTAAGGAGAACCGCCGGCTTCCAGGAAGGGCTTCAATACTGTCTTGGAGAACAGCAGGCTGAGCATAAGGCTCTATTTAGCTATTTCATGGCAATCTGGGCCACTGGACCATCTGCAAAATAAATGACTTATAAATGTGCTCTATTAAAAAAAAAAAAAACAGCTCTCCTAATACTTTAAATATGTCAGCTCAAAGACAGCATTAGAAATACTGTCCATATGCCCCATGGATGTCCACCTCCTCTGTTCAAAGCTCTGCATGGTTTCCCAAGGCCTAGTAGCTCTTGGATGTGGTTTTCTTTAGACATCCCCAGGCCTTCATTTGTTTATTTGCCTTGAATTCCTCTGGGGCCATCCAAATGCCAAAAACAAATGACTTACAGTTAGCTCTTGGTTATCTATGCAAATGTTCAGTAATCTTGAGCAATGTCAATGTGCCTTTGATTGGGCTTCTTCTCCTTCTGTTCTGTGGCCAAGATCCCTGCCCCTCACCCTTCCGATCCTCCTGGGGCTCCTTATACAAAGGAAGGGTCATCCACTCTATTGCTCCCTGGTCTCCATTCCATCCTCTCTCAGACTGGGCTACTCCTTAGGGATGTCTGTGATGATTGGTGAGGGCTGGGTTTTTTGTTTCCTTTTCAGCCCTAAATACCCTAATCATTTACTCTGGACTCTCCCACTGCTGTAGCATTGATGGCGAAAAGGGCAGTGTGGTTCAGATTTCAGAAGTCAAGACTGGTTTGAAAAACAGGAGAGCAGGATGGACTCTTTTTCTAAAAGAATATTACTGGACAGGAAATGCCCCACGGCTATTGCAACTCCCATCCCCCAGCTGCCATGATAACACATATCTCCATATTCCCCTGCCAGCCTGCCCTGGCTCTCAAGGTGGAAATACCCTGTGTGTGTGTGTGTGTGTGTGTGTGTGTGTGTGTGTGTGTGTGTGTGTATGATATATATAGGACTTAGAGGAAAAACCCTAACTGCTCTGAACTTCCATTTTTTCATCTGCAAAGGGAGGTTTAGTAATACATAACATATAAGGTTGTTGTAACAGCTAGTAATATGGGTCAGTTCTTGGGATTGTCCTTGCAACATTAAGGCTCTAAATCAACTATGGCTGTAATTAATTAACACCCAGATTAGGTTTTCATCTCCTCTAGGAATTCCAAACCCACTACTTGAAATCCTTCTATACAGTGTATTGGTCTTCAACTATGTATTAGAGTAGACTAAATTCTGATAACAAAGAGACTCAAAATATATCAGCTTAAGTGTAGTCGAGGTGCGTTTCTCCTGTTACAGTCCAGGGAAGAAGGTCCAGGTTGGGGGTGGGGGAGATGTGAGACTGTTATCTTTGATCTGTATGGTTATTTAGAAACTCAGAATGATGTCACTCTGCTATCCTCAACACATGGCCTCCGACGTCACTCTAGTCATCGTCTGGGTCATTGCATCTCAAGCCAAGGGAAACACGTGGAGAGACACATGTAGGCTACTGTATGGCCCAAGCACCCCAATTCTGTCATAGTCCACTGGAGGGAAATTAATCTCAGAATTACAGGTTGCTGAGGGGAGGCTAGGAGGTGTGCCGCAACTAGGCTTCCAAATGCCTCGCTTCCATGAGATGATCAGCCACCTGTGTCAGACTCTGGCCCATTAAGATGTGTTAGGAAATTTTTTTTTCAATTTAACTCCAAGGTTCTTGAATTAGAGACCTTGTTTTAACCTTAACCTACAAAGTCATGTTCAGGGACAGACATGCAATAGCCATCCTAAGAATGCTTTTTGAATCGATGGTACTCCTAAATGAATAAGAGTACTATTCTCTGATGAAATATTTCAGATTTGATCTCCACTGAATCTAAATGCAACTTCTTAGTTACTTTTGAATAAAATGAAATAAAGTTTTAATAGGTTTAATTAAGAATTACATGTGTTGGACAATTCATCCTTTGTGACAATTCAAACAAAGACAGTAACGACAAAAATGCTGAGAATGTTCCAGCGATAAGGGGATTCCATTAGAAATTCCCATTCCTATAGATATAGATACATGGTTAATAATAACTCTATAAAGTTATCCATTGTAGTTATTTACTGATACATTATAGAGCCCATTAGGATCTTAGTGTTATCTCTTCAATCATTTAAAATTACAGATTTGTATATATTCTTTCCTTGAAGACAAATAGCATTTATGAAAATAAGTATAGTAGATAAATCATAATTTTATAGGACTTCAAGGTGAAAAATCTGGTGTTAGGCTTTCAAAAAACACCCCTGATTTTAATCTAAAAGTCTAATAACAACATACGTTTGGATTAGTAAGTCAACTTTCTTACCTCCATTATGATAAGAAAAAAAAGTATGCAAATAGGAACCAGAAAAGTATAGGAGACAGATCACTAGATTGGGTATAAATAATGATAAAGCAAAGCAAAGTATTTGAATTTGCCCCTCCCTGGGTCGCTTGTGCCCATTCAGTTATTACCTTAACTCCAGCCCACCTTTCTCTTTACTGCAATGCCAACCAGGCCAAGCTCTCTCTGCAAAGCACGCCTTGCTTTGCCAGTGGCTCTCTGGTTCACCTCAGCCAATGGCAGGTGTTGGAGGGAGACAGGAAGGTGGGAGGAGGGACTTCCTTCTTGTCATTTGTCTCCCCGGTTCTTGTCCGATTGCCCTCACCAAGCTTCTTCATTCCATGGGCACTTTTCATTCTTGTAGTTGTAGGTTTCCCCGTGCCCAGAATCAGAGCTGTCAGCAGCAGCCCAGGGCTGCCTTTCTTCAGCCCATGGAGCCATCTTCCATCCAAGCTCAGGGAAACCGACACCAGCCCAACAGTGGCCCTTCTGAGATGTCTGCCTTCTGCTCCACGGCCCCACATCTTGTTCCTCCAGGGCCAGCAGGGGAGCTCTTCCCACCCTGCTGCTTCCACGACAGCATTCAGTTTGCCTTTTCAGGATTTCAATACCTAGCTAATGATATTTTTATTACCTTCTCTCTATTAAAATGACTGGAGTGGCTTCAGTCTCCTGTGTTCAGATTGATAAATTAATTGAAGCTTGTTCTTTCAACAAGCGAGATCACCGCAATGCTATATATTTGAATCACATCATCTTAACTGTTTGTAGATGTGGATTTTTGAAGGTTCAATTTAATGATACGCCTTTTTGTTCAAAGTTATACTTAAAACAGTTAAATGAGATTTGCTTCTGCATTTTGTATTTGGACGAGGACTTGAGAATGAATAGATTTTTTGGATAAGCTAATGCAACTAATTCCATTATCTTGGAGCCAAATGTTTCTCTGTGCCTCCTTTCTCTTTAGCTGTACTAAGGGAAAAATAGCCAAGTGACCTTTGCCCACCTGGAGACAGGTAAACTATAGATCATATTAACAAGTGACTCATAGATGGGAACTCTTCTGAAATGCTGACATTTTATAATGTGAGTTTGATGGACATGTTTCTAAAATACCAAACTTACTTCCTTGAATTTTTAAGCAGATATACTCAGCATTTTTAGAATTTTTTTTATTAATTCAGAATCATAATTTTTACCCTTAACTGATTATACTGCATTAGAATACATTTTTCTCCTTAGGAGTCATTAGTAGGTGTAGGGATGTTTCCCAATAAACAAAAGAGCCACAGACTAATATAAAAATGAGGGCGGTAATGAGACTAGAGCAACAACTATGGCTGATGATTACTGAAGTCCTACTAAACACCAGGTGCTCTTCTAGGTCCTTTTACACATTATTTTATTCTCTCCTACAACAACCCTATATGAGAGGTACTGTGATTATCTCATCTTTATTGATGAGGAGATGGGAAACCGACTTTTTGTCCAAGGTTCCACAGTGAATATGAACAGAGACAGAATTAAAGTCTCTCTGACTCCAGATCCCACTGTCTATTTCACTTATGTTTTCCGTGGTTTTTGTTTGTTTTTACTTCACATATTTACTAATGAAACTAATTCGGAACCAACGATGCCACTGTGCTCAGAACAGTGGGAGTTACTAAAACGAGAAGCACATAGCCTTGTCTTCAAAGAATGTACTGTCTAGGAAGGATAAGAGATGAAAAGAAGTATTAAAACACTAACAGCAGCCCTTAGTGGGCAAAAAAGTATTCTAAGAGTAGTAGGATGTCCCCAGGAGTTCCCCAGAGAGAAGCAGGGCAGCCTGAGGCAATTGGGGGGTCTCTGATGGGGAAGAGGAAGGTGACCAGAACCCTGAAAGAATGTGGGGCTGGGAGGGGAAGAAGGGCAGGAGGGAGGGAGGGAGGGAGGGAGGGAGGGAGGGAGGGAGAGCTGTGAGCCGAGATGGGAAAGGTAGATTCTGGCCAGGTTGCTTAGAAACCAAGCCAAGCCCTTCAGAGACCTTGCTATTTCACATTCTCTGCCTTATGTGGAAGCACTGAGGTTGTTTAATTGAAGTTAAATGGGTGAGTCAATCAAACCTAAAGCTTTTAAAATCTATAGAATCTATAAGCAACCCTTACTACATGCCAGGCATGGGTCTGAGTGCATTCATCTTTATGACACCGGAGGCACAGAGAGGCTCAATAACTTGCTCAGGGTTCCTCAGCTAGGAAGTGGCAAAGCTGGGATTTGAAGCCAGCCTGTCTAGCTCTAGAGTCTGATTGTCTTGGTCACCATTATATAGTACCTTAAAAAATAATAATTACAATAAAAGAATGAAAAGGAAAAATAAGCCTCTTTGATGTTTTCTCTGAAGTCAAATCATGCTCAGGAGGCTTCTCCTCCAGTCCTTTCTCTGCTCCATGGCTCGTTGTGCTGACCAGAGACAGAGGCTTTCCAGGGTGAACTCACCTGTGTCCCCAGAGAGACTGTGTGGCCTTGGACATGGGAAAGCTTCTCACTGATCAGCATGTGGTCAGTATCTAGTAAGTGACCAGCCTGGGGTGCACTCTGGGCATCTTTATTGAATTACTATGTTCTCTCTAGGAAGAGATACACGTTTTTAAATGGCTGCACTTAGCTCTCTATTGTAAAATAAAAGAAGTTTCCTCTCATATGATTTTGGCTTTAAAGGAACTTTTCACCCAAGTTGGGTCAATCCTCTCAAGATCCAAGGAAATAAAGCTGACTGTGACTCTTTTCTGGATGTTGCTGGCCTGGCAGGATTCTAATTTCAGTAAAAAACAAAACCAAAAGCATTATGTCTTCTCTGGATGCCAAGAATAACTGATGGAAATGAGGCAAGTGCAAAATGAAAGGAGATTTACTTACAAGGGGGAAAAATCAATGCAAACCACAGCCTCACCAGTGAGGTTTAGAGGAGCTGGTAGAATAATGGGAGATGCTTAGTCTCTTCTGAACCACTCTGATTTGTTTCTCATTTCCCAAGAATTTCCCTGGGAGAGAACTAGATAGAAAACAAGACATTTCAAAAAACCAAACTGAACAGACATGAATCTTTTCTTTATGACTCTGAAGCTAATTTATGATATTGTACAACACAGTAACCATTGTTGGGAACATTGCATGGTTTCACAAAAACTATTCTGATTATTTGAATTTGGGGGGTGTTTTGATTTTAGATAAATAAAAGTTTATTAGGAGGAGGAGTTAAGATGGTGGTGCAGTAGGAGGACCCTCGTCCCTCGAATCCAGCTAGATCAACATCAAATTATTTTGAACAACTAGGAAATTGATCTGATGATTAAGAAATAAGTTTATTGTCATATTTTGTTCAAAACTTTTGAAGATAAGATGTACTCCAAATTTTAGGATAGTAAGAAATAATACTGAAATTGGTCATTTATAAGCATGATATAGACTTGGAAGGAAATTTAAAAACACTCTGGTCTCCAGAGCCTTTCTTTTCTAGGCTCCCCCATGAAAAAGTGTTTATTTCAGTTAGCTTGTCAAAGTCTAGCTTTGGACCTGGGTCTCCCGACTCCCTGCTCAGTGCTCTTTTCTCTGTAAATACATCTGACTAAAAGTGCAAGGCGCATGGGTGCCTGGGTGGCTCAGTCGGTTAAGCATCTGACTCTTGACTTTGGCTCAGGTCATGATCTCAGAGTCATGGGATCAAGCCCCAAAGTACTCCAAGTTTGCCCTCTCCCTCTGTCCCTTCCCCCCTCAATAAATAAATAAAATCTTTAAAAATAAATTAAAAAAAATAAAATAGCAAGACCCCGATCCCCTTGGCTCTGATATCGGCTCACCCTAAATGAGATGGCTTACTCATCTGTGGTGATTAACAACTTAGAAGAGTCCGGATCTGACTTTCCCTTATCCTCCTACTTCCCCCCAATATCAACCTGAACAAGTGAAAAAGTATGTTGGTGTCAGACACAAAAGTACTTACATTCAAATCAAGAATTGCAAAGTCATTTGCATTTTGCTTTGCCCATATGCTATGGTAAAAAATGTGAAGGCTTTCGAGCTTATTTTGCATCTGTACAGCAACTCTCTAAATCTAAATCCAATTTTCCTTCACTGAACTCAGTAAGTAATATTTTTAGCTAAAGTTAATTTAATGCCTCTGAATAGAAAACCAATTAAGAGCACCTTTAACCATGCTGAAGTAGACACCAGAGGCTCATAACATGCACTTTTGGTTACCCATGCTTGGCACCACCCAGAGATGCAGAAGCCCCCATGTGAGTCCTTCAGGCACGAGTGCAGTCATCCCCCTTCCGCTGTCTATGCCCAATCAGCCTTCCCCACAACCCGGCAGAACTCTGCAAAGGCAGGAAGGCTCTAGGGCACTGCAAGACTACCTTACCACTCTATTTGTAGTTTTCTAATTTATAGCCCCTGCTCTCATCCTTATCCAATGGAAGAGTGGCCGAAAATTTGTCCTTGTCTCCCTGAGTTCAAGCAAAGAGGGATTAAGTGTTAAATTGATGATTTTTTTTTTTTTTTTTAAATATAACTCAACTTGCAAGCTTAGAGCTCATAATACTCTTCTGAGTGTTATTTTACCTACCGGCCTGCTGATCTGGTATTATGTGAACTGTAAACTTGACTTAAAAGGGAGGTGATTTAAGGATACTGAACTGACCTAACCTGCACTGTGAATCAACTAGCTGGTTCTGGTGGGTCCAAGACAGACTGCTAGTGTCTTCTTAGTGTTCAGAGGAACTGAGGCAATTTGACAGGGAGTTTATTAATGTAACAGTGATTTCACAACCCCATTGGCTTCCTGCCAGTCCACTCATTCCTCTTCAGTACATAAGTGTGTTTTTTTCTCTCTAGCCTCTAGTTTATTTCATGGTCATCTGAGAAGATCAATGGTTGGTAAATCCAAGGAAAAAGTAGCCTAAGTAGAAAATACCCCAACTTTGCCATCGTTAGACAAATGCAGAGAAAATGACCAGTGAAACGAGAACTGCATTTGGACAAAAGCAGGAGGTGTTATGTGGAAAGATGAGTTTAAGACCTGGAATGGGAAAGATTGGAAAAATTGTTTATTAACTATGGTTCTTTAGTTGCAAGTAGCAGAAAATGATAAGTTAGGCAAAATCTTTTAAAAATAAAATTATACACTTTTTTTAAAACGCTGAGTGGAGATACTGAAGCATCCAAAGAATAATTGTTTGAGTTTCCCCTAACAGAATCCAGCTTCTATGACTCCTTCTCTCAGGATTTTTCATGGCTTTTTTCCTTCCTTCCCTCCTTCCTTCCTTTCTTTTCTTCCTTTCTTTTTCTTTCTTTCTTTCTTTCTTTCTTTCTTTCTTTCTTTCTTTCTTTCTTTCTTTCTTTCTTCTGTGACACATTCTAAATGGCCTACATTAAGTCGAGCATCCCCTTGGATCCATCAGTCATGATCCATGACTGCTGAGGGCCCACCCCTGGGTTTGGGGGAGATCCCCAGGAAGCCTGGACGCCATCTTTAAAAGTATCTAAGACATGTCTTTTCTTGCTGGCTTGAACACTGAGTATTCATAGTGTTTTTCTGGAAGAGTCTGCCAGTTGGGCAGCAGGAGCTAGATGAAAGGACATGAGAGTTCATTTCCATGGTAAAGCATTGTCATTTGTTGACTTTGTGACTCAGGCTTTACTGTGCATCTATCTCCTAATCTGTACAATATTGACCCTACTTGCCTTATGAGGACATTGTGAGGAAGGAAGGAGTGGAGAGATGTGAAGAATAACTTGTAGCACAGCTGGGAAGGACTAAGCCTTGGTGTGGTGCCACTCTGTAAGAGAGCTGCTCAACTGGGCACCGGAATTCTGGCTTCGCTTGGTAGTGGGATCTACCTGTTTCAGATACCTATCTAGAAAAAGCCTGATGAGTTTATTTACCTTGGGAATTTATGAAGAAACCTTTTTTTTTTTTTTTAATTAATTCAGGATGACTGAGCCTCAGCTTTGGAGTAAGCACCACATCAAGCCTTCAGTCACATCAGTAGGACTACAGCAATAACCGCCATCATGTATGATACATTCCTTTGGATCCCTTCTCCATAAGGAGGTAATGAGAGTGTCTTTGATTTGGTCCCATTTATACTCTTTTCTGCTTTCCATCATCTGATTCACTGATGCACTCTTCCTGCACCCAGCACAGTATTTGGAAGTCCTTTTCTCAGGTAGGGCTTCCTGTAATAGCTGGAGAGAATTCCATTTCTTCATTTTATTGTTCAAAGTTGTTTTAGTCCACTTAGGCTGCTATAACAAAATCCCATACACTGGGTGGCTTATAAACAATAACATTTGTTTCTCACCATTCTGGGGGCTGGGAAATCCAAGATCTAGAAGCTGGTAGATTCCATGTCTGGCAAGCACCTGCTTCTGAATCCATAGGTGGCTGTGTTCTGGTTGTGCCCTCACATGGTAGAATGGGGGAGGGGTGGTCTCTGGGGTCCCTTTCATAAAGGCATTAATCTGTTCACGAGGTAACTGCTCTCACCATCTGAGTACCTCCGAAAGGCCCCACCTTCAAATACCATCAACATAGGGATTAGCTTTCAACACATGAATTTGGAGGACACAAATATTCAGTCAATAGCAAAAGTGCAGCCCTGTGTTAGAATCTTTACCCATTTTTTCCCTGTTTTTCCAGCTGCTTCTGTTCTTAATTGCACTGATCTTAGGAGATTTGATGTGCTGTTTGGAATGCATGTTGCTGGTAACTGTTCTGGGTATGACTTCTCTGTTTGGGTGTTGTCCAGTTCTGCGTCCTCCTCTACACAGAGCCAACTCTGATTTATACGTCTGTGAATCTCTGCAGAGTTGAGGAGGTGGCTGTGGAGGAGGGTTGGAGTAGGAACGCTCTTTGAAACAGTACAGTTTGCCCTGACTTCACACTCAAAAGAGAGTCAAATTTTGGCGGCCGTTCAATGTCAAAATTTAGGCAGAGGCTCAGAATTAGGTCTTATCATATACAAATGTAAGTCTGAATAAAACCCATCAGTTCTTACTGGCTGAGTCTGAGGCTATGAAGAGGTTTTGAACTTGAAAAAAATGTAAACTTGAACATTCTCTGGAGCCTCAGTGGCATCTCCCAGAGTGGCTGGTGCAAGGATTTGCACTCAGTACCTTGGGGGACAGGCCAATCACTTTGAGATGGAGGGAGAGCATTAAAGAAACCCCTCTCCTGAAAACCCTCCTGGCTTTTGCATCTAATCATTCCAGAACCAGTGGTGTTTAAATTACAATGTCCCCTTTCAGAAAGTTCCACGTCTTACAGAGTGACTGCCTCAACAGCTTCTCCCAACACTCTTGAGTTCATGAGGAAGAATCAGCATTTGCATCTGGGAGAAATGGGATTTTGGCAAATTTTTACCAGCTTCCCATCTCCCTTACCTTTCAGCATTTCCCCAGGTAAATTCCATTCTCCACTTCCCCATACCAGTTCTGGCAACCCAATGTTACCACTTCTCATGGAGCTCTGAGTCAGGTCCAAGTGGGGGAATTGAAAGAGAGATGGTCTTGTGTGAAACAGTGGTGCAGACAACTGCATGAGAACCCATTCTGTTGCCAGGGCTCTCATGAAACTGGAGGAAAGGTGACCCCTAAACTCTAAAATCAAGTGTGGACAAGACAATTTTAATGCAATTCTTCAGGTTTCCCCCAAGTATTTATCATCTTCCATGTTGATTTTGCCCTGGGACATGGGCTGATGGAGTAGTATCTATCCGGAAAAGGTATTGTTACAAAGGGGGGGAAAGAAAAACCACGATGAGCCACTCACTGGCTCTCAAAGTCCCTGTGCAGAAGTGGTCCGTATCATTCCTGCTTGCATTTCACTGACTAACGCAAAATCTATGGTTACCCCTGAGTTCAACAGGATATGCCTTACCCTCCTGTAGACAGGCATAAGAAGGGGCTCTGAAATATTTGGCAGGATTGTGGAATTACAATCTATCACACCTAAGTATATAAAATATTTAGTGTATGATGAAGATACATGTCCTATTACTGAAGGAATGGATTAAAAAAAAAAAAACCAAGTTGTCCTGGAAAAATTAATTATGTGGAAAAATAAAATAAAATCAGATCATTATCTTGTGCCATACACAAAATTAGAATAGATTAGTGCTAAAGAATTAGAGTAAATATAGATGAATAACTAAAAATATTAGATGTTGAAGTCTCCTTCATGTTTAAAGCCCAAGGTAGAAACTATAGAGGCCAAGACTAGTAGAGCTTACTATATAAAAATAAAATCCTTCATAAGTAAAAGATATCATAAGCAGAGTTAAAAGGTAACAACAAACAATATAAAAGTATTTGTAATTTAAATAGCAAAAAGTCAGTATGAAGACTGGTAGGAGAGCTTTTACACACCACAAAGATGAGAGGTGCCTTCCAGATGGTTGTTCTAGAGGCTAGTGGCACAAGGGGGCGCTCTACCCAGAACAACCCTCTCTTTCCCATCATCGCCCCAGACTCACTGTTCGGTCCCAAGTGTCAAAGAACTAATAATCCTTGCCAATGAGATGAAGAAAGAAGCCTCTAATTGCTTTTCCCAGAAAATATTTTAATAAAGCCCTCTGGAAACTTTGTCCCCTCCTCTATAATATGACCCAGATGAGGAATTCTAACTCAGAAGGAAGGGTGGGCCCTCCACCAGAAACCTTCCCTGTGTTCCTCTTCTCTCTACCCAACTGACTCTTTCATATGTCTCAGTGAGTGGGATGGATAAAGGAGAAGGGTTATTAGAGCCCCAGAATTCTCAAATTCCCAACTTTTGTCCTTCTGCTATAGACTTTTGTTTCTCCCAGTACAAAAAAAAATTGGAAAAGGATCCCTAAGCAAATCTTGCCCACTATCTCATGAAGAGGCCTTAAGAGCAGTCAAATTTTAGCCTGGGAGCTTCTCTAGAACATAGTTCCCTCCATTGCATGTGTTATTAGATTTGCTATCCTCCTCTCCTGGGCAGAATAGAAGTCATAAGCAAAATCTTCTTGTATTAACATTACCACCATCCAGCAGATGGCAAGTGCTTTTAGCCTCAAAGGAGGACAATGGCCTCAGGCAGACATTCAGCCAGATGCTACCTTTTTCAGTGAAATGTCTGGAATCCTTAGATGTGTTCCAAATTCCTCCATTGTGGCCTCAGTAATTTCCCCATTTCTTCTTTTAAATCCTCCTCTCCATACCCACGCCAACCCACATGGATTCTAGATCCTAATTTCTGTTCAGCTAATACATTTCTCTTCTGTGTTCTGCAGTTTTCTGGTCAAATATTTACAAACATATTTGTGTTATTAATTCTCTTGTTTGGTAAAGTTTAACCAGTCTACCTGGTTGGTATTCCTACTAACCTGTAAGAATCTTGAAGGCAGAAGGTGATTTTGTTCCCTATTACCTTCAGTGTCTAGTATAGTGTCTAGCATTTAGTAGGTCAATAAATAATTGCTGAATGCATTTGTTGCTAAACATTTCCTCACCATGAGGGTAAACAGTGCCTTGGTTAGAGCTGAGCGGTGACATTAGTGGGCCAGTGGTTTCTGAGTATGGAGGCCTGAGAACCCTCTTCTAAGGTCTTCTGTTGGGCCCTTCTGACAGCCAGGATATACTGACAACACCCTTAGTGGGAAAATTCACTTCCTTGATTACTACACTGTAGCTTTATATCTTAGAAGATGCCCCTCAGAATGGCCCAGGGGCCCTTAAAAGCAGACAGCCATGGGTTGCAGGGTGAGGTCCAATGTCCTTGGAGTCTTTGGACACCCATTCTTATTTAGCAGAAGAGATCCATCAAGGTGAGAGTAAATCAAATAAAGACTGGATTTTATTCTAGGTGCACCTGGAAGCCACCAGAGCATTCTAAGCAGAGCAGTGTTAGGAGCTGATTGAGAGCTATGGGGAAAATGCATTGTGAGGCCAGAATAGACGTGGAGAGGCTGTTTGACAGGGATTGGGAGGTTCCAGAGGGAGATCACAGTGGCGATGGCAGAGGTGAGATGTGACCAGGTTCTAAAAGTCCTTGGCCTTCTCCTATGCAAGCCTACAGGAATCCAAGCTCATCTGAACAGGATGGAGGCTGAAATCAGGGTCTCCTAGCCCTAAAGAAGTGGGACATGGGGCCCATCTCACTCTCCAATCCGTGACACCCTCATGTACTTTCCAGGCTTCAACCAACACACACCCCAACTCTGTGGTTTCAAATGTAGATGCCTGGGCCTGCCTCCCAGTGCTGTCCTTCCTCCCCAAGGTTCCTTCTGCCTGGGATGCTGTCCCCCGTGTCTTCACATGGAGGGCTCCGCCATCTTGTTTCCATGCTTGGAAGCTTTTTCTGGCACATTATGGAAGCACCCCTGCCTTCCCTTGTTATGTTTGAGCCCCTTATAAGGTTTTGTATTCTTCATAGCAGTTACTGCTATTCAGTATTATTTGTTTGTGGTTTATCACCTTTCTCCTCTCACTAGAGGGAACATTTCATGATAATAGGGCCTTGTCTATCCCCATGTTCAATACCACACTTCCTGGGACATGGTAGTCATTCAATAAATATTTGTGAGATGGCTGAATTCCTCAGAGGATGGCATCTACTTAGTAAACCTTTCTTTTGCTATCATTGACAACGAACGTTGGTGGTTTATTGTGCTACATGATGTCCTCCCTATCCTCCCTAGCAGGGGAGAAAGCGAAGCACGAATGTGTCAGAAAAGGCAATCTTTGTCATAGCTAGAAGCTGATGTGTTTGTTCATTGTCTCATGGCATCAGCCTGTAGGAAAGATGTTTTATAGGGCAGGGTGCTGTGTCTCCAACAGGAATGCGAGCTCTATTTCAGAGATGCCTGAGGTACAATGATGCCTGGTTACTTTTCAAGGGTGTCATGTTTTCTCTTGGCTCAAGTTTATACCAGAAACCTGGATAGAATTCTGCAGAGGGCAACCTGGAAGTTGGCAGAACTCCCCAACTTATAAGCCAGCTGAATGCAACATGCCAAATGGAGACCTTAAAAAATAAACATTTAACAAATATCAAATAACCTAAATTTCCATAATTCCACACCATCTCAAATAAGAGATCTGCTTGGTATAGTGAGAAAAATATGGAACATGGATCCAAAAAGCCTGGTTTTGAATCAGAGTTTTTACCCCCAAACAAGTTAGGTGAACAGGAAAACTTATTTTAATTCTTTAATCCCTCAGTGTGGCAACCAAAGAAACACATGACTCAGATCTCTTGCTGCGGGGACATAACTGAGAGCTGCCCTATTTCTTTCCCCTTTCCCCAGTCACTGGATCCACACCAGCCAAGCTTCCAGGGGCCTCTGCCCAGCCAGGCACCCAGCACAGTGGGACATCAAGGCAGACCCATTCTGGACACACCGGTGACTCCTCCAGCAGGCACCTTTGGCCTGGGGATCTCCCTGAGCTTGGCCGTGCCCTTCATAGATCTGTGCTACAGCCCTAGACTCTCCAACTTGTCCCCCTTGCTTCTGTCTCTCCCTCACAGGGGCCAGGCCTGCATCTTGTGAGGCTCTCCCTGACTACTCCTGTTTTTTCTTTCGTAAATTGCTGACGTGTCTAACCTGTTTTGGCATCTGCTACTTGGTGGATTCCACAACATGCTCAGTTTTCTTGTTTGTAGAACATGGTCCACAGTCTAGGAAGGTGTTACCAAACTCCTTGGCTTACTCTCATTTGGATGGAATGGATGGAATTTGTTCCCAAGTCACTATAAAATTGTATTGCTAGGATTAGGAAATGAGATACACCAAATTGCTGAGTGTGGCATCTAGCAGGTAGCTGGTACTTAATAAGGGATAGAGGAATCTGGATAAATGTCTTGGACTTTCAGGCAAATTCCTATATGGGGAAACCTCTGCCTTGAATGGCCGTGTTATTCCAAAATCAGACCAAGCCTGGGTGAGTGTTTAGGGTACCAGTAAGTCTAAGGCATGGTATTTTTTCTTTCCAAATTATTTGATAGCACAGGGGGAAAACTCTATTATATTTATTTTATGGCTTGCATTTTTTATTTAAAAATTAACTTTGTGTGGAGGAGAACACTGTATACTTCTTAATGCTTAGGGCTGCTACAGATCTTAATTGGGAAGCCCCTTGGTTACTCGAAATGCATCTTCTCCTGAAAAGACTGCCTATTTCCTATTTCCTGGTGCTTTCTTATTTGGGTACTTTTGATCATGTTGGCAGAAAAGGCAGCAAATTTAGAAGTCCTACCATGCTTGGAGCTGTGACTGGAAGGTTTCTAAGAGAGTCCCAGCTCTGCTCCCAGAGTAGAGACCCTGCTCTTTTGGTATTTATGTTCCCTGTTTTCACTCAGTGCCTCCCCAGGTGCAGAAGACAGACAGTAGATAGGGCCTCCTCAGAAAATGGCTCTTAGTAACCCCAGCTCTGATCCTTGGACAGCAGCAGTGCTGACCAAAGCTTGTGGGGATTATCTGGATCTTGACCCTTGTCTCTCCTCTGAACGTTGCCCGGGTACACCCTTCCTCGGGGGAGAATTCCTTATTTGTCCATATCTAAGAGGGTGTTGCCAACACCCTCTGATTCATTGCTTAAGCAATCAATGTAATTTGTCACCGAATTACTGCAATTCTCAGTGACAAGGACCAGCAGCACTCCTCCAGCAGGTCTCCTAAGACAAGTTACGTTCTCTCTGTATTTTTAGGCATTTTTTTGAGACTTCTAATTGACTTTTAATGGAATGAGGGGCATTCTGGTCTAGAATAGTTATTTAAAAAGACAGACAAGAGTTGCAAGCAAGAAAGGGAAAGGGATGGCAGAGAAGGGAGGTTTTGCAAGGCAGTTTTGGAAAAGCAGAGGAATCGCAGGGGAAGTAATTCCAAGGGTTCCAACCGAGGGTTCTTGGTTGATGGTCCAGAAGCACTATTTCTGCGGAGACTGAGAAGACCCCACAAGTGGGAACAGAAAAGCAGAGGGGGGTAAATAAAGAGAGAGCCAACTTCCTTGGAAAACGTTTTGTTTGGGTTTGGTATTCTTAGAAATTGAGGCTTCCTTTTGTTTTATGAAGATCCTAACGTCGGCATGGTGGAAAGCAAGACCAGGAGACATTTAGAGAAGGAAGTTGGAGGCGGCCTTTTCGTGTGGACCCATTTCCCTACTGGCTGACAGAGCAGGCCCTGTCCAGCCCCACTCTGGGCTCAGAAGCTAGAACTGGCTCAGCAAGTCTCTGAGTGGGAATAAACAATCTGCTGTTCGGAAATCTAGAAAGCATGGAGCATTGAGATAGAGAACTGGACAGAGTGAACTGTTATTCAGTGCGCAAGCAAGTAAGAAGGCTTTTGGTTACAAATGAGCATGGGGGAAAGAGACAGAGAGGCAAACCAAGAAACGTACTCTTCACTATAGAGAACAAACTGATGGTTAGTGGAGGGGAGGGGGGTGGAGGGCGGGGAGAAAGAGGGGATGGGGATTAAGGAGGCCCTTGTGATGAGCACTGGGCGTTGTATGGAAGCGTTGAATCACTAAATTGTACACTTGGGACTAATATTATACTATGGATGTTAACTAACTGGAATTTAAACTGAAAGTTTCAAAAAAAGAATTGCTTTTAGTTAACTAAGCATATTCAGCAGAATATCATGGAAACTGTAGGGATTTGGGAGCATTGTGGGAAAATCAGGGGCTTTAGAGCCAAATAGACCTGAGTCCCAGCTGTCCTTGTGACTGAGAAGGACCTGTCATTTGGGGACATATTCCAGTGTCCACTAAGAGTCAGTCAGAAAGTTAAGGCTTCACCCTTCAAAACCTTGGACAAACAAGGGCTCACCCTGAAGGTTGTACTGATCTTAACCAACTGAGCCACCCAGGCGTCCCTGTACTGATCTTAAACAAATTATAGAACCATGTTAAGCTCAGTTTCTTCAGCTGGGAAATGGGGATAGACGAGATAACTTATGTACAGCACCTAGTATCAAAATCAGATCTCACTCATGCATTCAACGGATGTTTTTCAATACAGGTTATGTGCCTAGGGACATATAAATAAACAAAATGTCCAAAATCTGTGCCTTTATTGGCCTACAATCCAGTGGAGGTAGCTAGACCAATAATATCATAAGATAATTAAGGGAAGGAGTCCTCCAAAGGAAATGAGAGGGGACAGGGAATGAGCGGTGGGGTGGTTAAACAATTTTAAAAAGCCGGGTCAGGGAAGGCTTCCCCGAGAAGATGACATTTGAGCAAGGACTGGAAGGAGAAGAGTGTTGAGGTGTACAGACATGTAAGGGAAGAGCTTTCAGGCAGGGGGAACAGCCAGTGCTAATGAGGCGTCCTGCATGTTTGAACAAGCCCAGTGCAGCTGCCCTTGCGTGAGTGAGTGGGGCATGGCCGACGATGACGTGGGACAAGGATGATATACCGATTGCACGGGCTTTGCAGGGCACCCTAAAGATGATTTTTGACCTCTTCTTACTGCACAATCACTATGATTGCTGCATGGATGCTAGACCAAAGAAGGAAAAGAACAGAGGCCAAGGGTCCAGCGAGGAGGTAGTTGCAAGAATCCAGAAAAGAGACAAGAGCCATTTGGGCCTGGGGGATGAGAGTGAAGGTGGCGAGGAATGTTGAGCCTTGAAATGGAACAGGAGTGTTCACAGACTGGATATGAGTTGTGATAAAAAGAGAGGAGTTGAGGATGACTCAAACAATTTCGGCCTAAGCTATGAAAAGGATGGGGTTGCCATTTACCGAGATGGAGAGTGGAGCAGCAGAGTGGAGGCCTGGGGCATGAGAGTCTAATTTTGTAACTAGGCTGGAGACACCCACTCACTGGACATGAGTGGAAGTGTTGACAAAGCAGTCAGATAATATGAAAATATATACAACTCATATTGAGTTCTCAAGAACAGGCTTGAGGTGGGCATTTGAAAACTATTTGCATATAGATGGCATTTAAAGTTATAGGCTAGAATTTGTAGGGTGTGAGTGTAAATAAAGAAAGGAGGTCCCCAAGCCAAGGAGACTGACAAGGAACTGTCAGTGACATAGAAGGGAAACCAGGAGAGTGAAAGAGAGGGGTGGCCTGGGGATCCGGTGAGTAAACACTTCACAGATGAGGGAGAAATCAGTCATGTCAAATAGGCCAAGGAAGGTAAAGGGAGACTGGACTTAGCAAAGAGTAGATCACTGATGACCTTGACAGTGGTAGTTTCAGGAGAGTGGAAGGGAATAAATCCCAAATGGAGTGGGCTAAGGAGAGAAAGGCAAAGGAGGGGTGGGGGGAGCAAACCCAGACAATGCCTTCCAAAGACGCTTGCTCTAAAGCAGCGATTCTCAAGGTGGAGTGCCCCTCAAGGTGGGGTGGCCAGACAAGCAGCATCAGCATCCCCCAGGACCTTACTAGGGATTCACTTTCTTGGGCCCCACACTGCTGGGTCAGAAATTCCAGCACTAGGACTCCCATGAGGGCTTTATGGGAACATAACTACCAAGGATAAAACCAGTGCTACTCTACTAGTCACCACCTCTTCTGGAGGAGATTCCCCATAATCTTTCACAGAACAGAACCTGATAAAAATCTATAGACCAGGGCGCCTGGGTGGCTCAGTGGGTTAAGCCGCTGCCTTCGGCTCAGGTCATGATCTCAGGGTCCTGGGATCGAGTCCCGCATCGGGCTTTCTTTCTTTCTTTCTTTCTTTCTTTCTTTCTTTCTTTCTTTCTTTCTTTCTTTCTTTCTTCTGTGACACATTCTAAATGGCCTACATTAAGTCGAGCATCCCCTTGGATCCATCAGTCATGATCCATGACTGCTGAGGGCCCACCCCTGGGTTTGGGGGAGATCCCCAGGAAGCCTGGACGCCATCTTTAAAAGTATCTAAGACATGTCTTTTCTTGCTGGCTTGAACACTGAGTATTCATAGTGTTTTTCTGGAAGAGTCTGCCAGTTGGGCAGCAGGAGCTAGATGAAAGGACATGAGAGTTCATTTCCATGGTAAAGCATTGTCATTTGTTGACTTTGTGACTCAGGCTTTACTGTGCATCTATCTCCTAATCTGTACAATATTGACCCTACTTGCCTTATGAGGACATTGTGAGGAAGGAAGGAGTGGAGAGATGTGAAGAATAACTTGTAGCACAGCTGGGAAGGACTAAGCCTTGGTGTGGTGCCACTCTGTAAGAGAGCTGCTCAACTGGGCACCGGAATTCTGGCTTCGCTTGGTAGTGGGATCTACCTGTTTCAGATACCTATCTAGAAAAAGCCTGATGAGTTTATTTACCTTGGGAATTTATGAAGAAACCTTTTTTTTTTTTTTTAATTAATTCAGGATGACTGAGCCTCAGCTTTGGAGTAAGCACCACATCAAGCCTTCAGTCACATCAGTAGGACTACAGCAATAACCGCCATCATGTATGATACATTCCTTTGGATCCCTTCTCCATAAGGAGGTAATGAGAGTGTCTTTGATTTGGTCCCATTTATACTCTTTTCTGCTTTCCATCATCTGATTCACTGATGCACTCTTCCTGCACCCAGCACAGTATTTGGAAGTCCTTTTCTCAGGTAGGGCTTCCTGTAATAGCTGGAGAGAATTCCATTTCTTCATTTTATTGTTCAAAGTTGTTTTAGTCCACTTAGGCTGCTATAACAAAATCCCATACACTGGGTGGCTTATAAACAATAACATTTGTTTCTCACCATTCTGGGGGCTGGGAAATCCAAGATCTAGAAGCTGGTAGATTCCATGTCTGGCAAGCACCTGCTTCTGAATCCATAGGTGGCTGTGTTCTGGTTGTGCCCTCACATGGTAGAATGGGGGAGGGGTGGTCTCTGGGGTCCCTTTCATAAAGGCATTAATCTGTTCACGAGGTAACTGCTCTCACCATCTGAGTACCTCCGAAAGGCCCCACCTTCAAATACCATCAACATAGGGATTAGCTTTCAACACATGAATTTGGAGGACACAAATATTCAGTCAATAGCAAAAGTGCAGCCCTGTGTTAGAATCTTTACCCATTTTTTCCCTGTTTTTCCAGCTGCTTCTGTTCTTAATTGCACTGATCTTAGGAGATTTGATGTGCTGTTTGGAATGCATGTTGCTGGTAACTGTTCTGGGTATGACTTCTCTGTTTGGGTGTTGTCCAGTTCTGCGTCCTCCTCTACACAGAGCCAACTCTGATTTATACGTCTGTGAATCTCTGCAGAGTTGAGGAGGTGGCTGTGGAGGAGGGTTGGAGTAGGAACGCTCTTTGAAACAGTACAGTTTGCCCTGACTTCACACTCAAAAGAGAGTCAAATTTTGGCGGCCGTTCAATGTCAAAATTTAGGCAGAGGCTCAGAATTAGGTCTTATCATATACAAATGTAAGTCTGAATAAAACCCATCAGTTCTTACTGGCTGAGTCTGAGGCTATGAAGAGGTTTTGAACTTGAAAAAAATGTAAACTTGAACATTCTCTGGAGCCTCAGTGGCATCTCCCAGAGTGGCTGGTGCAAGGATTTGCACTCAGTACCTTGGGGGACAGGCCAATCACTTTGAGATGGAGGGAGAGCATTAAAGAAACCCCTCTCCTGAAAACCCTCCTGGCTTTTGCATCTAATCATTCCAGAACCAGTGGTGTTTAAATTACAATGTCCCCTTTCAGAAAGTTCCACGTCTTACAGAGTGACTGCCTCAACAGCTTCTCCCAACACTCTTGAGTTCATGAGGAAGAATCAGCATTTGCATCTGGGAGAAATGGGATTTTGGCAAATTTTTACCAGCTTCCCATCTCCCTTACCTTTCAGCATTTCCCCAGGTAAATTCCATTCTCCACTTCCCCATACCAGTTCTGGCAACCCAATGTTACCACTTCTCATGGAGCTCTGAGTCAGGTCCAAGTGGGGGAATTGAAAGAGAGATGGTCTTGTGTGAAACAGTGGTGCAGACAACTGCATGAGAACCCATTCTGTTGCCAGGGCTCTCATGAAACTGGAGGAAAGGTGACCCCTAAACTCTAAAATCAAGTGTGGACAAGACAATTTTAATGCAATTCTTCAGGTTTCCCCCAAGTATTTATCATCTTCCATGTTGATTTTGCCCTGGGACATGGGCTGATGGAGTAGTATCTATCCGGAAAAGGTATTGTTACAAAGGGGGGGAAAGAAAAACCACGATGAGCCACTCACTGGCTCTCAAAGTCCCTGTGCAGAAGTGGTCCGTATCATTCCTGCTTGCATTTCACTGACTAACGCAAAATCTATGGTTACCCCTGAGTTCAACAGGATATGCCTTACCCTCCTGTAGACAGGCATAAGAAGGGGCTCTGAAATATTTGGCAGGATTGTGGAATTACAATCTATCACACCTAAGTATATAAAATATTTAGTGTATGATGAAGATACATGTCCTATTACTGAAGGAATGGATTAAAAAAAAAAAAACCAAGTTGTCCTGGAAAAATTAATTATGTGGAAAAATAAAATAAAATCAGATCATTATCTTGTGCCATACACAAAATTAGAATAGATTAGTGCTAAAGAATTAGAGTAAATATAGATGAATAACTAAAAATATTAGATGTTGAAGTCTCCTTCATGTTTAAAGCCCAAGGTAGAAACTATAGAGGCCAAGACTAGTAGAGCTTACTATATAAAAATAAAATCCTTCATAAGTAAAAGATATCATAAGCAGAGTTAAAAGGTAACAACAAACAATATAAAAGTATTTGTAATTTAAATAGCAAAAAGTCAGTATGAAGACTGGTAGGAGAGCTTTTACACACCACAAAGATGAGAGGTGCCTTCCAGATGGTTGTTCTAGAGGCTAGTGGCACAAGGGGGCGCTCTACCCAGAACAACCCTCTCTTTCCCATCATCGCCCCAGACTCACTGTTCGGTCCCAAGTGTCAAAGAACTAATAATCCTTGCCAATGAGATGAAGAAAGAAGCCTCTAATTGCTTTTCCCAGAAAATATTTTAATAAAGCCCTCTGGAAACTTTGTCCCCTCCTCTATAATATGACCCAGATGAGGAATTCTAACTCAGAAGGAAGGGTGGGCCCTCCACCAGAAACCTTCCCTGTGTTCCTCTTCTCTCTACCCAACTGACTCTTTCATATGTCTCAGTGAGTGGGATGGATAAAGGAGAAGGGTTATTAGAGCCCCAGAATTCTCAAATTCCCAACTTTTGTCCTTCTGCTATAGACTTTTGTTTCTCCCAGTACAAAAAAAAATTGGAAAAGGATCCCTAAGCAAATCTTGCCCACTATCTCATGAAGAGGCCTTAAGAGCAGTCAAATTTTAGCCTGGGAGCTTCTCTAGAACATAGTTCCCTCCATTGCATGTGTTATTAGATTTGCTATCCTCCTCTCCTGGGCAGAATAGAAGTCATAAGCAAAATCTTCTTGTATTAACATTACCACCATCCAGCAGATGGCAAGTGCTTTTAGCCTCAAAGGAGGACAATGGCCTCAGGCAGACATTCAGCCAGATGCTACCTTTTTCAGTGAAATGTCTGGAATCCTTAGATGTGTTCCAAATTCCTCCATTGTGGCCTCAGTAATTTCCCCATTTCTTCTTTTAAATCCTCCTCTCCATACCCACGCCAACCCACATGGATTCTAGATCCTAATTTCTGTTCAGCTAATACATTTCTCTTCTGTGTTCTGCAGTTTTCTGGTCAAATATTTACAAACATATTTGTGTTATTAATTCTCTTGTTTGGTAAAGTTTAACCAGTCTACCTGGTTGGTATTCCTACTAACCTGTAAGAATCTTGAAGGCAGAAGGTGATTTTGTTCCCTATTACCTTCAGTGTCTAGTATAGTGTCTAGCATTTAGTAGGTCAATAAATAATTGCTGAATGCATTTGTTGCTAAACATTTCCTCACCATGAGGGTAAACAGTGCCTTGGTTAGAGCTGAGCGGTGACATTGGTGGGCCAGTGGTTTCTGAGTATGGAGGCCTGAGAACCCTCTTCTAAGGTCTTCTGTTGGGCCCTTCTGACAGCCAGGATATACTGACAACACCCTTAGTGGGAAAATTCACTTCCTTGATTACTACACTGTAGCTTTATATCTTAGAAGATGCCCCTCAGAATGGCCCAGGGGCCCTTAAAAGCAGACAGCCATGGGTTGCAGGGTGAGGTCCAATGTCCTTGGAGTCTTTGGACACCCATTCTTATTTAGCAGAAGAGATCCATCAAGGTGAGAGTAAATCAAATAAAGACTGGATTTTATTCTAGGTGCACCTGGAAGCCACCAGAGCATTCTAAGCAGAGCAGTGTTAGGAGCTGATTGAGAGCTATGGGGAAAATGCATTGTGAGGCCAGAATAGACGTGGAGAGGCTGTTTGACAGGGATTGGGAGGTTCCAGAGGGAGATCACAGTGGCGATGGCAGAGGTGAGATGTGACCAGGTTCTAAAAGTCCTTGGCCTTCTCCTATGCAAGCCTACAGGAATCCAAGCTCATCTGAACAGGATGGAGGCTGAAATCAGGGTCTCCTAGCCCTAAAGAAGTGGGACATGGGGCCCATCTCACTCTCCAATCCGTGACACCCTCATGTACTTTCCAGGCTTCAACCAACACACACCCCAACTCTGTGGTTTCAAATGTAGATGCCTGGGCCTGCCTCCCAGTGCTGTCCTTCCTCCCCAAGGTTCCTTCTGCCTGGGATGCTGTCCCCCGTGTCTTCACATGGAGGGCTCCGCCATCTTGTTTCCATGCTTGGAAGCTTTTTCTGGCACATTATGGAAGCACCCCTGCCTTCCCTTGTTATGTTTGAGCCCCTTATAAGGTTTTGTATTCTTCATAGCAGTTACTGCTATTCAGTATTATTTGTTTGTGGTTTATCACCTTTCTCCTCTCACTAGAGGGAACATTTCATGATAATAGGGCCTTGTCTATCCCCATGTTCAATACCACACTTCCTGGGACATGGTAGTCATTCAATAAATATTTGTGAGATGGCTGAATTCCTCAGAGGATGGCATCTACTTAGTAAACCTTTCTTTTGCTATCATTGACAACGAACGTTGGTGGTTTATTGTGCTACATGATGTCCTCCCTATCCTCCCTAGCAGGGGAGAAAGCGAAGCACGAATGTGTCAGAAAAGGCAATCTTTGTCATAGCTAGAAGCTGATGTGTTTGTTCATTGTCTCATGGCATCAGCCTGTAGGAAAGATGTTTTATAGGGCAGGGTGCTGTGTCTCCAACAGGAATGCGAGCTCTATTTCAGAGATGCCTGAGGTACAATGATGCCTGGTTACTTTTCAAGGGTGTCATGTTTTCTCTTGGCTCAAGTTTATACCAGAAACCTGGATAGAATTCTGCAGAGGGCAACCTGGAAGTTGGCAGAACTCCCCAACTTATAAGCCAGCTGAATGCAACATGCCAAATGGAGACCTTAAAAAATAAACATTTAACAAATATCAAATAACCTAAATTTCCATAATTCCACACCATCTCAAATAAGAGATCTGCTTGGTATAGTGAGAAAAATATGGAACATGGATCCAAAAAGCCTGGTTTTGAATCAGAGTTTTTACCCCCAAACAAGTTAGGTGAACAGGAAAACTTATTTTAATTCTTTAATCCCTCAGTGTGGCAACCAAAGAAACACATGACTCAGATCTCTTGCTGCGGGGACATAACTGAGAGCTGCCCTATTTCTTTCCCCTTTCCCCAGTCACTGGATCCACACCAGCCAAGCTTCCAGGGGCCTCTGCCCAGCCAGGCACCCAGCACAGTGGGACATCAAGGCAGACCCATTCTGGACACACCGGTGACTCCTCCAGCAGGCACCTTTGGCCTGGGGATCTCCCTGAGCTTGGCCGTGCCCTTCATAGATCTGTGCTACAGCCCTAGACTCTCCAACTTGTCCCCCTTGCTTCTGTCTCTCCCTCACAGGGGCCAGGCCTGCATCTTGTGAGGCTCTCCCTGACTACTCCTGTTTTTTCTTTCGTAAATTGCTGACGTGTCTAACCTGTTTTGGCATCTGCTACTTGGTGGATTCCACAACATGCTCAGTTTTCTTGTTTGTAGAACATGGTCCACAGTCTAGGAAGGTGTTACCAAACTCCTTGGCTTACTCTCATTTGGATGGAATGGATGGAATTTGTTCCCAAGTCACTATAAAATTGTATTGCTAGGATTAGGAAATGAGATACACCAAATTGCTGAGTGTGGCATCTAGCAGGTAGCTGGTACTTAATAAGGGATAGAGGAATCTGGATAAATGTCTTGGACTTTCAGGCAAATTCCTATATGGGGAAACCTCTGCCTTGAATGGCCGTGTTATTCCAAAATCAGACCAAGCCTGGGTGAGTGTTTAGGGTACCAGTAAGTCTAAGGCATGGTATTTTTTCTTTCCAAATTATTTGATAGCACAGGGGGAAAACTCTATTATATTTATTTTATGGCTTGCATTTTTTATTTAAAAATTAACTTTGTGTGGAGGAGAACACTGTATACTTCTTAATGCTTAGGGCTGCTACAGATCTTAATTGGGAAGCCCCTTGGTTACTCGAAATGCATCTTCTCCTGAAAAGACTGCCTATTTCCTATTTCCTGGTGCTTTCTTATTTGGGTACTTTTGATCATGTTGGCAGAAAAGGCAGCAAATTTAGAAGTCCTACCATGCTTGGAGCTGTGACTGGAAGGTTTCTAAGAGAGTCCCAGCTCTGCTCCCAGAGTAGAGACCCTGCTCTTTTGGTATTTATGTTCCCTGTTTTCACTCAGTGCCTCCCCAGGTGCAGAAGACAGACAGTAGATAGGGCCTCCTCAGAAAATGGCTCTTAGTAACCCCAGCTCTGATCCTTGGACAGCAGCAGTGCTGACCAAAGCTTGTGGGGATTATCTGGATCTTGACCCTTGTCTCTCCTCTGAACGTTGCCCGGGTACACCCTTCCTCGGGGGAGAATTCCTTATTTGTCCATATCTAAGAGGGTGTTGCCAACACCCTCTGATTCATTGCTTAAGCAATCAATGTAATTTGTCACCGAATTACTGCAATTCTCAGTGACAAGGACCAGCAGCACTCCTCCAGCAGGTCTCCTAAGACAAGTTACGTTCTCTCTGTATTTTTAGGCATTTTTTTGAGACTTCTAATTGACTTTTAATGGAATGAGGGGCATTCTGGTCTAGAATAGTTATTTAAAAAGACAGACAAGAGTTGCAAGCAAGAAAGGGAAAGGGATGGCAGAGAAGGGAGGTTTTGCAAGGCAGTTTTGGAAAAGCAGAGGAATCGCAGGGGAAGTAATTCCAAGGGTTCCAACCGAGGGTTCTTGGTTGATGGTCCAGAAGCACTATTTCTGCGGAGACTGAGAAGACCCCACAAGTGGGAACAGAAAAGCAGAGGGGGGTAAATAAAGAGAGAGCCAACTTCCTTGGAAAACGTTTTGTTTGGGTTTGGTATTCTTAGAAATTGAGGCTTCCTTTTGTTTTATGAAGATCCTAACGTCGGCATGGTGGAAAGCAAGACCAGGAGACATTTAGAGAAGGAAGTTGGAGGCGGCCTTTTCGTGTGGACCCATTTCCCTACTGGCTGACAGAGCAGGCCCTGTCCAGCCCCACTCTGGGCTCAGAAGCTAGAACTGGCTCAGCAAGTCTCTGAGTGGGAATAAACAATCTGCTGTTCGGAAATCTAGAAAGCATGGAGCATTGAGATAGAGAACTGGACAGAGTGAACTGTTATTCAGTGCGCAAGCAAGTAAGAAGGCTTTTGGTTACAAATGAGCATGGGGGAAAGAGACAGAGAGGCAAACCAAGAAACGTACTCTTCACTATAGAGAACAAACTGATGGTTAGTGGAGGGGAGGGGGGTGGAGGGCGGGGAGAAAGAGGGGATGGGGATTAAGGAGGCCCTTGTGATGAGCACTGGGCGTTGTATGGAAGCGTTGAATCACTAAATTGTACACTTGGGACTAATATTATACTATGGATGTTAACTAACTGGAATTTAAACTGAAAGTTTCAAAAAAAGAATTGCTTTTAGTTAACTAAGCATATTCAGCAGAATATCATGGAAACTGTAGGGATTTGGGAGCATTGTGGGAAAATCAGGGGCTTTAGAGCCAAATAGACCTGAGTCCCAGCTGTCCTTGTGACTGAGAAGGACCTGTCATTTGGGGACATATTCCAGTGTCCACTAAGAGTCAGTCAGAAAGTTAAGGCTTCACCCTTCAAAACCTTGGACAAACAAGGGCTCACCCTGAAGGTTGTACTGATCTTAACCAACTGAGCCACCCAGGCGTCCCTGTACTGATCTTAAACAAATTATAGAACCATGTTAAGCTCAGTTTCTTCAGCTGGGAAATGGGGATAGACGAGATAACTTATGTACAGCACCTAGTATCAAAATCAGATCTCACTCATGCATTCAACGGATGTTTTTCAATACAGGTTATGTGCCTAGGGACATATAAATAAACAAAATGTCCAAAATCTGTGCCTTTATTGGCCTACAATCCAGTGGAGGTAGCTAGACCAATAATATCATAAGATAATTAAGGGAAGGAGTCCTCCAAAGGAAATGAGAGGGGACAGGGAATGAGCGGTGGGGTGGTTAAACAATTTTAAAAAGCCGGGTCAGGGAAGGCTTCCCCGAGAAGATGACATTTGAGCAAGGACTGGAAGGAGAAGAGTGTTGAGGTGTACAGACATGTAAGGGAAGAGCTTTCAGGCAGGGGGAACAGCCAGTGCTAATGAGGCGTCCTGCATGTTTGAACAAGCCCAGTGCAGCTGCCCTTGCGTGAGTGAGTGGGGCATGGCCGACGATGACGTGGGACAAGGATGATATACCGATTGCACGGGCTTTGCAGGGCACCCTAAAGATGATTTTTGACCTCTTCTTACTGCACAATCACTATGATTGCTGCATGGATGCTAGACCAAAGAAGGAAAAGAACAGAGGCCAAGGGTCCAGCGAGGAGGTAGTTGCAAGAATCCAGAAAAGAGACAAGAGCCATTTGGGCCTGGGGGATGAGAGTGAAGGTGGCGAGGAATGTTGAGCCTTGAAATGGAACAGGAGTGTTCACAGACTGGATATGAGTTGTGATAAAAAGAGAGGAGTTGAGGATGACTCAAACAATTTCGGCCTAAGCTATGAAAAGGATGGGGTTGCCATTTACCGAGATGGAGAGTGGAGCAGCAGAGTGGAGGCCTGGGGCATGAGAGTCTAATTTTGTAACTAGGCTGGAGACACCCACTCACTGGACATGAGTGGAAGTGTTGACAAAGCAGTCAGATAATATGAAAATATATACAACTCATATTGAGTTCTCAAGAACAGGCTTGAGGTGGGCATTTGAAAACTATTTGCATATAGATGGCATTTAAAGTTATAGGCTAGAATTTGTAGGGTGTGAGTGTAAATAAAGAAAGGAGGTCCCCAAGCCAAGGAGACTGACAAGGAACTGTCAGTGACATAGAAGGGAAACCAGGAGAGTGAAAGAGAGGGGTGGCCTGGGGATCCGGTGAGTAAACACTTCACAGATGAGGGAGAAATCAGTCATGTCAAATAGGCCAAGGAAGGTAAAGGGAGACTGGACTTAGCAAAGAGTAGATCACTGATGACCTTGACAGTGGTAGTTTCAGGAGAGTGGAAGGGAATAAATCCCAAATGGAGTGGGCTAAGGAGAGAAAGGCAAAGGAGGGGTGGGGGGAGCAAACCCAGACAATGCCTTCCAAAGACGCTTGCTCTAAAGCAGCGATTCTCAAGGTGGAGTGCCCCTCAAGGTGGGGTGGCCAGACAAGCAGCATCAGCATCCCCCAGGACCTTACTAGGGATTCACTTTCTTGGGCCCCACACTGCTGGGTCAGAAATTCCAGCACTAGGACTCCCATGAGGGCTTTATGGGAACATAACTACCAAGGATAAAACCAGTGCTACTCTACTAGTCACCACCTCTTCTGGAGGAGATTCCCCATAATCTTTCACAGAACAGAACCTGATAAAAATCTATAGACCAGGGCGCCTGGGTGGCTCAGTGGGTTAAGCCGCTGCCTTCGGCTCAGGTCATGATCTCAGGGTCCTGGGATCGAGTCCCGCATCGGGCTC